>NW_011494859.1:1632427-1658308 GCF_000754665.1 Bison bison bison
AACCCATTCTTGCCTGGAGGATCCCAGGGACGGGGGAGCCTGGTGGGCTGCTGTCTATGGGGTCACACAGAGTCGGACATGACTGAAGCGACTTAGCAGCAGCAGCAGCAGGCCATACAGGCCCCGAAGGGGCCGGGGGTCACATCTTCAAAAAGGGCTAAATGTAACAAGCAGAAGGTGTAAATGAAACTCATATTAGTGTAACTTATTTTGATTTTTAAAAAAATTTATTTTTAATTGGAGGACAGTTGCTTTACAATGCTGTGTTGGTTTCTATCACACAACAGCATGAATCAGCCGTAAGTATACACCCTCTACCCATCCCACCCCTCCAGGTCATCAGAGAGCACCAAGCTGAGTTCCCTGCGTTACACAGCAGCTTCCCAATAGATATCTGTTTCACACGTGGTATTCAATTTCAAATCTAACCCTCCTTTCATTCCAGGACACTTGTCCGCTTTCTAGGTGCTTTCCCTCCTGGCTCCATCTGCCTTCTGAACATCTTCCTTCCTGTCATACTTGATGTCAGCGTTTCGTTCCCTTTCTGGGCTAAGACCAGAGAAGCAGATCTGAGACTCCTAGAGGCTCTCTCCCACCTCCCGACTTAGTTGAAGGTTTTCATTTATGGATGTGCCCTGCTCACTGCCTGTTGTCTGAACAGGTGTTTGGAAAATGAACTCCCCCTCACTCAGGATGTCAGCTTGGCCATCAGAGACAAGGCCCTTCCTCCAGCATCCAGGACCCAGGATTCCTATTATAACTTCAGGTGCTTATCAGGGACTTAAGCTCTTTGGGAGCTCCATGGTGCTTTTAGATTTGATGCAATGCGTTCCTCCAGTTGTGTGGGTCCCGATGTAGATGAGCGCTGGTAGATCTTGCTAATTTGCTGTGGGAATGATTAAGCTTATACATCTGAGCTCCAAGTTAATGGCCCATAACGCTCGTCTTAAAATTTATTCCAGGGCCGGTAAACGGTTACCCTCCTTTGAGTGATTCTAATAGTGACGTGGCCCCTGCAGGCTTTTCTCTCCTTGGCTGAAGTTAGGAGAGGACTAATGAGGTCTATCATGGCTGATACTTAATGATTTTCCTGTAGAGCTGTTGCCTTTATAAAGCTTAACACGTAGTGGCATGAGATCCTGAAAGGAACAAGAACGCCCAGATGCCTTTTGCCTGGAATTGTAAGACCTGGCTTTGAATCTCGTCAGCCCTGAGTAGCTCAGGTCCCCTGGCTTAAGAGCCTCCACAAGACAAAAGGTACTGGGCAACAGGACGTCAGGCCCACTGTATAGTAACCTGGACGCTGTGGGTTTGCGGGGAAGGATGAAAGGAAAGATGTTTGAGCCGGTAAATGGTACTGTATTCAACTACTTTTGTGTGCCCCAGACATTCAGTTTAGACTCTGGTTTAACTTCCTTTTGCCAGCTGTCCATCCCAACCCCAGTGCAGTCCCACCAGTGTTATGAAGCGTGCTCAGAACGTGTTACCTGACTTGATGTGATACTCAGCTTAGGTGGGCTGCAGTCCATGGGGTCACAAAGAATTGGATGTGACTGAGCATGCACGCACAGCTTAGGGGCTTCAGAGAGGAATTTCATGCAGAATTGATACCATTTTTATGAATTTCTGAAATCAGCAAAATGCACAGTGTTGGTGAAGGATATACATGTGACAGAATGAGTGGGAATGAGGGAAAAGGCGACTTGAATAGGGAAAGGGCAGCTGGAATAGTAGTTATCCAGGGAGGGTGGGGGTGCTGGGGGAGCAGGAGTGGGAACAGCATTGTTAGCGGGCCGCTCGATTTCCTGACTAGTTCATGGGTATTCGTTTTGTTACTGTGCTTCATTAGTTACTTATAAAAAAAAAAAAGTGATTTGACAGAAAATAGGATGAGTTATAAAGCCAAATTTAAAACAGCTTTGAGATTGTAGGTGATTTTAGAATGTGTTTCACTGTGTTTTCTTACGTGTGTGCAATGGATGGTTGGGTTTGTGTGTTTTCACAATTGCTCTCATTGAAGATGTAGGTTGAATCTTCTGCTCACATCTTTCACATTCCCCAGGATAGGGTTTGGCATACTGTAGGCACTCAGTAAATGCCCTTGAGCTGGTTTAAAGACCACCTGTCCTCCCTCACCGTTTCCAGGCCGGAGCTCTTCGAGGAAAGGTCTCTTCACCAGGGAACCACCTGCACTGTAATGCTGTCTGCTGTTATGTTGGCATGACTTTTGGCTTAGAGTACCCGGTGGAAAGCCCATCTGTTTCCTCTGGCACTTGCCGAAATCTATGGAATGTGGAGCCCTGTTAGGAGATAATTAAATGTTTTTCTTTTTTTTAAAATCATTGTGTGCAAAGGCTTAACACAAGGTTTGAACATGGGTTAGCAGCAAAGCAACATTTGTGGCTATGAAAGCTCATATCACTGTAACTACCTTGGTTTTGAATACCCTAATTTTACACAATTTTGATGACGTGCATTCTTTGCTTTTGCCTTCTGAAGGCTATCACTTACCTTAAAAGTATAATCTTGGAGGGAGGAGGGTCTGAAGAGGGAGGGCATATATGTATAATTGTGACTGGTGCACATTGTTGTATGGCAGAAGCCAGCACAACGTTGCAAAGCAATTATTGTCCAATTAAAAAAATAAGTATAATCTTATTTTTTTTCACTTAAGTTGTTATTAACAATCTCATCAAGACTCATGGATATTTGCATGATTGGGTCGGGGTGAAAATGAATCTCCATCCTTTATTCAAGATCAAAAAAAAAAAGCAGGTGGCTTTCAAAACAGGCAACAGTGAATCAGGGAAGAAAAATCAGATCAAGTTTGTTTCAGTCAGCTTCTCTCCACAGGAACAATGATGATACTCAGTTTTAAGCTGAAGATTCAGACCATCTTACGTGCATCCCTCAGCCAGCACCTGCGTGGAGCACCTCCTGCCTGCAGTGATGTGTGTCACAGCCCAGCCCTGCAAAGTAGTCTTTGGCCTTGAGCTCTTCTTGTCCAGTAGTTCATTTGGTGTATGAATAAGTAGTAAGGAGGTGTTCTTGCATTAAAAGGAGATAAACTGCTTTATCTTGTCTCATCAGATTTAATCACATTCTTAATTTGCCTGCACTTGCTAATAAAAGCTGATGTTTATTTGTGAAATAAGGAAAATGACACCTGGGGAAGCCTGGTGTGCTGCAGTCCGTGGGGTTGCAAAGGATCGAACATGACTTAGCCATCGAACAACAATAAGAAGGAAAATGAATGTCTCCTTAGCCACAAACTAATGTGGCTAGTTAGTTACTAACTAGTGTTTCTAGTTAGTTACTAACTAGTGTTTCTAGTTACTAACTAGTGTTTCTAGTTAGTTACTAACTAGTGTTTCTAGTTAGTTACTAACTAGTGTTTCTTTGCTGCTTGCTTTTTTAATGGTCATTTTACTGCGTGTACATATGTGTAACTATGTAACAAGCTGTGTGCACCAAAATGAAAAGAATACCCTTAAAATGTGGTTTTTATGACTAACACATCAGATACTATCTGAATGAATGGTTTTTCCTTCAGTATATTCCCTTTGGCAGAGATACAAGGATACTGGAGCTCATCAGTAGTTCCGAAATTGGCTTCAAATCTGATTACATTCTTTTTCCTTTGTATGGAAGGCAGAACCTTTGCCTGGAAGGTATGCTTTGTTTGCTGGAAACTTCCAAGGGTTATTGAAAGAATGAAGCTGTTTGAGTAAGGCAGGAAATCACTGGCTTACATTTCTGTTGTAGACAAATTGTGACTTGCAGGTACAGATGACAGTTTTGTGCGGCCTCTTACTAGCCATTGTCCTCAAGAGTAGTCAGGCTTCAGATGTTTTCGGTGATGAATCTGCGTAGAGCCTCCCCCTGTCAGAAAAATACTCACTTGAATGTAGCAGTTCTGGTTTGTTTGGTTAAAAAGGCTCACCAAAATTTTAGTGACACTAATTTGTAGTCCCATTTAAATATATATGGTTTCTAATATAATTAACTTAGGTGTATAATTGCCTAACTTGCTTACATGATTGCCTCAATATTACGAGAAGTATAATAGCATTAATAAATACCTATTGATTTAAAAAATGAAGTGAAAAGCCCATTCTACCTAATTTCCTAAAAGGCCCTTTTGAAAGTAGATGGAAGGATGCTCCATCCATCCTTGGTGAGAAGGTAGCTTCTCACCGCTGCTATGCATCAGGCAGGATGAGAAAGGAAGGCAGAGCAGTCTTATTTGCATTTGCCGAAAGGTGGTGTTCGTCGTCGATGGGTGGATAAACAAAACGGGACACATCTATGCAACGGAATATTATTCGGCCTTAGAAAGGAAGGGCATTGGTTCAGTCTGATCCCAGCGGCGGCCGCAGCGGCTCCTGTCTTTTCTGGCTCTCTTCGCTATTTCCCCTTCACTTCTAGAAACGTGGTCACCAACGAGGCTGCCTGTGGCGTCATCACAGTGTTCAGCGACGTGAAAGTGTGTAAGTCGTCTTCACCAGAGGATGTGAAGCAGCACAAGAAGAAGGTGCTCTTCTGCTTGAGTGAAGACACGAACCTCATGCTGGAGGAGGGTGGGAGTTGCTGGTGGGTGAAGACCTCAGACGATGCCACGCCACTCTTGTCACAGGGCTGCCATACAAGGATGTAATGCTACCCGTGAGACCAGGGAGAGCAAGAAGGGGGCCTGGGAACCCTGAGTCTGCACCCCTGAAGAGCAGAGCGATCTGTGCCAGCTCCAAGGACACTGTTGAAGAGAAACTGATGGGGATCAAGTATGACTACAAGCAAACTGCTCCGAGGAGGTCAAGGACCACTGCACCCTGGCAGAGAAGCTGGGGGGAAGTGTCCTTATCTCTTTGGAGGGCAAATCTTCCTGAGCCCCCACCAGCCCCCTGCCTGGAGCATCTGACAACCCCAGACCTGCCCACAGGGTTGCAGGCTGCCCACTTCCTGCCAGACTTGGGGGGTGCGGGGCAGGGATCCCAGCAAGGGGAGGGCAATCCCTTCACTCCAGTTGCCAAGCAACACCCCGTACCTCCAGGACCATCCTCCTCCCTCCATCCCTGAAGGTTCTGCCCGCCTCCTCAGACTGTTTTGATCTTCTGATTTCTTCTTGTGTTGAAGTAGCTTAAGCTCAAACAGGAGTATGTGGGGGCAGGGGGGTGTATTTTTTAACCCCCCCTAATTCTCACCTGTTCCTCCCTTTTCCTGTGCTGCCAACTTCTAACAGCAGTGACTCTGGGCTTGTGTGTTTAGTTCTGTATATAAATGCTGTGTTGTAGAGATGCCCGCTCCCCGTGGCCCCTGGTTCCCTTTGCCTTTTTCGCCTGGGTCATGGCCACTTATGAAAGTAGGACTAGGAAGGAACTTTCAGTTAAAAACAGACAAAACACAAAGGACATTCTGACACACGCTCGTAAACATGGATGAACCTCGAAGGCTCACTCTGTGTGAAATAAGCCAGTTATAAAATGACAGATCTTGTATAATTCTACTTAAGAAGGATCTACAGTAGTCAACTTCATAGAGACAAAGCAGAAAGGTGGTTGTGGGAGGGAAGGGAGAGGAGAGAGTTG
Organism: Bison bison bison; assembly: GCF_000754665.1. NCBI lineage: Eukaryota > Metazoa > Chordata > Mammalia > Artiodactyla > Bovidae > Bison > Bison bison. The sequence continues at coordinate 1,638,013 of NW_011494859.1, forward strand.
TTCAGTGGATGTAGAATGTCAGCTCTGCTAGATGAGAAGTTCTGGAGATGCGTGGTAGTGATGGTTACCCAACAATGTGGATGTGCTCAATGCTACTGAACTGTACATTTCAAAATGGCTAGGATGGTCAACTTTATATTATGTGTGCTTACTTGCTTCATTGTGTCCAACTCTTTGTAACCCCATGGACTGTATGTAGCCCACCAGGCTCCTCTGTCCATGGAATTCTCCAGGCAAGAATACTGAAGTCGGTTGCCATTTCCTTCTTCAAATATTATGTGTATTATGCCACGATTTAAAAAAAAAAAAAGCTCTGGAGAAAAAAGGGTAGGGAAAATGTTGTGGTCAAGAGCATAAGCTTCAGCCTGACTCAGTCTGGGTTTTGAGTACTGGTGTCCTGTGTCACCCTCTCCCCATGTTTACCGGCTGTGTGAGCTTTCGTTGTTGTGTTGTTGCTAAGTCTGGCTCTTTTTACGACAGAGGAGCCTGAGGCCCTCCCTCCAGGCTCCTCTGTCCATGGGATTACTGGAGTAGGTTGCCATTTCCTTCTCCAGGGGACTTTCCCAACCCAGGGATTGAACCCATGGCTCCTACTACTGAGCCACCAGGGAGGCCCTTATGTGACCGGGTCTCCCGCATTGCGGGCAGATGCTCTACCATCTGAGGTACCAGCGAATCCCCTTATGTGACCATAGACAGTTACTTCATCTCTAGATTTCATTTATCTGTAAAACAGGGGTAAGAAGCTATCATATCAACAGAGGCTTGTTCGTGGGCTAAAATGAGACCATGTGAACTGTATTAGTTGGTGCTAATCCCGTTGCTAGGAGAAGGTCTTATCCTTGGAAAGCCTCAGTCCCAAGGGCAGTCTGGGGTGAGAGGCCGAAGGGCTGGGAGGGCTGCTGTGGGCGCTGACTCACTGCCTCCAGCCCCTGTATGCGGGCGGCCAGCCTTGGGTAGGGTCCTCTTGCCTAGAGAAGCCCCAGCATTGGTGGAGAAGCTCCAGGGCTATGCATGTGCTTTTCCTCTCTCAGGTGTTGGGAGGGAAAGAACAGAAGGAGGCTTACAGTCCTGGCTTTGTGGACACCCTGTCACCTCAGATCTTCAGCCCTGGTGCTCCAGACCTCTTACAACTGTGGGACTCCCCGATTGCATGGGGAGGAGCATTCCGCCTGGACACCACTAACAGGACTGTGTCTGGCTTTCGTCCTTCTGGCACTTGGCAGGTGTCTGCAGCGGGCTTCCCTAGCTGTGGCGAGCTGGGGCTACTCTCTGTAGCGGTGCACGGACTTCTCATCGCCGTGGCTCCTCTGGTTGTGGAGCGCGGGCTCAATAGTTGTGGCGTGTGAGCTTAGTCGCCCCACGGCATGTCGGATTTTCCTGGACCAGGGATCCAACCCATGTCTCCTGCATTGGCAGGTGGATTCCTAACCACTGGACCACCAGCGAAATCCTCTAATCCGTTTTTTTTTTTTTTTTTACTATCATCAATCCCTGTCTTGGATTCTGGTGGTGGTTTCCATGTATAACCTGTTCTTAGACCCTAAAAACAATGCTGGGATATGGGATTTAACAACCACTATTACAATAAGTGAAAGTGAAGTCACTTAGTCAAGTCTGGCTCTTTGTAACCCCATGGACTGCAGCCTACCAGAGTCCTCCGTCCATGGGATTTTCCAGGCAAGAATACTGGAGTGGGTTACCATTTCCTTCTCCAGGGGATCTTCCCGACCCAGGGATCCAACCTGGGTCTCCCGCATTGTAGGCAGACGCTTTTACAGTCTGAGCCACCAGGGAAGTCTACTATTACAATAGTCCAATAATAAATCAGTTGTTTTTTTTTTCTTGTCTGTCTTCTCTGCCAAAAGTATTCCACATCCTCTCCTTTTTCTCTGGTTGCTTCCTCTTCCTCCTTCCTCCCTCGCTTCACATCCCTTAACCTCCTGTAATCCATTTTTACTAAAGGCTCTAGGGACTGCCCACCGTGTTAACATCCCTGAAATCTGACTGGCAGTGTGAAATGAAGCGCCACTCAGCGGGCTCCTGGGGTTACACAAGACTCAGCAGGTAGAGAGTGCTTGCTGTGTGGGGCAGATGCTACAGGTATCGGCCTGAACTGTGCTCAAGTCGCAATGTGAACCATGGCAGAAATCTGAAACTGCCTGAATGCTGGCCAAAGAATAATGTGCCCAGGGCTGTAAGTAACACCAGCGGCCCTGGCACGGTAGCCTGTATTTAAGACGATGCAGCCAAGTGCCCGCCAGATAATTAGTCAGGCTATAACTGAGTTCCACTTTATCTCACTCAGTAAGTCAACTCTTGGCTTGATGCTGGAGTTTAAAACCTTGCCTCACGTTTCTTGTGATTTGCCGGGTTGTGGGAGGCAGGGGGTCAGTGGTCACACTTTTCTGATGAGCTATGTTTATGCGTCTGTGTGTTTTTTCCTGTGAAGTTACAGGACGCCTTAAGAAACGGCAGTTTTTCAGTCAGTCAGTGTGGTAAACAGTGGTTAGAATTTGGGTTTGTGGCACTGAGATGTAGATTCACATGCAATTGTAACAAATAATACAGGACGATCCTGTGCATGCATGCTCAATCGCTTCGGTCGTGTCTGACTCTTTGTGACCCCATGAACTGTAGCCAACCAAGCTCCTCTGTCCATGTGATTCTCCAGGTAAAAATACTGGAGTGGGTTGCCATGCCCTCCTCCAGGGGATCTTCCCCACCCAGGGATTGAACCTGCATCTCCTGTGGCTCCTGCATTGGCAGATGGGTTCTTTACCACTGAGCCACTGGGGGAGCCCAGGGTGATCCCATGTACCCTTTAATCAATTTCCCCCAATGGAAATATCTTGCCAAACTATAGTACAACATCACAAGCAGGCTTTTGTCATTGATACAGTCAAGATGCAGGACACTTCCATCCCAACAAGGATCCCTCCTATTTTTATAACCACACCCATCTCCACCTGCCCCCCAGCCTTTAACCTCTGACAACCACTAATTGGTTCTCCATTTATAACTCTCTCAGAATATTATGTGTGGAATGCTACAGTTTATAAACTGTTGGAGTTGGCTTTTTCCCTCAACATAATTCTTTGGGGATTTATTTATGCCGAGTATATTGATAATTCCTTCCTTTTATTGCTGAGTTATTATTTCATGCTGTGAATGTACCATAGTCTAACTATTCACCCATGGAAGGATATCTGGGTTATTTCTGGTTAACAGCTATTACAGTAAAGCTGCTATAAACATTGGGCTGTAGGTTTCTTTGTGTGAAGGTCAGTTTTCATTTCTGAGAAATGCCCAGAAATGCACTTTCTGGGCTGTATGGTTGTGCATGTCTAGTTTTTTAAGAAACTGCCTGATTTTCCCAATGAATCAGTTTCTCTATATCCTTATCAATATTTCAGATTATTTTTAAAATAAACTTTTATTTTAGAACCATTTTAGATTTACAGAAAAGTTGTGATGTTAGGGTTCCCTTATACCCTATACCTGGTTTCCTCTCTTAACATCTCATGTTGTTATGCCACATTTGTTACAACTAATGCTGCTGCTGCTGCTAAGTGGCTTCAGTCGTGTCCGACTCTGTGTGACCCCATAGACGTCAGCCTACCAGGCTCCCCTGTCCCTGGGATTCTCTAGGCAAGAACACTGGAGTGGGTTGCCATTGCCTTCTCCGTGTAACAACTAATAAACCAGAGGAGATCAGCCCTGGGATTTCTTTGGAAGGAATGATGCTAAAGCTGAAACTCTAGTACTTTGGCCACCTCATGCGAAGAGTTGACTCATTGGAAAAGACTCTGATGCTGGGAGGGATTGGGGGCAGAAGAAGGGGACAACAGAGGATGAGATGGCTGGATGGCATCACTGACTCGATGGATGTGAGTCTGAGTGAACTCCGGGAGTTGGTGATGGACAGGGAGGCCTGGCGTGCTGCGATTCATGGGGTCGCAAAGTTGGACACGACTGAGCTGAACTGAACTGAACTGAAAAACATGAGAAGTCTGTACTTTACTTGTATTCCCTTAGTTTTTACCTAGTGTCCAGGCTGATGCTGGTGTAGCTGGTGGGTAGGGATTGGGGAAGCCCCAGGTTATGGCAGAGACTGCAGGGGAAGGGGAGTTGGTGAGGGGATCCCTGATGGGGTGAGAGACACAGGAGATGTAGGGATGTTCGTGGAAGGGACAGACTGTATTCTAAAATCCCTGGTGTCAGAAGTGTCTTTCCTTTCCTGAGTCTTCTGGAAATACAGCCCTCTAAAAGCGCCTCGATAAATCACCTTGTCATCAGATTTTCCACTTTACTTCCTTACTGTTGAGCAAGTTTGGCTTATAAGGATGAAGGCCTTTCATGTGCTTTGGTAGTTGGAGGGGAGGGAGGCGATGAAGAGGTGATGCCTTGAGAGATAGCCCTGAAACCAAGAGGGTTGTTCTTAGCTGGGCTGGTGCCTTAGGGGTTAGCACTCTAATGAGCAATTTATCAATGCAGCGCTGAATAATTCAGAGTGAACAAAAAAAGCCAGCCAAGGCCCCATGTGGTCCTTCATATAAATGCAATATAAATACCATAGAACCTTGCTTTATGTGCAGTTTTACCACTTTTCTCTAATGGTTTATTTCTGAATTGTTGGTTTAACCTAGACTGTAAGCCCTCAGGGCAGCAGTGGCCTTTACACATAGGTTTTTACAAATGATAAAGTGTTTTTGCCTCACAGATGGGGGCAGATGGCAGATGGGCTTGGCTTTATTTGTTTTGGAGACCTGAATGTTCAAGTTATACATATTGCTTTAAAAAACTGAAAGGAGCCCTAGGCGTAGGAGATAATCTCTTGACTGTGGGTCATCGCCTGTCTCAGCTGGGGAAGCAGAAGAAACAAGGGCTTCTTGGAGGGCATGGGATCTCAGACTAGATCTTAAAGAGTTGGTAGGATTTGGGTCAGGACAACGAGGAGGAAAGTGTTTCCATGACCTTTCACAGGGTAATCCAATTCTGATTCGTATGGCTATTTGCCTCCAATGACTTATTTCTCATCTGCTATAGATCGAGTCTCTAGAAGTTGGACAGTTGACAAATAACCTCTAGATCTAGTGGGTGATTGAATGTTATGGAGCAGAATGTGGAAGTGAAGGCGATGAATGAAATGTGTCAAGGGACCTTACACCCACTGCTTCAGTAGCTTAAGCCTTCTGATTTCAGAGGTCAGTATTAGAAAGGGTCATATCTGTAAACCGTCCTCAGTCCTTGGAGACGTGTGATACCAGCACTTTGCAGGAGGTCTGTGGAAGTGGTCATTTTACAGGGAGACAAAAGGAGAGGGAAGCTTGTGCAATACCCAGAAAGAATTTTCCCGAGGAAATGGTAAATTCTTCAGTCTCTGTTCAGACATTCCCGTTGGGGCTTGCTTGCTAGGGTAGCGATCACTGAAAATGTGCTTAGGGGATTTAGTTAACTTGTGTAGGTCTTTAATATCTTTTCCAGGGAGTTCTTCCTTTAAGACTTTCTTGGCATCTTTTATATTCACTTAAAAGATAGATACTTTGGCCGCTTGATGCGAAGAGCTGATTCATTGGAAAAGACCCTGATGCTAGGAAAAATTGAAGGCAAAAAGAGAAGTGGGTGGCACAGGGTGAGATAGTTAGATAGGATCACTGATTCGGTGGACATGAATTTGAGCAAACTCCAGGAGACAGTGAAGGACAGGGAAGCCTGGTGTGCTGTAGTCTGTTGGGTCACTGAGAGTCAGACTCGACTTAGTGACTGAACAACAACAAAAGATGGAAACCACTGACTTAGTATATGTGTCAGGATTGGCAACTCTTTCCAAATTAAACAAAAATTGCTATTGGAGACTGTGATCTTTGTACAGTGAAATGTTATGCACTTGTACTTGGTTTTTCTAAAGATGGAAATGTGTAGGTCATCGCTGGGGGAAGCTCCAGTGTCCCCTTTCACCTCTCCAGAGCCAGCATTGAGTCCTCATCACTGCTCTTTTCCTGAGACGTGTAAATCAACCTTATCTCCCAATGAGGAATCTTACACACTCAAAACTCTGAACTAATAAGTGGTTTCTCTTGGTAGAAGTGAGAAAGGGAGGTATGGAGGGAAATTTTATTTCATATTTTATGAACAAAGCAGTTCAAATTTTACCTATTTGCAATGAGCTTGTAATTCTTAAAGTTCTAATAGATTAGAGAAAATATACCAAGTTAACTTCTGTTTAAGCATCAGGTTAAACAAAAATTACAAGTTTGATCATATCTGTCTTTTCTGTGGCTTAACTGAAAAACTAAGCATGACCATTTCAAAAAATAATTTGAGTTTCTGTGACCAACATTACCCATCAATCAGGTGGACCCACATGGGGGATCACTCAAAAAATGTGTGGCCAGGAAGTCCTGTGCCCAGATTCCGGGGAAGATATGAATGGCATGCTACCTGATACCTGGCAAAAGGTAATGACTGCTCTGGTGACTGATAACAGGAGGACAGTGATAAGTTGTGGTGAGAGTTTAACCATCACTTTGGGAGAAAATGTATGTTGATGAACCATCCAAACCTTGGAGTGCAGGAGGGCCATCAACCAGCCTGAGGGACCCGTTTACCATCTTCCATCAGCCGTTTCCTTACTCTGAGTGGGCAGATCGCTGGGAGAAGGAGCATCTGGCTAGCTCTGATTTCCCACTGATTTTAAATGTTAATCAGTGGCATCCGGTAGATGTGTGTCTCCTGTGTTGGTTACCAGTTAGCCTCCCAGGTCTGCAAACTTGCCGCTATCCCCTCTGGGATCTCCCTGCAAGTTGGGGATCATGCCCAGCACACCAGAGACCCTCCAGAGCCCTGCCAGGTAACCGATGCACTGTACCCTCTCCTGATGGAAGTGGGGTGGGGGACAAAGCAAAATGCAGCTCATGATACATCAGCACTGAATTGACTCCTGGTCTTAACGTTTCTTAACTTGGCCTTGGCTCCAACAAGAAGGCACATTTTGTACCTGTCCCTCTTGATAGAGGGCTTCCCTGGTGGCTTAGATAGTAAAGAAGCTGCTTGCAGTGCAGGGGGCCTGGGTTTGATCCTTGGGTTGGGAAAATCCCTCAGAGAAAGGCATGGCTACCCACTCCGGTATTCTTGCCTGAAGTATTCCATGGACAAAGGAGCCTGGTGAGCTCCGTGGGGAAGCAGAGAGTTGGACATGACTGAGCAACTAACACTTTTCTCTTGATAGAAACTAAATTTAAAAAAAATCATCGCAATATGAAAATCATATTAATGTTATTAAACAGATCTAATGCCACAGGAAAAATTGGATCACAGACCATGTGTGTAAGGTACATAGATATCTTATGGAGGGGACCTTTTCCTTAAATGAAAGTCCTGTTAAATGCGGCAGGGTGTGCTCAGTTGTCAGTTAAGCTACCTGTCTTCCTCTGGGGACTCACCAGTGGCAGGTGGGATGTGTTGGCATCCATGCCAGTAATGTCATTGGGCAGGCCAGGGTGTCATCGCTTAAAGAGTTTACCACCCATAATAAGTGCAGATTTTAGGAGGCACATTTGAGGCCTGAAATAGAGGGTGAGGGGTGAGACCTAAGTACTCCTAAAGATCACTAGAATACAAGTAATAATGCAAAAGTTATCCTGGTTAGGAGTGGTGAAGCCCTGATGGCCAGCTTCTGTGGTCTGAGTCCTGCACGAACATCTCTTGTCTTCTTCATCTAAAACCTAAAACCATCACTACAAACCATCTTGTGGTTTCAGGCAGAAGAGAGACACATGGTTCCCATGAATTTTTCTTTGCCTGGTATGTTACACCTGCAAAGGTGTGAACTACTTTGCTGTTTGTGTTCAAAACAGTAGGATTCTAGAAGAAAAATAAAAACACTAGTAGGATTCTGTTCCTGCCCACATGGCTAACGTATGAAGTTGTGCAGAGTTTGGTTATGGAAGGGAGGTTAGAGGCCATCTCACCTGTGTTTTGGGATCTCAGAGCTCATCTGAGTTTGCACGAAGCTCACGCCTCCTCTCTCTTCCTGTTGCTGATGTAAGCAGAGTATCCACCTGGAGTCGAGGCCGGCCCCGTGGCAGCTTGAACAGTCCTGGTTTGTGAGCGGAGCCTGGTCTTTGCTGAATGAAGTGCCTTTTCAGAAGGAGCTGCTCAGACCAGGGACCCTGTTTTTTTGTTGGGAAAGGTGCTTAGAGTTCTATCAGAAAGCCGAGCGGAGCGTTTCCCACAGTATCAGGCTCCCGGGCTGCTCTGGGCCCAAAGATAACGAAACAAGATAGGAAGGCGGACCAGGATTGTGTGCCCCAGGAGAGGTGTCTGGAGCCACTGCCAGGGGTTCCCCTCCTCCCTGAACCTGATAGGTTGAGAAAGTAGAGTGACCTTGCAAATGAGGTGTGCATGCTGGAACCCTGCCTGGGAGGGAAAACCCAGAACAGGCACACGGCCCCTGTTTGTGCATCTCCTGGGAGAGTGGAGGGAAAGACATTGTGCTGGAAAGACATCTCTCTGAGTGAGCAGGGGCCAACTGCGTGCCTCACTCCAGTGTTCCATCGGGGTGGGCTTGTCCTCATGCATTTCTTTTCCTCTGTAGGAGGGTAACCAGATGGGATGGGGAGGAAAGGAGTAAATCTGAGCAGCCTCCGCTGGGCTTCTCATTCATTGGAGGCCTCCCTCCGTGAAGGCTTGGATCAACTGGTGTCTCAGACAACCTCGGCAACAATCCATTTCGGAAAGATCTGCAGGGGGCACTGCGTTCCATGATGTCATTTTTGTTATCAGTTGCAGTTGCGTGAACACTGATGGAAAGAATTGTTGAAATATGAATAGGGATCTCTGCCCAGGGCCCTTTGCTTTGCCTGGGGATGTTGCTGTTAGTCCCTGGGAACGTGAGAGGGAGAAGCTGCCCTGGAGAAGCTAGAATGGATGGAGCGGGGTCAGCGTGAGATGCTACAGAGCCGGAAGACGCATTTTGCAGTCACTTGGGTGGTGCTCTGCTGACCTCTGGGTTGCAAATGGTGCTGCCTCAGGAAGGGTGGTGGAGTGTGCGACCTAGGAGTTCCTGGACCCTCCATAGTCTGATCGGATGTCTTTCTGCATCAGCCCATGAAGGAGCTGTACCTCCGGGGTTGATGTGATGTGGTTGACGGCTTCTGGGATATGCCACAGATTTTCTGACGATCTGGGGTTTGCCTTCTCTCATGGGTTCCTTGAGGCTGTGGCTGAGCAGTACTGGCAGTCATATACTGAATTTGTTCTTTAAAGGCAAGGTGTCCTTTAAGGAAAGGCTGGGCTCATGTGGAGATCACATGGGCTTCCCAGATTGTTTAACAACATAGTAGACTTTCTTCTGCTATCCTTAACTGGCAGCATCAAAAACTGGGCACAGGGATCCCTACTTTGGGTGTTGATGACATTCAGCAGTATGCTAGCGTTTGGCAGGGACTTGCTGGGGTGGGGCGGTGAGGGGAGGTTCTGAAGGGGGTTTTCCTCATGCAGTTGCTGTTGAAGAATGTTAGGTGCAGAGAGACAAGAACCTGATTCGAGAGAGTTTGGTTCAGGCAGACAGGTTCAGAAAGGGGCCTTTCCTACATGATGAAACCCAGGAAAACGAGAAGGCGTGAAGCCTCCTTGCCAGGGTCACCTCTCGGGAAATATGACAGCTGGAAAGGTGGCCATCTGCCTGGCACACAGGCTACCTGGCAAGTGGTCATTTTCATAAGCCAAAAAAAAAAAAAAAGATGCCAAACCAGTTTAGCAAAAATCTCGTGGCCCTGTCCTTAACTCGTTTCCTGTCTCCCAGCTTCCTCAAGTGAGCACCTTTTAATTCTTGAAAACAACCCCCAAACCCCTCATGTCCTCTTTTTCCCTTAGACACTTTCACCTCTGCTTTGGTTTGGCAGCTGGGAGGGCCTCCTGTGCCCGGAGCGCTGTCTCCCAGCGTTCAGGTCCCTGGCACTTTGTGTCCTGGCCGCCCCACGGTGGGGACTCCGTGCAGAGCTTGATGGTCTCCACGGACGCTTTCTGGGGTCACTGCTATCTCTGCTCTAGGGGCTGAGGGACGCTGAGGCGTGGCCCGTGGCAGGCAGGGGGAGGGCTGTGTGTGTTCTGCAGCCTGAGTTTGTGAGAGAATGTGGGATGTAAGAGCAGCAACTCTTGTGCTCCTGGAGACTTTCAGGGGAAGCACACTGACGGAAACCACCCACCCTGGCCAGGCACTGGAGTGACCGTTTTTGTGAGTTATTTTACAACAGGAGGTCCTGGTAAGGAACAGGGAACTAACAAGCCACCAACGGAGAATTCAGCAAAGGTCAAAAGGAGACACCGTGTCCTACCACTTCCCAGAATCCTTCTTGCTGGCTTCCATCTTGGCTGAGCAATGCGTGTGCCACCAGGAAGGACCCTGAATCAGAGTGAGTGGCTAAAACGACAACCTGGAAACTAATCCCATCACCGTACAGCCACGTGGCAGAGCAGTCCTCCTGTGTTCTCTTACCCTCCTGCTCGCCTCCCAGGTGCCCCTTCCCAATAAAATCTCTTGCTTTGTCAGTACATGTGTCTCTTCAGACAGTTCATTTCCAAGTGTTAGACGAGAACCCACTCTCAGACCCTGAAGGGGGGTCCCCCTTCCTACAACAAACCAGGTCTTATTAACACCCCCCTTCCTCTGAATCCCTTCCTTGTCTGTGGTCTAGTCTTTCAGTTGAATGTGTAGGTCTGTGCTTTCCAGGGGAGAGAGGGGAGAGAGTGTTCGTTGTTTAATGAGTTCATCTTTTTTCTTAGTCAGACTGGGAGCTCCACACGGGGGCAACTGTGGCTGTAGTGCCTGAGCTTGCCCCCCATCCATGAGGTCTGTGCTCTGAGAGGGACCCAGACACACTGAAACGCATCTTAAGAAGAAAGGCCAGGGCGGCGACGAAAGCAGGAGACCAAAGCGTGGGAGAGATGGTTGAGCTGTTTCAGGGCTTTTTCTAGAGAACCCGTTCAGGATGGGTTGGTGTGGGTGGCCACTGGCTGTGAACACTGACTCCAAATAGTCCGGAGCTCAGCGTGGGACCAGGAGCTGGGGAGCACGGAGAGTGGATGTTACTGAGGATGTTCTCTGTGCCAGCCCTTATGACCTGTGATTTCCTCTCCCCAGTCACAGCTGTGACTAGTGGGTGAACATGTCAGAGAGATTCCAGCCCAGTCTAAGACACAACTTCCGGAAGACTCGAATGGTCCATACAGCTGCCCCCTGGCACTCCCACTACAAGAAGTTTTCATGTGGGGACTGGCTGACCTTTCGTGGGGAGTCGTCCTGCTTCATGGCTTGTCCACAGGATGTATTCAGTTAAGGACCATTCTTTCCTAAGATAGTCCTTACTTTGAGGGGATTAAAGTGTCTGTTCTTTTGCCAATGGTCTCTGACATTAAGTAAATATTAACTGGTCCATGGATTCTCTTTTAAGATCAGGGCTGCCTCCCAAGACCTATCTGTAAGACCCCTTTCAACACTGAGTTCCTATGGCTGTAACCTCTGTAAAGGTAACTCTTAGAGAGCCTAGAATATAGCCTTGCCCTCTGTGGATGGCTGCTAAAAGTTAAAAAAAAAAAAACAAACAAAAAACCACAAAGCTGCTCATATGAAATAGAATTTCCAGGAGAGCAGTTATCCTGAGTTGATCCCAAGTTAGGAATATCGAGGCACACCTGGCAGACCCTGCTGTTGCTTCTGCTTCTGTCTTTACATTGGATGTTCTTGCCTGATGGTTCATCCTTAACTTGGAAGTACTGATCTTTGCATGCTGTGTTTAACCTGTTTTCCCATGAGTGTGAGAGGATCCCTTCTCATTCCTGTCCATGTCATCTGTGGTTGCATAAATCCCGTTCAATTTATGGCTCTCCAAGACCCTGCTTCATTACATTAATTCATGAGTGTTTGTCCCAATTCTGCAAGAGTGGATAAAGTTTGAGCAGAAGAGTTTCTGCCACCTGAAGCTCAGTCTTGAATAAGGCAGCGGCAATGCAGGTTCAATCCCTGGGTCAGGAAGATCTCCTGGAGGAGGAAATGGCAACCCCCTGCAGTATTCTTGCCTGGAGAGTCCCGTGGACAGAGGAGCCTGATGGGTTACAGTCCATGGGATTGCAAAGAGCTGGACACGACTGAGTACTCAATACAAATAAGACTGGATAGGATTCACAGCAGGGCAAGAACAGGTGCTGAAGAGGGCGCAGGAGCTTGTGTCTACTAGGATCTGGAGTGTTCTGAACAACGGGACTTGGAGGACCTTGAAAAGTGGGCAGTGGCAGAAGTGAGGTGATGTAGGTGTGGAGTAACATGAGGGCCTGGGCATGGAGAACAGTGAAGAGGCTTTCTTGGAGCAGGAGGTTCATGCTGGAATGTTCCACCAGGGAGGTAAGCCTGTGTTGGTGAGGTGGAGGGGTGGGGAACTGATGTGACGTGGGCAGAGGAGGTCACGGCTGTATGGGAAGCCGGGGCTGTGACCGGGTGCTGGGCTGTGACCCTCGGGCTCTGCTGCCGTTGAGCTGGGTGACCTGGGATGGCACAACCTCTCTCTGTTTCCGAGGTTTCCTGGCTTCTAAGTTTAGGCCCAGCCTTGCAAAATGGCTGTGAGGGTCAAGGAGGATAATAAGCAGGTGGAAGCACCTTGAAAATGTCAGGGCGTTGAAATGTATGAAAAGTTTTCTACAGGGACCGATATCATTACTTATCTGAGTCAGAAAGTGGAGGGAAGCAACTTTTCTTTTTTTTGTTGTTCATTTTAAAAATATAGGGAGGGAGGGATACATGTTGCACCAAAACGCATGCCTGATTTCTTAGGTCTCTCCGAAGTTCAGGGGAGATCTGCCTGTGGTTAGCTATGGATTTGGTTAACTTGACTCTGAGGCTGACCATATCTTATCCAGGGTCTGTTTATTTTCAGAAGTGAATGACTGTTGTAGACAAACCTGTTTTACTTCCTTGGGTGGCTACCCAGGGTAATGAGTCTAAACTTGCTTTGTCTCTTGTGGTTGTTCATCTTTACGTGTGAGAGGAGCTGGAGAATGCACAGGTTTTGTGTAGCCAGCTCTTCTCTGGAAGTGCCCAGTAACGACGAGAGTAACAGTGGATGCCATGGTGGTACACGGGCACGTCTACGTTTAATCTGAACTTCATAATGATTCATACACATTACCATTCCTAACCTTGTTCTTGTTCAGTTGCTCAGTTGTGTCCTATGCTTTGCAACCCATGGACTGCAGCACGTCAGGCTTCCCTGTCCATCACCAACTCCCGGAGCTTATACTCAAACTCACGTCCATCGAGTTGGTGATGCCATCCGACCATCTCATCCTCTACCACCCTCTTCTACTTTTGTCTTCTATCTTTCCCAGCATTGGGGTCTTTTCTAATTGACTCTTGTATTAGATGGTCAAAGTGTTGGAACTTCAGTCCTTCCAGTGAATATTCAAGGTTCATTTCCATTAGATTGTCCTTGCAGTCCAAGGGACTCTCAAGAGTCTTCTCCAGCACCATGATTTGGCACTCAGCCTTCTTTATGGTCCAACTCTTCATCGTAAGTGACTGCTGGAAAAACCATAGCTTTGACTGTACAGATCTTTGTTGGTAAAGTGATGTCTCTACTTTTTAATATACTGTCTAGCTTTGTCGTAGTTTTCCTTCCAAGGAGCAAGTGTGTTTTAATTTCATGGCTGCAGTCACCATCTGCAGTGATTTTGGAGCTCAAGAAAATAAAATCTGTTACTGCTTCCACTTTTTCACCTATTTGCCATGAAGGGATGGGACCAGATGCCATGATCTTAGTTTTTTGGATGCTGAGTTTTAAGCCAGCTTTTTCACTCTCCTTTTTCACCTTCATCAAGAGGCCCTTTAGTTCCTCTTCGCTTTCTGCCATTAGGGGTGGTATCATCTGCATATCTGAGGCTACTGGTATTTCTTCTGGCAGTCTTGATATGAGCTTGTGCTTTATCCAGCTTGGCATTTCTCATGATGTACTCTGCAGATAAGTTAAAGAAGCAAGGTGACAATATACAACCTTGATGTACCCTTTAATCTTTCTGAATTTTGAACCAGTCCATTGTTCCATGTCTGGTTCGAATCATTGCTTCTTGACCTGCATATGGGCTTTTCAGGAGGCAGGTAAGGTGCTCTGGTATTCCCATTTCTCGAAGGATTTAAGAAATTTAAAATTTTAAAAGAATTTATGACAGAATTTAGCAAGAGGCAAAGTGATAGTCCTATTAGATTAGGATGCTTGTGAGGCTTACAAGTGGATGGGTAAGAGGATGCTGTGCCCTGAGAACTTAGTGGGCTACAGTTTTATTATCAAAGGAAAAGTGGGGAGGGGGAAAAGACTTTGTCTTTTTTGACATCATACTTCCATTATCAGCTCCTCCTCCTGGTTGAGAAGGGGAGTTTTTCTGTCCCTGTGTGGTCAAGTTAGGTCCACAGGTTGTTCTGTGTGTGTGCACAAAGTGTTTCCTGCTGCTGCTGCTGCTAAGTCGCTTCAGTTGTGTCCGACTGTGTGACCCCATAGACGGCAGCCCACCGGGCTCCCCCGTCCCTGGGATTCTCCAGGCAAGAACACTGGAGTGGGTTGCCATTTCCTTCTCCAATGCATGAAAGGGAAGTCGCTCAGTCATGTCCGACTCCTAGCGACCCCATGGACTGCAGCCTACCAGGCTCCTCCGTCCATAGGATTTTCCAGGCAAGAGTACTGGAGTGGGGTCCCATTGCCTTCTCACAAAGTGTGTCCTAGGGATCCTTAGCTGACTGGGTTCGCTGGGCATGCTGTAGGTCTCATGCCACCACTGTGTTAGTGTTTGGGGGCATGTCCTGGGCTTCTGTTGCATGGTTTTGTTGCTAAGCGAGCCTGCTTGGTTTTGGGCTTAAGCAGACCTGCTCTCTTGAGTGATCATTCACTTACAGGGGTCTCTCCCATATGTTCTCTACTTACAGTCCCGCAGTGGGATGAACCGTTTAATCACTCACTTTGTCCCTTTGCTCCGTCCCTGTGAAATTCACCAATGTGTGAACAAAGCCCATGCGATACTTTCCAGTGTGATGTTATTTTTGTTTTTTCATTTTGTGGAGTACATGCTTTTGATGGACACCAACTAATATACATAAATTTGACATTGATTCTATGTAGGTTTTAAGAACCCTGTACCAGAACTTACAAAATGATTACTTTGGCTTTTCTGAGTCTTAAATTCAAGGAATAAATCACAGTAAAAGGCAGGTTCTTTGGTCATTTGGACCTGTGGGTGGTTTTGCACATGGATCACCTAGTCTCATGTGGTTTTTTAAAAAAACTGTACTTTTTATATATTTGATCTGGCTGCTGAGTCCCAGCGGTGGCATGTGAAGTCCTAGTTGTTGCGTGTAGGATCTAGTTCCTCGGTTCCTCGACCAGGGATTGAACCTGAGACCCCTGTGGACCACCCAGAAAGCCCCTTCTGATTGGTTCTTACCTGGGGAGGCTTGTGATGTCAAGACCTGTGGGTGATCAGTCTTGGCAGTGATCGAGGTAATGAAGGCTCTCAGCTCCTTTCTGGTCTCAGTGCTTAAGGTTTCAGTCAGATCTGAAATAACCATCACCCCCAAAGCTGTCCTTTTAGTCACGCCGGCAGCACCGACACCTCATTTGCTGGAAGACACCTGTCCTCTTTCATCTCTCTCCATTCAGGAGGGGTGCCTTTAGTTTCTTAACCCAGACTCATCATCCCTGAATGTTCTGTGCAGGTTCCAGTGAGGGAGTGCTTTCTTGGTGGGTCAAGCCTTGGGACACTCAGGGAAGCCTCGGAGATTCTGTAAGGGAGCTTATGCTGTGTGGTTAGGCAGGTGGCTGCAATTCTTTGCCCGCCACCTCAGCAGGGAATACAGGAGGTGCAGCCGGGACACGGGATCTGCAGGCCATGCTGTGCACCGAGGCCCCGAACATCGAACTGCTGTGCAGCGTGTCAGTCTGCAGCTGAGGAACTGCAGCCCAGAGAGCAGCTCCTCGTTATGATGACTCAGCCCTCCTGTGTGCATAATTCTTCATTCCAATTACCGCTCTCTGCGTGCCGCCAGCTTTCTTAGATCAGAGGCCAGGGAGGCTTTGAACTGACTGGGTCTTCCCCTGGGACATGAGCTCTCCGGGGCGGGGTGGGGCTGGTCTGGTGTGTCCTTGGAGCTGGAAAGAGGCTGGGGAAGCTGTGACCCAGGGGCGGTGGGATTCAGAATGGATCCTTCCCCACAGAAACTGGACCAGTTGCCAGGTCAGGGGGCTGATCTCTCACATCCCTTGAAAAGTTTGTCCGGTGGTCCAAAACAGAGTTCTCTAATACAGTCCAGTCCTAGCTCTGCCCAGGCTTTTTTTTTTTTAAAGCAAATCGGAGTTTAAGAAGAAAGGAAATCAGCACATATTGAACTCTTAATAGAACCAAGTGTTTTTCCTACATGGTCTTATTTAATTTGCAAGAAAGGTTTATCCTAATTTTACAAGTACTGAAGTCCATACTTTTATTTGTGACACTGAAAATTTTCTTTTATTGGGCTTCACATATGTATATAATTTTGGTAGGGAAAAACAATGAGCTAAATCAGCAAATACAATATTATAGTTTAAAAAAGGAGAACAGTAATGAATGAAGTCATAGTAATGTCTTTTTTTTTTTTTTTTTGCCAAAAAGGAAGTGCATCACATTAAGAAACAGTTGCAAATGGGTGGACCCATGAGGTTCAGAGTGTGCTTTGCACGTGGAATGATGGTATTGAGGTCACTCAAGCTTGGAGCCTATATTTAAAATTAGATCTGTCTGACATCAAAGACCACTAGTATCCAGAAGGCCTGATAATACAATTATTTTTTTTCCTGATAATATAATTTGAGGATTGTATCTTGGGTCATGATCCTTGGGATTTAGACCCTTCACAAGGGAGCAGAGACCCAAGATGACTGACACCTTAGGGTGAAGTAGGGGAAGAACTGGTGGTGTTCACTGTTTCTGGGAAGAGTTCACTGTGGGTCACAGGGTGATGGAAATTCTTTATCCTCAGAATATCAGCCTAGTGTGCCAACCCTGAACTAGGACATCTTGGCATGTTTCTTTTTTGGAGCTGTTTTCACTGTGTGTGGAGGTATGGTGAGTCGGGGGGAGGTGAGGGGATTAGGAAGAACAGTAAGGCAAAATTGAACCCTGGAATAAAAATGGAACCAAAATCTCTCTAAACCAGATCCAAGGAAAGGCTGGAAGCCTGCTTAGGAGATAGCACTAAAGGCAGGCATCCAAGGGTCAGAGGCAAGCTCCTGAAAGCTAGACTTGAAAAATTAACTTTAAAACCTGATGCACATACTTCCAAATGACTGTGAGCCTTTTGGGGGCACAGACCAGACTGTGTGTGTTTATATATGGACGCGCCCAAAAGCAGAAGTACACAGGGGGCTGCAGAGCTGCAGTGTAGCTTTATCTCTGCTTAGGCACCATGTTATTTTCACACCTGTCAGTGCTGGTAACTGTTGCCTCCTGTTGTCTGCCTCTCAGGACCCTAGGGTTTGGCAGCATAGTTATTGAGCTCCTTAGGAAGCGGATCCCTAAGTATTTCGTGTTCATTAATATGGCAGATTTGGGCGAGAGATGAGGCATGGAGCAGGGCCTTTTCTAGAGGAGTTTCTGGTGCTGTGCGGGAGATTAAATCCACAGATACAGGGCTGTGCAAGGTGCTGAGACAGAGGCCTGCAGAGGGCTCTGATGAAAGGCATCTCGTGAACCATGTCAAGGAAGGCTTCCTGGAGGAGGAGACGCTTGATCCGAGACTTAGAGGACACGGTAACTAGGCAGAAAAGGAGTGTTCTGGACAGTGGGAACAGTGTATGAGAAATAAAGCAGAGTGCGTTCAGTGAAGTGGCAATGGTGCAGGATGTCTGGAGTCTCGGCTCGTTGGCTCTGGGATCAGGAAATGTCTTATAGGCTACCTAAAATGTCTGGACTTTACCTGAAGCAATGGGGAGCCATAAACGGATCTTAAGTTTAATTTCCACCACTAGGAAATAGGGTCCCCGAGCATGGCAGACAATGTCTGTTTGGTTGACAGCTGTATCCTTGGGACCTCAAATGGTGCCTGGTGCATCGGGAGGACAGTGAACTTCATCACCTTTGTGTATTCAACAGACCCATGTGCCATGCACTGGGTTGGAGGCATTAGCAAGGGGGCTCACCAGGAGGTCTCTGCAGTAATTCACGTGACTTAGGAGAGGGCAGTCGTGGTGATTAGAAGACAAACCTGCTTTGAGAGGAGCTCCAGGAAAACCTGCAGACTCACTGCGTGTGGCAGGTTCAGGGGAAGAACTGAGGTTGACTCCCGGACTCTGACTCAGACGCTTACAGAGGGAACCCAGTGTGGCAGGAAGGGGCGGGCGAGGGTGGAAAGTTGTGAGGGGCAGGTGGGGTTGAGGAGTCTGTGGAACAGCTGGTGGTGCCGGCCTGCGAGCTTTAGACATTGATGTCTAGAGCCCAGGAAGGCATTCCAGGCTCCACAAGGGGATATAAGGTTTAGGCGGGATCAGGTAGAGTGGAAACTACGTAAGCTGTCACTTCCCGGAGTGTGGAGGAGGAGACAAGGCGGTGGCCCCAGTGGAGCCCTGTGCAGTGCTGGGGCCCAGGGGCAGGGGGCGAGGCGCAGGGCCCGAGGGAGGGGGCGGACTGTGCTCCTGCTGAAAAACAAAAGCTCAGAATCAGATGAAGTAAAAAGTCTGCCCCTTCCCTTTGCCGCCTTATCCCCTCCCTGGAAGTAGCTGCAGAAGACATTTCGTCCTGTATCCTTCCAGCTGTTTTCTGTGCCTAAACAAGCCTAAATATGTGTGCCTTTTATTTTTATCCAGAGGGATTTGACTTTTATAATGTCCCCTTCAATTCTATGAGTCTGTGATTCATGCAGAAAAGCATTTAAAGAGATCCTGTAAAAATACAGGTTGAGTCTTATGGCTGATTGATCCAGATTTAACACCCCATGGTGAAAGTACAGAATTATAAATGTTAGCCAAAACAGCAACGTCGAGATGATACAGTGGAGTCTGTGCTTCTTCACTACCTGTGAGTACACACGGTGGGGGGTGCACAGCCCCCCACCCCCACTCCCAGGTCCCTTCCTGCCTGCTGTTGGTATTGTGGGGTACAGTTCACTGAGGTTTCCTGGCTGCGCTGAACTAAGGCAGGTCCATGCAGCAGGAATTCCAGAGGCTGTGAGAACAGCTGAGGGCAGGACCCAGGTTTGCTTGTTGCTAGCCACCTGTATGTCCCTTAGAAGAAAAGGGCTTCCAGAGTCCTTCTTCTTGGCTAGCAGGACTCTTATCCCTGGCTGTGTAACCTTGCTCAGGTGACTCCACCTCTCTGGGCCTTGGTTTTTCCATCTCTAAAATGAGAAAACTTGAACTAAGATCTCTACGGTTGCTTCTGCCACAAGTGTTTCATCATAGCTCTCCCATCTACCTGCTGTGGGTTAGACTGAGTGATGGTAGAGCATGAAAGTGTATTGACAAAGACCACATGCTATGTAATTTGCCGTCAATAAATCATAATTAAACTGAGCTACTGTCTTACATCACCTTTTCTACCTTCTAGGGAAGTGGCATGGTAATTTGTATAGTGGGAAGGGCTGCCCCTTTAATTAAAAAAATGAAGAAAAAGATATTAAAAAAAAAAAAGAAAGGAAAAGAACAGAGCCATGCAGAAAGTGTTTTGAAGTGTATTGGATTTTGGTAAATGGTTTCTTCCATCAATGTCACAGGTGCCTGTGAAGGCCAGTGGTATAACAAGTCTGGAGATTTAATTAGAATGGCTTTCGAGTTTTTAAAACACCACTTCAGTGGAAAACCATCCATTTTTTCCTCCTGATCTGCCTCAGGATCCTTCAAATGACATTTGTTTCCTTGTTTGCAGAAATCTTTTATTCTTGGACCACCACTGTCAAGTTAAATTCCAGCATCTTATGACTTTGGGTAAGATTGGTTGGATAAGAGATTTTGTTGTTGTTAGAATGCATTTTAAAAAAAAAGAAATGGAAAAATACACTTTTTATGAAGAATGAAATATTTACATTTTGAAAGCTCTTCCCATCAGCATTTTTAATTTAAATACCTTGCTTTTGGGGATGATCCTAGGGGATTGTTGCTTTTAAAACTTTTAAATAAGACACTTGAATGTAGGTCACTTTGCAGTCATTGTAAGTGTCACATCCTGGTAGGAGCTTCAACTTCCCTCTGTGCTGAGAAAGATGGTAAAATTGCAGCCAGAAAATTTTTTT
>NW_011494859.1:1658408-1669068 GCF_000754665.1 Bison bison bison
TTAAAAATTAAAAAATTAACTGTTACTGGAGTATGGTTACTTTACAATGTTGTGTTGGTTTCTCCTGTACAGCAAAATAAATCAGCCATACATACATCCTCTCCCTTTTGGACTTTCTCCCCATTCTGGTCACCACAGGGCATTAAGGAGAGCTCCTGTGTTCTACACTGTGTTCTCCTTAGTGATCTATTTTATACAAAGTATCAATAGTGTATATAAATCCCAATCTCCCAATTCCTCCCAGGCTTTCCCCTTTGTATCCATTCATTTGCTCTCTACATCCCTTTCTCTCTTTCTGCATTGCAAATAGGATCATCAGTACTGTTTTTCTAGATTCCACCTGTGTGCATTAACGTACGGTATTTGTTTTTCTCTTTGACTTACTTCACCCTGTATGAAGTCTCTAGGTCCATCCACGTCTCTACAAATGGCCCAAGTGAAAGTGTGGGGTTTGTTTAGCCGAACCATGTACATCTGTTAGGTTCTATCTAGGTGTGGCAAAGGGCCTTAATAATTTATAATATGTATACTTCTTCCTGTAGGCACATTGGCATCTAATCTAGTGTTTCACTGGGTTGAAATACCAGCATCTCCCTTCTTCCTAGGCCAAGCTTCTGTCACTGAAGAATACATTGCTCTTCCCCTTAGGTCTCTTGAGGGTCATTTCTGGGTTTATTTGCTGTCATTCTGCACGTATGTAGCCCATGTAGAGCATCTTCCAGAAACCTCTCTTACATTTTCCATCTAAGTCCTGTTTGTGGATGGAAGATGAAACACGCATGTCGTAAAGGCCCAAAGTCCCGTCACAGCTGTGCCTCCAGCCAGCTTCCTCACTGTAAACCAAAGAGTTTGGGTGAGAGGTGATGATACTGTCTGACCGAAGGACTCTCCTGAATGCCTGCTGTGTGCTCAGTCCTAAACCAGACCCCGTGGGAGCTGCGACAGGGCCGAAGGTGCTGAGCAGGTCACCTTGAGCGTTCTAGGCGTGTCTGTAGCCAACAGTAGGCCAGGGCTGCACACCGTCTCTCTATTTGCACATTACGTTCTCACTTTACCTCCTGTCCTTCCCGTGGCGCCTGTTAGGAAAGGCTCTTCCCGGGGACTTCCCTGGTGATCCAGTGGTTAAGACTTCGCCTTCCAATGAGATTGTTTTCCATGATATGTTGTTATAAGATATTGACTATAGTTCTCTGTGCTCTACAGTAAATAAAGCTTTGTTGCTTATTGCATATCTGTTTTTAAAAAAAAATTAGAAATGTAACATTCTATACATACTAAGTTAAACAAGTGGAATCAAAATGTTGTAAATTTTTTAGTTAGGAAAAAATTAATAAGTTTTCTAAGATATACATATTATACATACTATTTATATATATGGATACAAAAGCTTTTCTATAGTGCTTGATAAAGGCTTGAGAAAGAACTTTAAAAAAAGAGATGGAGAAATAGGAAAACATAAACTAAATGAAATGTGAACACTGAATATGAAATAGAAAAACTGAAACAACTGGATAAAAGTAAAAAATCATCAGACAGTCCAGTTGTTTTTAAATATGGCTGCTCACTAGAAACATATCTGGAGCTTTGGAGAAAAAAAGCAACACCTGGCCATTTGTGCTTTTCAAAAATTCTAAGATAATTCTGATAAGCATCTGGATTTTGAAAAGTGATTACAGATTTTTCTATTAAATGGCAGTTTTGGTAATATAGAGTTTTTCTGTTGACCAATCATGATACAATGCTATTAAGTGAGTAATTGTTACATAATCACAATAGTGAAAGATGTTTATCAGTTTTCACAATCAATAGCCAGAGAAAAAATAAAAGATTATTACAATTGCAAGCCATAGGAAACATGATTAACCTAAAAATGTAAAATAATTACATACAGTTTGGAGGGTCAAGCAGAGTGATGTGGAAGTGCAAACCTGCACATGTTTTCATCTACCCAGCCAGTCTGTGTCTTTTGGTTGGTGCATTTAATCCATTTACATTTAAGGTAATTATCAATATATATGATCCTATTATCTTTTCTTAATTGGATTTATTTTCTTTCAGTTCAGTTCAGTCGCTCAGTCTTGTCTTGGCAACCCCATGAATTGCTCACCAGGCTCCTCTGTCCATGGGATTCTCCAGGCAAGAATACTGGAGTGGGTTGACATTTCCTGGAGAAGGAAATTTTACCCAGGAATCAAACCCGGGTCTCCTGCATTGCAGGCAGATTCTTTACCATCTGAGCTATGAGGGAAGCCCAATCAACTGTACTCCAATTGTACTCAGCTATTATCTCTTCAAATATTTTCTCAGGTCCTTCCTCTCTTCTCCTTCTGGGACCCCTATATTGCAAGTGTTGGTGTGTTTTAATGTTGTCTCAAAGGTCCCTTAGGCTGTCTTCACTTTTTTCCTTTTTGTATAGTCTGTTCTGTGGCAATGATTTCCACCATTCTGTCCTCCAGGTCACTTATCCATTCTTCTGCCTCAGTTATTCTAATACTGATTCTTTCTAGTGTATTGTGCATCTATGCTTGTTCTTTAGTTCTTCTAGGTCTCTGGTAAACATTTCTTGCATGTTCTCCATTGTTTTTCCAAGATCTTGGATCATCTTCATTATCATTATTCTGAATTCTTTTTCTGGAAGATTTCCTATCTCCACTTCATTTAGTCATTTTTCTGGGGTCTTATAGTGTCCCTTCGTCTTAGACATAACTCTCTGCTTTTTCATCCTGATTAACTTTCTATAATGTGGTTTTTGTTCTAGCCACTGTGGGATTGTGGTTCTTCTTGCTTCTTCTGTCTGCCCTCAGGTGGATGAGGCTAAGAGGCTTCTGTAAGCTTCATGATGCGGGGGCGGGGCGGGGAAGGGTGGGAAAAACTAGGTCTTGCTCTGGTGGGCAGGGCCTTGCTCAGGATTGCTTTAATCCAATTATCTGCTGATGGGTGGGGTTGCACTCCCTCCCAATTAGTTGTTTGGCTAGAGGCAACCCAGCCCTTTGGGATTGGAATGAAAACTGATCTTTTCCAGTCCTGTGGCCACTGCTGAGTCTTCCAAATTTGTTGGCATATTGAGTGCAGCACTTTCACAGCATCATCTTTCAGGATTTGAAATAACTCAAACTGGAATTCCATCACCTCCACTAGCTTTGTTCGTAGTGATGGGCTTTCTAAGGCCCACTTGACTTCACATTCCAGGATGTCTGGCTCTAGGTGAGTGATCACACCATCGTGATTTATCTGGGTCGTGAAGATCTTTTTTGTACAGTTCTTCTGTGTATTCTTGCTACCTCTTCTTGATATCTTCTGCTTCTGTTAGGTCCATACCATTTCTGTCCTTTATCGCGCCCATCTTTGCATGAAATGTTTCCTTGGTATCTCTAATTTTCTTGAAGAGATCTCTAGTCTTCCTCATTCTGTTGTTTTCCTCTATTTCTTTGCATTGATCGCTGAGGAAGGCTTTCTTATCTCTTCTTGCTATTCTTTGGAACTCTGCATTCAGATGCTTATATCTTTCCTTTTCTCCTTTGCTTTTCGCTTCTCTTCTTTTCACAGCTATTTGTAAGGCCTCCCCAGACAGCCATTTTGCTTTTTTGCATTTCTTTTCCATAGGGATGGTCTTGATCCCTGTCTCCTGTACAGTGTCATGAACCTCAGTCCATAGTTCATCAGGCACTCTATCAGATCTAGCCCTTAAATCTATTTCTCACTTCCACTGTATAATCATAAGGGATTTGATTTAGGTCATACCTGAATGGTCTAGTAGTTTTCCCTACTTTCTTCACTTTAAGTCTGAATTTAGCAATAAGGAGTTCATGATCTGAGCCACAGTCAGCTCCTGGTCTTGTTTTTGCTGACTGTATAGAGCTGCTCCATCTTTGTCTGCAAAGAATATAATCAGTCTGATTTTGGTGTTGACCATCTGGTGATGTCCATGTGTAGAGTCTTCTCTTGTGTTGTGAAAAGGGTGTTTGTTATGACCAGTGCATTTTCTTGGCAAAACTCTATTAGTCTTTGTCCTGCTTCATTCCGTATTCCAAGGCCAAATTTGCCTGTTACTCCAGGTGTTTCTTGATTTCCTACTTTTGCATTCCAGTCCCCTAAAATGAAAAGGACATCTTTTTTGGGTGTTCGTTCTAAAAGGTCTTGTAGGTCTTCATAGAACCATTCAACTTCAGCTGCTTCAGCATTACTGGTTGGGGCATAGTCTTGGATTACTGTGATATTGAATGGTTTGCCTTGGAAACGAACAGAGATCATTCTGTCATTTTTGAGATTGCATCCAAGTACTGCATTTCAGAGTCCTGTTGACCATGATGGCTACTCCATTTCTTCTAAGGGATTCCTGCCCACAGTAGTAGATATAACGGTCATCTGAGTTAAATTCACCCATTCCAGTCCATTTTAGTTCGCTGATTCCTAGAATGTCTATGTTCACTCTTGCCATCTCCTGTTTGACTACTTGTAATTTACCTTGATTCATGGACCGACATTCCAGGTTCCTATGCAAATTGCTCTTTACAGCATCAGACCTTGCTTCTGTCACCAGTCACATCCACAACTGGGTATTGTTTTTGTTTTGGCTCCATGCCTTCATTCTTTCTGGAGTTATTTCTCCACTGATCTCCAGTAGCATATTGGGCACCTACTGACCTGGGGAGTTCCTCTTTCAGTATCCTATCATTTTGCCTTTTCATACTGTTCATGGGGTTCTCAAGGCAAGAATACTGAAGTGGTTTGCCATTCCCTTCTCCAGTGGACCATGTTCTGTCAGACATCTCCACCATGATCCGCCCCTCTTGGGTGGCCCCACATGGCATGGTTTAGTTTCATTGAGAGAGACAAGGCTGTGGTCCATGTGATTAGATTGACTAGTTTTCTGTGATTATGGTTTGTGTGTCTGCCCTCTGATGCCTCTCACAACACCTACCGTCTTACTTGGGTTTCTATTACCTTGGACGTGGGGTATCTCTTCACGGCTGCTCCAGCAAAGCACAGCCACTGCTCCTTACCTTGGATGAGGGGTATCTCCTCATAGCCGCCCCTCCTGACCTTGAACGTGGAGTAGCTCCTCTCAGCCCTCCTGTGCCCACGTAGCCACCGGTCCTTGGATGTGGGGTTGCTCCTCTCAACTTCCAGATGTTCAAGCTGGTTTTAGAAAAGGCAGAGGAACCAGAGATCAAATTGCCAACATCTGCTGGATCATGGAAAAAGCAAGAGAGTTCCAGGAAAACATCTATTTATGCTTTACAGACTATGCCAAAGCCTTTGACTGTGTGGATCACAATAAACTGTGGAAAATTCTGAAAGAGATGTGAATACCAGACCATCTGACCTGCCTCTTGAGAAACCTGTATGCAGATCAGGAAGCAACAGTTGGAACTGGACATGGAACAACAGACTGGTTCCAAATAGGAAAAGGAGTACGTCAAGGCTGTATATTGTCACCCTGTTTATTTAACTTATATGCAGAGTACATCATGAGAAATGCTGGGCTGGAGGAAGCACAAGCTGGAATCAAGATTGCCGAGAGAAATATCAATAACCTCAGATATGCAGATGACACCACCCTTATGGCAGAAAGTGAAGAGGAACTCAAAAGCCTCTTGATGAAAGTGAAAGAGGAGAGTGAAAAAGTTGGCTTAAAGCTTACATTCAGAAAATTAAGATCATGGCATCTGGTCCCATCACTTCATGGGAAATAGATGGGGAAACAGTGGAAACAGTGACAGACTTTATTTTTGGGGGCTCCAAAATCACTGCAGATGGTGATTGTAGCCATGAAATTAAAAGACGCTTACTCCTTGGAAGGAAAGTTATGACCAACCTAGATAGCATATTCAAAAGCAGAGACATTACTTTGCCAACAAAGGTCCGTCTAGTCAAGGCTATGATTTTTCCTGTGGTCATGTATGGATGTGAGAGTTGGACTGTGAAAAAAGCTGAGTGCTGAAGAATTGATGCTTTTGAACTGTGGTGTTGAAGAAGACTCTTGAGAGTCCCTTGGACTGCAAGGAGATCCAACCAGTCCATTCTGAAGGAGATCAGCCCTGGGTGTTCTTTGGAAGAACTGATGCTAAAGCTGAAACTCCAGCACTTTGGCCACCTCATGGAAGAGTTGACTCATTGGAAAAGACTCTGATGCTGGGAGGGATTGGGGGCAGGAGGAGAAGGGGACGCCAGAGGATGAGATGGCTGGATGGCATCACCGACTTGATGGACATGAGTTTGGGTGAACTCCGGGAGTTAGTGATGGATAGGGAGACCTGGCGTGCTGCAATTCATGGGGTTGCAAAGAGTCGGACACGACTGAGAGACTGAACTGAACTGAACCCAGCCCTGGGGTCCTTGGTAGAGTTAATGATGACCTCCAGTGATGGTCCTCAAGGAGGAACTTCCAGGACTGTCGTTGCCAGTGCTCCCGACCCACGCTTCCACAGGAGACCCTCCAACACTAGCAAGTAGTTTTGGTTCAGTCTCCTGTGGGATCACTGCTCCTTTCCTCTGGGTCTTGGTGCACACAAGATTTTGTTGATGCCCTCCAAGACTCAAGTCTGTTTCCCCCAGTCCTTTGGAAGTCCTATGATCAATCACCAATGGCCTTCAAGGTCAGATTCCCTGGAGATTCTCACTCCCTTTATCAGATCCCCCGGCCGGGAAGCCTGACATGGGTTTTAGAACCTTCACCACAATGGGAGCATTCCTTTGGTATTATTGTTCTTGATGCTGGGAAAGATTGTAGGTGGGAGGAGAAGGGGACGACAGAGGATGAAATGGTCGCATGGCTTCACTGACTCAATGGACATGAGTTTGGGTAAACTCTGGGAGTTGGTGATGGACAGGCCGGCCTGGCGTGCTGCAGGTCCATGGGTCACAAAGAGTGGGACACGACTGAGTGACTGAACTGATTATTGTTCTCCAGTTTGTGGGTCACTCACCCAGCGGATATGGGATTTGATTTTATTGTGACTGCACCTGTCCTACCATTTTGCTGTGGCTGCTGCTTTGTCTTTGGGGTACCTCTTTTGGTGGGTCACGGTGTCCTCCTGTCAATAGTTGTTCAATAGCTAGTTGCAGTTTTGGTCCCTTGCAAGAGGAGATGAGTGCACGTATTCCTGCTTCACCATCTTGAACCAGAAGCCAAGATAAAACTTAAGAGAAATATTAAATGCTTCATTTAGGTTAAAACAGTTCAATAATGCAAGTACCAGATTCCCCTTGGCTGGGCTGAAGTCTTTGTGAAGAAGTGATGGAGTCTTAGTTAAGCTCCTACTGATGTGAGTTGGTGATTTTTCAAGAGTTTCTGTGATTCATCTTTTTTCCATTTTTGAAAAGAGACATTTTCCTGTCCTATGTCTTCTGGTGCTTGTCTTCACCGTGATTCCTTACAACTAAAATGATTCTGTTGTTTCACACTGTAAGTCAGTACACTTGGATTTGCAGATTAAGGTGAAGCCGTGTACCTTGCTGCTGATTGCCTTAGACTCCGGTTACCCTTCAAGCTCTTGGTGCAGCTCTAGCTGTTGTGTTGACTTATGTTGGACTAGTCTTCTGGGACTGTGAGGCTAGTAGCCTCCTGTGATGGGGCCTTTAGACATCTGGCTCTGACACCGCAAAGCATGGCAGACGTGTGAAACCAAAACATGAAATTGTGCAGCTGTTCCATCTTGCCCTTTGAACTCAGTAGAAAACATCCTCTCCCCATCCTTTCATTTTAGGGACCAAGTGCAAACCCCCAAATTCCCGATCAGAACCCCTTCATCCTGTCAGAGACATGGATGAAGACATTGCTGCTTCGGTTGGGAGATGAATGTCACAGAGTTTGGTTTGTTTACTAGTATCTGGTCTTCCTCCTCCTCTGATCACCTGGTGGAATTGTATACCCTCACTCAGGTGAACTTGGGTGTGACCATAGTGTTTGGTTTCCCCAGGAAAATATGAATGGAAGTGGTTTGTGATTGTTCAGGTAGCACACTTCAGCCAGCTCTTTTTATCTCCTCTGCCATGGTAACCAGCACTATTGCAGATAGGAGCTGCTCCATCAGCGTCAGTTCCAGAATAAGGCTGACACAGAGGCCCAGCCACCCACGAAGAACACAGGGCAGATGCAAGAAGCCAACCTTTGCTGGCTGCCAGTGAGACTCTGAGTGGTTTGTGATCACAGCGGAAACTAGTTTATTCTGATGAATGTGTTAGATTGGCCGACTTCTAGGTTAGCTGCCCCGAAGGTAGTTGGCGAACTACTTGGAATCAGAGCAAACTGCTTCCTGTTGATCCTGGAAGTGAAGCAGATTTCCCACAGAAATGGACTATCAAAGACTCTCAGAGAGGCTCTCACTCCAAAGAAGAAATGGTAGGTGAACTTCTCTTTCTTTCTTCCTCCTCATTGTCACTGCCTTGCTCGTTACCCCCTTTTACAGGTATGGTAGGGCAGAGTGGGCTGGCTTCAGATCTAGGAGGCTGACTGACTGGTGTCTTGGCTCTGTGTTGATGGGTCAGTATATCTCTTCACTTCCCTGGTGGCTCAGACAGTAAAGAATCCGCCTGCAATGTGGGAGACCTTGGTTCAATCCTTGGGTTGGGAAGATCCCCTGGAGGAGGGCATGGCCAACTCACTCTAGTATTCTTGCCTGGAGAATCCCTATGGACAGAGGAGCCTGGTGGGCTACAATTCGTGGGATCACAAAATCGGACAGGACTGAGTAACTAAGCACATATATCTGACTTCATACCTGAAATGACGGTGAGTTGTTTACCCTCTGCACGTGGGTAAATTTAACCTTTCCCACAAAGAGGTCTGGCTTTTGTCAAGGTTGAACAATGTGATTCAGGGTTGGGGCTGGATATTCCAGAAAGACCAGTATGATTTTGGGTGGGAGCTGGCCATATCTTAGGATGGGGGTTGGCCATGCCAGAAAGATCAAGAATGGTTTAAGCTGGGGACTTTGAGTCATGCCCGGAGGGGTTGGAGATCAGCCACGCAGGCAGCTGTCTGCTGAAGACACCCTCTTTTCCTTTACTCTCATATAACCATCCCCACAGCACTTTTGACCCCAGATGTGTGGGCTTTTCCCCCACACTGACCAGTTCTCAGGTACTAACTGGGTGTCCAGCAGTGAAATCTGACACTGTCGACCTGGAGTTAGCATCAGATCCCACAGGTTAAGGGCTCGGTCCCACATGGCTGCCCCCCTACTTCAGACACCAACCTCAGGTGCCAAGTTGCAAACTACTTCTGACCCCCCACGTTGGGTTTGATAGTTTGCTAGAAAGGCTCACAGAACTCAGGGAAACACGGGTCCTGGTTTATTACAGAGAATATAATAAAGGCTATAGATGAACAACCTGATGAAGAGACATATAGAGTGAGATCCAGGAGGGTCTTAAACACAGATGTTTCTGTCCTTGTAGAGTTGTGGTATGTCAGTCTCCTTGCGCATAAATGTGTTCGGAAGCTCTTTAAACCCTGTGTTTTGGGGCTTTATTATCAAGGGTTTATCATGTAGGCAAAGCTCAGTTTTCTTTCTCTCTGGAGAATAGGTGATGGGGCCAAATGTTCCAAGCTTCCAGTTATGGCTTGGTCTTTCTGTTCACTGACCCCCCATCAGGGAGCCCACAGAGAGTTACTTCATTAGAACAAAAGGTGGTCTTAACACTCAGGAGATTCTAAGGGACTCAGGAGCTCTGTGTCAGGAAGCAGGGCCAAAGACCAAATATTAAGAACTGGTGGCAGAAACCAGTATATATTTTATTGTTGCCCAGCAGTCAGTCATGCCTCCATAATGAGCACCAGTGAGAACTCTGACCGTCAGGGCTTGGGCGGCCCTCCCTGGTTGACAGTGTTCTGTGTCACATGTCGGTCCCAGGAAGGTAACACACTTGCTGCTCCTCCGACTCTGCCCCACGTGTCTCTTCCTTGGCCAGTTTTGTCTGTATGCTTCCCTGGTTTTGTCTGTATCCAAACCATAACAGTGAGCACAGCAGCTTTCAGTGATGCCTTCTACTGAGTTATTGAACCAGAGGATCTCTGAACTTGCAGTTCATTCTGGAAGTGAGGGTGACCGGGTGTACTGTGTGCCCTCCAGCTGGACAGTTCAGTTCAGTCGCTCAGTCGTGTCTGACTCTTTGCGACCCCATGGACTGCAGCACACCAGGCTTCCCTGTCCACCACCAACTCCCAGAGCTTGCTCAAACTCACGTCCTTTGAGTCAGTGATGCCATCCACCCATTGCATCCTCTGTCATCCCCTGCTCCTCCTGCCTTCCATCTTGCCCAGCATCAGAGTCTTTTCCAGAGTCAGTTCTTCGCATCAGGTGATCAAAGTATTGGAATTTCAGCTTTAGCATCAGTCCTTCCAATGAACATTCAAGACTGATTTCCTTTAGGATGGACTAGTTAGATCTCCTTGCAGTCCAAGGGACTCTCAAGAGTCTTCTCCAACACCACAGTTCAAAAGCATCAATTTGTTGGTGCTTTATAGTCCAGCTCTCATGTCCATACATGACTACTGGAAAAACCATAGCTTTGACTAGACGGACCTTTGTTGGCAAAGTAATGTCTCTGCTTTTTAATATACTGTCTAGGCTGTCATAGCTTTTCTTCCAAGGAGCAAACGTCACTTAATTTCATGGCTGCAGTCACCATCTGCAGTGATTTGGAGCCAAAAAAA
>NW_011494859.1:1669168-1669386 GCF_000754665.1 Bison bison bison
ACTGTCTAGGTTGGTCATAGCTTTTCTTCCAAGGAGCAAACGTCACTTAATTTCATGGCTGCAGTCACCATCTGCAGTGATTTGGAGCCAAAAAAATAAAAAAAAATAAAGTCTGTTTCTGTTTCCATTGTTTCCCCCTCTATTTGCCATGAAGTGATGGGACCAGATGCCATGATCTTTGTTTTTTGAATATTGAGTTTTAAGCCAGCATTCCCACA
>NW_011494859.1:1669486-1692522 GCF_000754665.1 Bison bison bison
TCTGCATATCTGAGGTTATTGATATTTCTCCCAGCAATCTTGATTCCAGCTTGTACTTCCTCTAGCCCAGCATTTCGCATGATGTACTCTGCATATAAGTTAAATAAGCAGGGTGACAATATACAGCCTTGATGTACTCCTTTCCCAATTTTGAATCAGTCCATTGTTCCATGTCTGGTTCTAACTGTTGCTTCTTGACCGGCGTACAGATTTCTCAGGAGGCAGGTAAAATGGTCTGGTATTCCCATCTCTTGAAGAATTTTCCAATTTGTTGTGATCTACACAGTCAAAGGCTTTGGCATAATCAATAACGTAGAAATAGATGTTTTTCTGGAACTCTCTTGCTTTTTTGATGATCCAACGTATGTTAGCAATTTGATCTCTGGTTCCTCTGCCTTTTCTAAATCCAGCTTGAACATCTGGGAGTTCACGGTTCACATACTATTGAAGCTTGGCTTGGAGAATTTTGAGCATTACTTTGCTATCGTGTGAGATGAGTGCAATTGTATGGTAGTCTGAACATTTTTTGGCATTGCCTTTCTTTGGGATTGGAATGAAAATTGACCTTTTCCAGTCCTGTGGCCACTGCTGAGTTTCCAAATTTGCTGGCATATTGAGTGCAGCACTTTCACAACATCATCTTTTAGGATTTGAAATAACTCAACTGTAATTCCATCACCTCCAGTAGCTTTGTTCATAGTGATGCTTCCTAAGACCCACTTGACTTCGCATTCCAGGATGTCGGGCTCTAGGTGAGTGATCACACCATCATGGATATTTGGATCATGAAGATCTTTTTTGTATAGTTCCTCTGTGTATTCTTGCTACATCTTCTTAATATCTTCTGCTTCTGTTAGGTCCATAGCATTTCTGTCCTTTATTGTGCCCATCTTTGCATGAAATGTTCCCTCGGTATCTCTAATTTTCTTGAAGAGATCTCTAGTCTTTCCCATTCTGTTGTTTTCCTCTTTTTCTTTGCATTGGTTACCAACAGCTGGACAACTGGCCCGAATTCTTAGCACTATCCTCTTTGCATCGTGACTCTTCAGTAGTTCATCAGTCCTGTTTCCACTGGTCTGCTGAATGAAAAGAGTTGGTTTCCATTCCTTTAAAGGGTGGCTGCTGTTTTGATTGCAAAACTCAGGAAGGACTGAGAGGTTTTTGTGGACTTGCAGGATTTCCATCCTGTGGTGGGTGTGACAGTGGAACACTTACCACTCCTGTCCTTTTAGAGGTTAATTAACTAACTAATTGGGCTGTGTCGGGCCTGGGCTGAGGCACGTAGGTTCTTCATGGTGTCACCCGGGCTCTTAGGTGCAGTGCGCCGGCACAGTGGTGGCACGCAGGCTTCTTTGCTCTGCAGCACGTGGGATCTTAGTTTCCTGGTCTGGGATCGAACTCACTTCCCCTGCATTGCAAGGCAGGTTTTCACCTCCTGGACCACCTGGGAGACCCCTACTCCAGTCCTGACTTGTGACCGCAGCCTCATATGGGAAAAGTTTACCTCCATGTTGCCTAACAAAGCCAATGACCTGGTAATGCTTGTCAGTTAAAATTAGTTCCGGTGCACTGAGGCTTCACTGCTGTTTTCTCCTCTGTCCACCCACTTAGCCCTGTGTTCGGGAGGAGTTTCTACCTTTTAGTTTTAAGAAGAAGATAAAATGTTTTGCTTTCCTTGGGCATCTTGCAAATAGTAAGTAATCACTTGTTTCCCCCAAATTTTGATGAATAAAGATAGCATAGTGCAAGCAGCATAAAGTCACTTTAAATCTTAAGTCTAGAACCAAATGTGAAATCTTGGGGTGTCTTAACAATTACAGTGAATTTTACAGAATGACCTAAATTTCACACACAGCAAATATTGGGAGTATAAAATTGTACATCCAATTATCTAAGTTGGTGCCATTTTCTTTGTAGTTCAGCTGATGCATTTTTTAGCCTTTTCCCCTAGACTGGTTTTAACTGCAAAAAACCTGGAACTTTCTGAATGACCTTTCTCATCAGAAAAGAATTGACTCCCATCAACTATGATATATTTTACTTTATTAAATTGGTTCTTATTTATTGTATCTGTATAATACATTTCTGTTGGGGAAGGAGATGGCAACCCACTCCAGTATTTTTGCCTGGGAAATCCCATGGGCAGAGAAGCCTGGGGGGCTACAGTCCATGGGGTTGCAAAGAGTCGGGCAGGACTTAGCGACTGAAACAACAACATTTCCGTAGACTTGTTTATGTGTGTAGTTTCAGGAGCTGTGATGCGAGTGGGTCAGGTCGCTGCTGGGCTGGGAACAGTGGATGTGGGAGGGAGCAGTGTCGGTCTAGTTGTTCTGGAATCACCTGCTGCTTAGCCCTGGAGCTGCTGGGTTGCATCTTCTCGGGGAGGAGTGAAGACACTGCATAGATGGGACCAGCATGGATCCTCGCTTAAATCCAGGGCCCTTGTTACCTGATCGTATCTACAGAGTGGCTTGCCGGGCAGTGTGGTTTCAAGAGTGCTGGGACCACTGTTCTCGAGGAACTTGCATCACTCACCTGTGTCTTTTCCATTGCCTGTCTGTGACTTGGTTGCATTTAAATCATGACATGAAGAAAGCCAGGCAAAGGCTGGAAATCATAGTTTGATGTTCATGGGTCCTTTTGGGGAAAGCTGAGGAAAGAGTATTGATCTGCTAGGGCTCAAACCAAGGGATTTTTTTTTTTCTGGCCCTAACTGAGCCCCACTTCTATCAGGGATTTTTCTTTTCTGGCCCTAACTGAGCCCCACTTCTATCATGGCTGAGTCACCTTCATGCACTGTGTGAAGTTGGGAGAAGGTCCTGGCTACAAGCCTGTGGATCCATCTACAAACTGAATACCCCTGGAGCTGGCACGGTCTGTAAGAACAGTCAGAGGACAGGATGAGGGATTTTGATGACACGTTTTCCAAAGGCCCATGGACCTGACTGTCTACTGTACTCTGGTCTGCCCAAAATACTACTGAGAGTTCCTCAAATTAGCTAAACATTTTTACAGTATTATTATAAACAAGTTATTTGGGAGAGGTAACCAGGAATTTATTAGCATGCATTAAATTAGCTTGTTTATTGGTTGAGAACAGAGTCCTGCGAGGGCTTCCCGGGTGGCACTAGTGGTACAGAACCCACCTGCCAATGCAGGAGACATAAGAGAAGGAGGTTCGATCCCTGGGTTAGAAAGATCCCCCGGAGGAGGACATGGCAACCCACTCCAGTATTCTTGCCTGGAGAATCCCCACGGGCAGAGGAGCCTGGCGGGCCACAGTCCGTGGGTTCACAAAAAGTCGGACACGACTGAAGCAACTTAGCATGGCATGGCAGGGTCCTGGGAAAGTGGAAGTAAGACGTACCTGTTAAAGCTGAGAGAGCTGTGGGTCCACCCCAGCCTGCCCACTGTCATGGGGCTGGTGGCACGAGGGTCCCCACTCCTCAGAATTGATATCCCTGGTCTTTGCTCATCTCGCTGAGAGAGAATGGCTGGGAGCTGGTACCTAAACAAATACAGGGAGGGAAGCGTTTCCTCTGAACCGCCAGGAAATAGGGTGATAGAGTCCTCATTTTATGGGCAGCTGAGGGTTTACTCAGGAGCCATCCAAGAAACCCAGTATTTCAGTGTGGTTTAGATGAGATCCCTTCGGGGTCTAATGAGGTGGGCTGGGCCTTTTATCCTTCATCTAAATGGAACCAGAATAATTTAGCATTCTATTCCTGTGCTGTTCTTTAATTTAGTCTTCTCCTGGACTGCCGGCTCCTCCTGTGGTCTCTGGTCCTGCTCTGAGCAGCGTGACTCCCATTTGCTGTGTCTTATGCCCCCAACTGGGTTTACTTCATGCGTTCCCTTTCTCACCACAGCTTCTTGTCATACACAACGTGTGTCCTGGGTGGGAAAGATGGCAGGAAGGAATGCCAAATACGGACATCTCTGTTTGGGGATTGAAATGACAGTTATTCAGCTTCTTTAGGGAAAACATTGCTTTTGACAATATTACTAAGTTACATGTAGGAATACACATGCATATTTTAACACATGTCTCCAGAGGCAATTTATTTATTTAACTGGAGGGAGGATATAGTTGCTTTACAATGTTAGTTTCCGCTGTATGAGGGAGTGAATCAGCTATCTGTATTCATATATCCCCTCTCTCTTGAACCTCCCTCCCACCACCCACCCCCGTCCCACCCACCTAGGTCATCACAGAGCACCGAGCTGAGCTCCCTGTACTGTGCAGTAGGTCCCCACTAGCTGTCTGTCTTACACATGGCAGTGGCAATTTATTACCAGGCTAATCGACAGAGCTGCACTAGACCTTGGAGACAGTCTGTGCAAGTCTATGCAGCTTCCTCATTTCCGGCTGAGAAAACTGAGGCCCAGGTGGTTTGCAAGAACAGGACCTTGTCTGTGCTCCTTTACTGCTTGTGTGACCTTTGGTAGATCCATTCTACTATGCCAGGACTGCTCTGAAGGTGCGTTCTATTTCCTAGGTGTCTCTGGGTCTCCTAGGGCCTTGCACAGGGCTTCCCTGATGGCTTAGCGGGTAAAGAATCTGCCTGCAGTGCAGGAGGCACAGGAGACGTGGGTTGGATCCCTGGGTCAGGAAAATCCCCTGGAGGAGGAAACGGCAACCTACTCCACTATTGCCTGGAAAATCCCATGGACAGAGGAGCCTGGTGGGCTACAGCCCATGGGGTCACCTGCAAAGAGTCAGGTGCGACTGAACACACGCGCACAGAGGGGCTTGCACAGTGCTAGTGTATAGTAGGCTACGTAATGTTTATTTAAAATGTAGATGAGTGTGAATTTCCCCTCTTGGTGGATAAGACTAAGGACCCTCCAGAGGCTCTGGCTGTGCAGTGGGATGTATATCTGCCAAACCTTTGACTGGAAGATAAACTGCCTTTGCGGTCCTTGTTCTTGTTCTAATTGCTTGAAGCTTGTTTTCCCTTGAATTAGCTCATTCCAAAATATCAGAGCCTCTGTTATCAAGAACATTTTACAAGAGGCTGTAAGGGATGTAAAGGTAAGAGTTAGCTTTCCTCCCAGCTCCTCACTCCCCACTGCCCCAAAGTGTCTGTCTTTTGGGGGCAGATAAACTGGATACCAATTGCTGTAATACATGAGTGCCTGCAACAGGACTGCTAAATGTTTTGGCAATTGAAAATGGAGAGATGATGGTAGAGTTGGGTAGTTTAGGGATGTTTCGTGGAGCTAATACTGATGTTTTAAACATCTACGTGCCAGCCCTGTACCAGGGTAAACCTTTATCTCCTTTGATCTCTGGTATAATCGTCTAAGGTACAAAGTTGTCTCCTTGTGAGAGAAGTGAAACGAAATGATATTAGTTTCCCAAAGAGCCATTAAGTGGCAGGGTTGGGATTTGTCTCAGACTCTAAGGTGCGTGTTCTTCCTTTTTCTACGCTACCTGTTCTGGGTGTGTCCAGAACTGCATTGCACACACACGCACACACAGATATGCACATGTGCACACACTGGACTTCTGGAGAAGAACCTTGGACTGTGACTTAGATTTGAATAGATTGAGAAGAATGACCAAAGGCCTTCCAAGAGTGGTGGGAGTCACAAAGGCTCACAAGACTGTCTATTCATCAGCTAATGTTTAATTGTATCTCACCTGGAAATTAAAATCACAGCCCCATTTGAATCTTTCTTATTAACCTGCATAGATATAAAAATCAAAAAAATATAAATTAGTTGACATAGTCCTTTCAGAGTCTGAAAGCAGATAGATAGTAGTATAGATATAAGGCTTTCTTAGCCCCTAAATGGAGTATTTCAGTTGACATGGTCACTCTAGTTAAATAGCACAAACAGAGGAAGGCTTCTCCGTGGACATGCTGTGTGACCTTGGGAGCATGACCTGATTCATCAGTTTCTTTCTCTGTGGAGCCCCTAAATTAGCTGGCCTTGAAAGGTCACAGCTGAGAGGCTGTGTGGAACTGTGGGAGAACTTAGCGTGGGCTCTGAAGTCCGCTTTTGAGCTCTGTGACTAGATTCTTAGGATGCTAATGAACATCATGTATCTGATGGGGTTTTTGTACAGATGCAAAGTGATGACATGAAAAGCACTTTAATGTAAAGTCTAGCATTTTATAAAACTGTTAATCCCCCCTCACAAACACCCACAAGGGCCTGCTCGTGTCTTTAGCACCTAGCATAGTGCAGTATTTCCTCCCAAGTCCATGGACAAGGTATCCACTAACTTCATAGCATTTTCTAGCGGCATCCAGACGTTTCAGAGCCTGCTTTTAAAATAGTGAGACTGATGCTATGCAACTTATTATAACATCCCCACTAAGTTATTTATAACATCCCCACTTATATTTAAGGAATAAGCAGAAAATGATCCAACTCAGCAGTTCAAGCACATATACTCTCTGCTATCTGAGAATGCTTGAGCCAAACTGAATTTTTAACTTTGTCAAGCCCAGGGAGGTGGCTTTGGGGCAGTCTGGAATCCCTCTCCCTTTACCTAGTGGGTTCCAGTCTGCCAAAAGAAAGGGGTGTGTGTAAGTGGGTTTTTGCCTCTGGCAGAGACAGATGTGATCGACTCAGTACTGTTGAATTAGCTGTTCTCCTCTCATCATTACACAGTTGCTGTCTCATAGATTCTCCTATACATTGTGTTCTGGCCTCACTTGTCAACTAATGTGCCTTGGACAACCTTAATCAGACTTCCTGAAGAAGTGAAATTCAAAGGAAATGTTGGCCGAGTTTGTTCTCACCGAGGGGAAGAGGGAATGAGAAGAGGAAGATGGTTTCAGGGATTTCTGTGTTCAGCAGAAATCCAAACACAAGGGCAGAATTTTGCTGTAAACTTAGTCATTAGAACTGTTGTTTCTCTGTTTTCTGGGTTGGTGTGTGGCTCCAAAGAGCAAAAGGGGAGGCTGTTGTCTTCATAGAGGAGCATATACTTTATAATCAGGCAGAACAATTCAAAGCAAGCTTTTATAATAGCTTCTAGGAACTTAATTCCAGAGCTCAGGGTCTGTCTCTAAATGATCTGTCTTATGTTGCTGGAGGCATCAATTGACTCTAGGCATCAAGAGAAATGTTACGGTGGTTGAGGAATAGCCTTTTCTTGCAAAAAGTGTACAGTCCACGTGGGAGACAGAATTCAGGAAGAGAGCAAATGAGGAGCCTCTTGGGGAACTTAGAGGCACCAATCCCTTGGCTGGAAGCTGGGTTGTCTCCACCTCGACTTCTGCAGCCCATGCAGTAAACCCAGGCAGGTGAGAGGAGGACTCTGGGCCGAAGCTACGAATGCTCACATGCAGGAAACCATGAAAACCCTGGAACACCAACCCCAAGGCTGGACTTCTGTTTATTCCAAAATCATTATTTTTACTTATTTTTGCTTATATTTCTTGTCTGCTTAGTCCAAATCCTCTTTCAAGTTTAAGCAATTAAAAGGTGTGTTAGGTAAAAAGGTATTGATATAGTTCAAGATTCCAGAGACTGAGAGGAATGGGGTGGTAGGTTTCTCTCCACCTTTATTCCCAATCAGGCATTTCCTTTCTCTGGAAGTGACCATGGGATCTGAGATTGTGTATGCATGTGTGTATACACACACACACATACATACACATACACCCATCACATGATCTTTATCTGTGCATCATTTGATAGATACTTAGGATCTTGCCATTTCTTGGCTATTGTGAATAATGCCCAGTGAGCACATAAGAAGAGTGCAGATATCTCTTCAAAATCCTGTTTTTGTTTCCTTTGGGTACACACCAGAAATGGAATTGCTGGATAATAAGACAGTTCTGGTTTTAATCTTCTGAGGAACCGCCAAACTATTTTCCATAGTGACTATCCCAATTTACATTCCCAATAGTGCACGAGGATTTCTTTTTTCCACATCCTTGCCAGCACTATGCTAACAGGTGTGAGGTGATGTCTCATTGTGGTTTTGATTTGCATTTTCCCTGATAATTAGTTCCTTTTCATATACTTGTCAGCCATCTGTATATTGTCTTTGGAAACATGTCTATTCAGGTTCTCCACATACTTCTAAGTTGGATTATTTGGGATTTTTGCTATTAAGCTGTAGGATTTCCTCATATAGTTTGGACAGTCACCCCTCATTTGATAAATGGTTTGCAAATATCCCATTCTGTACGTTTCCCTTTCCTTTTGTTCCTTGTGCTCTGCAGAAGCTTTAGAATCTGACGTGGTGCCGCTGGTTTTGTTGCTTGTGCTTTTGTTACATATCCGAAAGAAAATGCTGCCAAGACCAATGGTAGGAAGCTTTTCCCCCATGTTTTCTTCTAGGAATTTTATGGTTTCAAGTTTTATGTTGAGGTCTTTAATCCGTTGTTGGTTAGTTTTTGAGTTGGGTGTGATGGGGGTCCAATTTCATGCATGTCATTATCTGTTTTCCTACCATCATTTATTGAAGAGAGATCCTTTTTGCACTGAGTATTTTTGGGTTCCCTGTCACTTGTTCGTTGACTACATATGTGAAGGCTTTTTTCTGGTCTCTCTTCTGTTCCATTGTCACATGTATGTTTTAGTGCCAGTGCCATGCTGTTTTGATTACTGTAGCTTTGTGAGATACTTCGGCACCAACTGTGTCATGTGTCGAGCTTTATTTTTCCTTTTCAAGATTGCCTTTGGCTATTCAGTATCTTTTGTGCTTCCATCTACATTTTAGGGCTGGGAACTTTCATGGCAGTCCAGTGGTTAAGACTCTGTCCTTCCAATGCAGGCGACATGAGTTTGTTCCCTATTTGGGGAACTAAGATCCCACATGCCACATGGCTCAGTAAACAAAACAAACCACTGTCCCCCACAAATCCAAACCAACCCCCCCCCCCGAAAAAAAAGGACAAAGCTCAGGTAAGTTTTAGTAGGGGTTGCAGTGAATCTGTGTATTGCTTTAGGTAGTTAAGGAATTTTAACATTCTAACAATATTCTAGCAATCCAAGAACACAGGGTAGCTTTCCATTTATTTGTTGTCTTTAAATTTTTTTCATCGCTGTCTTTGTGTTCAGTGTACAGAACGTTCACCTTCTTGGTCAAGTTTATTCCTAAGTATTGATTTTGATGCTATTGCAAATGGGGTTAGTTTCTCTTTTAGATTGTTGTTAGTATATAGAAACAATTGAGTCTGTTTCTTGATTTTGTATCCTGCAACTTTACTGAATTAGTTTATTCTAATAGTTTCTGGTGGAGTGTTTAGGGTTTTCTATATAGAAAATCATGACATTTGCAAACTCAGACAGTTAATTCCTTCCTTTTCAATTTGGATACCTTTTTTTTCTTTTTCTGGCTAGGACTTCCAGAACTATGTTGTATAGGAGTGGTGGAACGAGTGTGGAAGTTGTCTTACTCCTGATCTTGGAAAAAGCTTTCAACTTTTCACCATTGAGTATGAGGTTAGCTATGGATTTGCCAATATGTAGAGTCAGACACAACTGAAGTGACTAGCATGCACACATGCATGGCCTTTATAATGAGATGTGTTCCCTTTATACTCAGTCAGTTAAGAGTTTTTATAATGAGAGGTATTTTTGTCAAGTGCTTTTCCTGCATCTGATAATTTTTAACTTTCATTCTATTAATGTGTTGTATCACATTGAATGATTTACATATGTTGAACCATCCTTGCATCCCAGGATAAATCCCACTTGATCACGGTGCAGTCCTTTTAATGTGCTGTTGAATTTGGTTTATTTTGAGAATTTTCACATCTGTATTCAATAGGGATATATTGGCCTATAGTTTTCTTT
Organism: Bison bison bison; assembly: GCF_000754665.1. Taxonomy (NCBI): domain Eukaryota; kingdom Metazoa; phylum Chordata; class Mammalia; order Artiodactyla; family Bovidae; genus Bison; species Bison bison. Next base: position 1,679,261 of record NW_011494859.1, read on the forward strand.
TAGAGTCTTTATCTGGCTTTGGGTGTCAGGGTAATGTTTACCTTGTAAAATGAGTTTGAAAATATTCTCTCCTCTTTTGGGGAAGAATTTGAGAGGGATTGGCTTTAATTCTTTGGATGTTTGGTAGAGTTCACCAGTGAAGCCATCTGGTCCTGGGATTTTCCTTTTTAATAACTTCTTCAATCTCCTTAGATAGTGGTCTGTTCAAAATTCTTCCTTCTTCGTGATTCAGTCTTGGTAGTTGATGTTTCCAGGAATTTGTCCTAGGTTATCCAGTTTCTTTGTGTACAATAAAAAGGAATCTTCTGCATTGTCATGGTTTCAGTTGTAATGTATCCTCTCATTTCTGATTTTGAGTCTTCTTTTTTTTCTTAGTCTAGTTAAAGATTTGCCAATTTTGTTTATCTTCTTTAGAAAGAGCTGCTCTTAGTTTCACTGATTTTGTTTTCTATTTTCTATTTCATTTTATTTTTGCTCTCATCTTTTATTTCTTTCTGCTAACTCTGGGCTTAGTTGTTTTTCTAGTTCCTTGAGGTATAAAGTTAGGTTGTTCTTTTGAGAGCTTTCTTTTTTCTTAATGTAACTTTTTATTGCTATAAACTTTCTTCTTAGAATGGCTTTTGCTGCAGCTCATTAGATTCGGTATATTCTCATTTTCATTTGTTTCAAGACATTGTTTGATTTCCCTTTTGATTTATTCTTTGATGAATTCGTTATTCAAGAGTATGTTGTTTAATTTTCACATATGTATTTTCCCATTTAACTCTAAACCTGTTATTTCTAGTTTTATACCATTGTGGTTGGAAAATATACTTGGTATGATATCAGTTTTCTTAAGTTTGTTAACAGCTGACTGATGTGACCTGATGTGAAGAGCCAGCTCATTGGAAAAGACCCTGATGCTGGGAAAGATTGAGGGCAGGAGGAGAAGGGGACAACAGAGGATGAGATGGTTATATGGCATCATTGACTCAATGGACATGAGTTTGAGCAAACTCCAGGAGATAGTGAAGGACAGGGGAGCCTGGCGTGCTGCAGTCCATGGGATCACAGAGAGTCAGACATGACTGAGTAACTGAACAACAACCATGGTTTACAAAACTTATTTTGTGAGCTAGCCTGCGATCTGCCCTATGGACTTTGCCATGTACAGTTGAGAATATGTATTGTGCTGTTGTTGGATGGGGTGTTTTATAGATCGTATCCTTTGATTTCCTTCTCTTTACCTTTAAAAATGATATGGTTTTGCTTTGTGGTCACCATGAGGCTTATATATTGATATAACAGTCTCTGTTATGTTGTAATCAACTTAAGTTTGTATATAAAATCTCTACCCTTTTACTCTTTTTTTTTTTAATGTCACAGTCTACCTCTTGATGTTGTAACATCATTAGCAAATACAGTTATTGTTATTTTTTGATACTTCTTTTAGTAGAGTTAAGTGGTCAACACAGTACCTAATAACTGTATTAGAGTATTCTGAATTTGGCTGTATTAACCTTTACCAGTGTGTTGTATGGTTTCATGTGTTTTCAAGTTACTAATGAGTATCTTTTCATTTCTGCTTGAATACCTCTTAGCATTTCTTGTAAGGCAGGTCGAGTGATGAACTCTGTCTCTTTTTGTCTGGGAACATATTTCTCTTTCCTTCATTTCTGAGGGATAACTTTGCAAAGTAAAGTATATTTGGTTGGTGGTGTTTTATCTGAGGACTTTGTAGCATCTACGCTTTCCTGGCCTTTAAAGTTTCTGCTGAGAAATCTTCTCATAGCCTTTTTGGAATTCCCTTGTAAGTGATAAGCTTCTTTTCTCTGGCTACTTGTAAGATTCTCTCTCTGTCTTTAGTTTTTGTTTTTTTTTTAATTTCTTTTAAATTTTATTTTATTTTTAAACTTTACATAATTGTATTAGTTTTGCCAAATATCAAAATGAATCCGCCACAGGCATACATGTGTTCCCCATCCTGACAGGTTATTACAGTGTGTCTTGGAGAATTCTGTTTAAGTTGCATTTGCATTTGGGAATGTATGAGCTTCATGAAATTGGATGGCCAAATCTCTTTCTAGAATTGGGACATTCTCAGCCATTCTTTTCTTTTAAATTAGCTTTCTGCTTCCCCACTCTCTTTTCCTTCGGGGACTCCAATATTTCACAGATTTCTTCTCCTGATGCATCCCATAGTTCACATAAGCTTTCTTCACTCTTTTAAATTTTTATTTCTTCTCCTCTGACAGGATAGTTTCTAAGGTCCTTTATTCTACTTTACAGATTGTTTCTGCTGCTTGCTCCATTCTGCTGTTTATGCTCTTGATTGCATTTTTCATTTCATTCTATTCTTCAGTTCTAGAATTTGTTTGGTTTTTTACGATTTCAGTCTTTGTTAAACTTCTCATTTTCATGACCCTGTTTTCCTGGTATCGTTGAGTTGTCTTTCTTGTATCTTGTTGGCTTGTAGCTCATTGAGCTTCCTTGAAGTAGATATTTTGAATTCTTTAGCATAAATGGCAGATTTATGCCTTTGGGGTTGGTTACAGGAAGATTATTTTGATTCTTTGGTGCCATGTTTCCTTGATTTTTCATGTTGCTCGAGGTCTTAAATTGCTGTCTTCACATTTGTGATGGTAGTTACCTCCTTCAGTCTTTACTGACTGACTTCAGGAGACAAACACCTGTCAGCTCTGCTAGGGATTCTGAGACTCTCAGAGCTGTGGATACACATGTTCCACATTTCTTGCTCCCTCCTTTGGCAAAATCCTTAAGCTTATATGCTTTCTTATATCCTATAATGTACCAGGGCAGGTGCTGACAGCCTCGTTTCTGCTCCCCAGGGGTGGTGCTAGGGCTTAGATTTGCCGTCTTTCCCTGGCCTGCAGACTCTGGCTTTGGGTATGCTCTCTAGCTATCTGCTAAAACTCATGTTCACTGCCACCAAGAGTGCTCACAGGATTCTGGCTATGGGGTTAGGGTGTGCATGGGAGAGGGATTTGGGGTGTTGGGGCTGCCGGTGGGCCAGTTAGTGGGATTCGTGGCCAAGATGTCCCCAGCAGCTTGTGGAAAAGCTGCATAGTGGAGTCTGCAGCATGGTTAGTAGGATCTGTGTCTCTTTCAACACCTTCTGAGAGTCCGATTTGCTGTTCTCCCCAGCCTCTTTCTGCTCCCTGAGGCTCAGTACTCCGGATAAGGTAGGAGAGAAATGAACCTCTTTTCTACAGTTGGTGAAGCTGGGTGCTCACACACATGATCTCACTCCCCATCTCAAGGGAGAAACTGTGGCTGGGCTGTCTCTTGGTACTGAGCTGTGCTGCCTTGAGAGAAGATGATGTGAGGAAAGTCACACTGGTCCTCTTACCTCTCCAGAGCTTCCAAATGCAGGTTTTTTTTTGCTCAATGGTATGCTAGAACTTCTCCACTGGACTTGTGGATTTCCTAGAAGGCTTTCATCTGCATGTGATCCTGTGTGTTCTCAGGGGGCAGCTGGGGCCAGTTCATGGGCCACTTTGGAGTCCATAGCTGAGACCAAGGTCTGTAGGCTAATTTCCTGGCACTTGGGAGGGTGATACCTCTCCCAGGTTCCTTGGCATAAGGTACCGGACCCCACATCTCCTTCACGGCATTTTTGTCTGTGGATGGATGGATGTCAAGGTGCTGTTGGGATGAGGGATGAGGGACGGGAGCAGAGGATGTCTCACTCATCCTGCCGACATCACTCCTCCCCCTTTATCTTCACTCCCATCTTGTATGCTTGGCACCTGAAGACGCTGTGATGTACTTGTGTTTTCCCCGTTAACCGTGTATCTTGTAGATTCTTCTGTTTTTGTTGTTTGAACATTTTTCTGTGGCTCCATGGCAGTGGATCTCAAACCTGATGTGTACAGACTCACCTGGACAGCTAACAGCGAATGCAGGGGCCCGGGCTCCTGGAGTCAGGGAGGGCCTGGCCCTGGAGTTGGGGAGGGCCTGGCCCTTTGCTGTTGACCACGTTCCCCAGGCGATTCTGAGAAGGACAGAGAGGAGAGGCATGCTCTGTGACCGCCTCTGTGTGGCCGTGCTGTGAGAAATCAGGCAGTTTCCACTTTCTGAAAATCCCGAAAGGGTTTGAAGCTGGACTGTGACACAACTCCAGGGCAGAAGTGGGGAGAACGGCGTGATTTCTGCGTTTATGCAGTCTCCCTCCGCTGTAGGTTGTCATTCCCGGGCAGTCGCTACAGTTGTTTGCACTGGCCTTCTGGGTCACGTTTCTGAGGTCCCCAGCTTATGAACTTTGAGTCTCTTCCCGCCCATCCTTCCGTTCGCCCTTTGCCCTGTCTGCCTTTCTCAGCTGTGCCTAAAGAGTGCCTCTCTCCTTCCCCTGCTGCCATCAAACCCTACTGGGACTCTTATTCCCAAGAGAGTGTTCGGAAGAATTGTTGTAATCCCCCAGACAGTTCTGTGTGGCTGAAGGAAGTAGAAATAAACAGGGAGAAATGATGATTTAAAAAGTAAATGAAGCTTGGGGAATGTGATTATGTAGTGGTATCCAGGGATTTACTGATGCTGAGCACTTTGTCCATTCTTTTGTGTAACTATTCCAAGTTAACAGCCAGGTGCAATCAGAGCAGGTTGCTTTCCTTGCAACTGGCCCATCTTTGAGGGGCTCCTGCCCTGTGGAGACCCGGGGAGGCCTCTGGAGCGTGGGGTGGGCGTGGTGTGGGACGTGGGAGAGAGGCGGTGCTTTTCAGTCCCTTAGTGTGGAGTGTTAGACTTGGACATGATCTTAGAAGTCATCTTGATCTTTGAAGTTTCACTAAAGCAACTCTCTAATACCTGATAAGCGAGTATTTAAACTTCTAAAGAGGCAGAAGATGACGAGGCCTTCTGGAGTCAGGGAGGGCCTGGCCCTTTGCTGTTGATCATGTCCCCCAGGTGATTCTGAGAAGGACAGAGAGGAGAGGCACGCTCTGTGGCCTCCTCTTGTGTGGCTGTGCTGTGAGAAATCAGGCAGTTTCCACTTTCTGAAAAATCCCCAAAGGATTCGTGGTGGGTTACTGTGTAGGATTCTGACAGGTAATCTTGCCAGTGGTTCCTCACAGATACCCGGATGTAATGACTGGTGCAGCTGCTGGTTCTTGCAATACTTTGGACTAGAAATGAGGCTCTAACGTTAGTGTCAAGCAAAGCAGTGAGCATTCTCCTGACCCCCTTTCTGATCTTGGTTTGTAGGGTCTTGTTTGTGCTTTTTTTTTTTCCTAATGTTTTTCCAATTGAACAGAGCCCCCAAATAGAGAAAAGAGTGAGGAAAGAAGGAAGATCAGGCTTCCCTTGGGTGAAATGAGTGTCCTTTTGCCTGAGGTGTGGTGGTCCCTGTGGAAGTGCTTTTAAGGGGACATAAATGAGGAGTGACTCGAAACTTGCTTCTTGCTGAAGTTTTTACTTTTATTACAAGGAGGAAGCAATTAGATCCTGATTAATTCTGTCCTCAGCAGCATAGGGTGGTCTTAGAGAGTTTTCTTCAAGCTTATTTAAAAAATAACTATTAATATGATCATGGGTCTCTATAAATTCATAGAAAACACCACCCCCAAATGATTTCAGTTGAGACTTTTAAATACATCCGAGTGAGCAGTTGCAGCTATAGGTATAACCACGGTGTTGAGAGAAAGAGGTGAAGGAAAAAACATGTTAATGATTTTAAGGGATTAAAAGGTATTTATAAAAGTTACTTGCCTTTCAGGTTTTCGCTGAGGTACTTAAAGCTACTGAGTTTCATGCCCCCACTTGACAGTTTTTAAACATTGGAACTTAATGCCTTATTTCTTCTTGCCATTTGCTCTGTGACAACTCTCATGATCCATTACTGAGCAAATCTGAGCAGGCAGCCCTGCTTCTCATCGAGAAGAGAGATGGTGAAGAAGGGCAGGGGCATTGGGCAGTGATAAGCATTTTACTGGTACAGGGAGGCGAACATTCATGTCACTTTTTCCTCAGTCTGTGGCAGACTGCTGTTAGCCAGGCTTGGTAGTCCTTGGGAGAGCATTGTTAATTATTAGCATTACTAATTGACATTGAACCATCATGATGTGACTCACATCACAGAACCTGACATATATATTAATCTTATACTCAATCCTTTCAACTGTGAAAGGAGGGAAGTTTCTGTTGTCTCTAATATCAGAATTGAAAGCAGAGAGGTTTAGTAACTTAGATAAGGTCACACAGCTACAAAGTAGCAGAAGCAGGACTTGAGCCTTGGATAGGTAGCCACTACATACATTCTTTTCCCCCAAGTATGTTCTGATGTTCTCTGTTCCTGAATTTCTGGGGGGTTCTTGAAGGACAGCAGCAGACACTGTTTTCAAAGCAGAAAGTGGATGGTGGTTTCAGGGATGGTTTTCCGTCATTGATTTTTTGTGGCATAATACTGAGTCCTTGATGTTATTCTTAAAGCGGGGAGGCGGTATTGGTGTGCTTAGGGAGGGGAGAAAACAGGGAAACGTGTTGTTTGCCAGAGCCCACTGTGGACATAGGAGCCCCTTTCAATAAATAATTTTGCACAATGTTATTTGTTGGGGAAAATGGTAATGGTGGGGAAACCTGCAGGTACAGAAGCTAAGAATGTTCTCCTTACAAGAAGTTCAGGCACAGATCCGATTGTGGGCCCTGTTGGTTTGGTATTCAGCCTGCTGAGTGATTAGTGACTCACAGTCCATGCCAGGAGCATGTTTGGAAGTCCGGCATTGCTACGAATAATAGAGGGGAGGAGTTTTTCCCTGCCGTTTTGAAACTTGTGAAATGTCACATTATCACCTCCTGTCATGGTGACAAGTAGGTTTTTGCACTGATCTCAGTATCCAGCTAAATGCTTTGAAACTGCCTGTTGCCCCATAGTTTTGGAGCTGCGAATGTTTTTTAAAGCACTGCTCGGCCTACCTTGCTATCAAAGAACAGTAACAATTACGACGACGATTTAGCTCCAGGGAGTGCAAAGCGCTGTGCTGAGTGCCGTGGCAGTGTTTCGGTGCCTGCGGCCAGGGTCAGAAAGGAGGCTTGTTTGGGGGGTGTGTATAGGCAGGTGGGCTGGGGGCTCAGCAGCTGTTACTTTTCCATTGACACTGGTTTTGCATGTGGTTTGAGACCACTTCCCACAGGGCTGTGGCTGCCTGTCTTCACAGTCCTCCTGACACCTTCAAAGATTCATGGTGCAAGCTGTTCATGAATGGAGGGAAATGTCTCTTGTAGCTAAAGCCTGGGAATGATATAGGCAGTGAGTTGGGGACTTGGAGCTTGAAAAATACTGCTTTTTTGGCATTAATATATTGTGGTCAATTATGAAGAATCTCTCAGGTAATTTCGGTAATAGTTAATGTAGCAAAACTTTTTTTTCTTTTTTCCTGGCTGCGTGTGTATCTTGATTGCACATCATTCCTTTATCAGTATAGTCAGGTATTTTAGTATGCTCTCGAGAGTGCTGTGTGAAGCAGTGTTAGGACTGGAAGCTAAGAAGTGCTTTATCTCTGCACATGCCTGGGAGATTGGCGTTGATGTGTCCCTGGAGGAAAATAGTTCAAGCCCTGCTCCAAAGTAGTAGTGTTCAGTCATGTGTATCTCACTCTGCAACTTTGTAATCAGTTGTAAATCTTCACAAACTGGGTGGTGGAGGGAGGAGTCAGGATGTGACAGAGGAAGAGGACAGCAGGCATCTTTTCCTTTCTGCACTAGGGTCATCCCTGAGGCTACAAGGTGGGAGGTATGGGGAGGCAGGAGGAGTGGGAGGGAGGAGTCACTGGGGCAGAGGCCTCCGGGATGGAAGCGCCAGGCCTTGTCAAGTACAGCATGCGGGTTATAAGGGAAAAGTCTTGGCCCCCAAGCTTATAGTTTAGATGGGCAGATCAGATGAGTATGTCAAGCAGCTAGTGATAAACTGATGCTAAGTTATTATTGTGCTGTGAATCAGAGTTGACCTGAAGGCCCAGGGTCAGAGGCTCGCTGCTCCATCAACAGGCTGGGGCTTTAAAGGGTTTGAGTCTGTGGCTCGTGGCATACTGGCTTGGGATAACGTGGGGTGGAGAGGATGAGAGTAGTTTCACTTGCTCTTATGAATTCATGCCGAGAAAATGCCTCCTGGAAACATGTGGAGTTCGTGTGCATAGAAATCCAGTAGTGGAGGGACTGAGAATTACTTGTTATCCCACTTGCATTTTCAGAACTGAGTTACTCTTAGCAATTCAGGTTTTCTTGGCCAAGAGGGAAGTAGGAATTTGTGATGAAAACGAGGATGGGCGATAGAAAACAGGAGACCTAGAAGTCGTATTTCGGGGGGCTCGCACGCGGTGCTGTGTGTCAGTGGCATGTATGCGTGCGGTGAACAGCATGGCAGGGCCCTGGGAGGTGAAGGGTCACCGAGGATGCCGTCTCAGAGGGATTCGCTGAGCTTTCTTGAGCAGGCAGTAACCCCTCGGCAGCCCCCACTAAAGGCTGACCCGTAACTAAGTCTTAGAAGCAGTTCCTCTTGGAATTTATGCAGAACCACATGTAGAATAAAGATACTGTTGACTCTAAAATTACTTGTCACTGGGCATGTTAAGAGGAACCTCGAAAGAAACTTAGAAGATGAAAGTGAAAATTCCACATCGCAGTTTGGAATCTGTAATGTTAGAGCTGGAAAGAACCTTAAGTTAATCTCACCCAATGTCCTCCTCTTACAGATGACGGCATTAGAGCTGAAAGAGGTCAGATGAGTTGCCAAAGTTGCAGAGAAAGTTCAGTGGCAGAGCTGAGACTGCAGTGAAGGTTCACTCGGGGGTCGGTACTGTCGTCGTCCATCTCTCTTGCGTTCCTGCATTCTTGTCCTGCATTCTTGTTTCCGCTTCTGTCACGTGGAGTCAGGGAGCATGAGAAAATGCTCAGGCTCCTCTGGGGACACTGGAAAGGGCGAGGCTGTCACCGCATCACAGGCCGGAGAAGCAGGTTAACTGAGTCAGTGTGGCTGGCCAGCTGGGGCCAGTGGGGAGCTGGGAGAGGATGAACCTGGGAAAAATGTTGTGCATTTCAGCTGACTTTTAATTGTGGTGTCCGGTGGTCTCCCATGGGACAGGGTGGTAGGCAGGACACATTCCCCAGGCGGAGTTGCTGGGTGTCTTTCAGAGAAGGACCTAATGGGTCAGTTCATATCAGTGCATGCGTCGGTTGGCCATACTTCCATTAACAGCAACGTAAGGATTCTGTGTATCTTTTTAGGGGTCATTAAAAAGCAATTTTTGCTTTCTTATGATGTTAAGTAAACTTTCATATAGAAATATAACATGGTGTTTTTTTCTGTCTACTTAGTTTGTATGTCACAGGCAAGGCAAGGGGCTGAATTTTGCTTCTGATCCTTGGCATTGGGGAATGACACATCCTGGCATCTGTTACCCAGGGGGCACAGGCCAGTTCTTTGCCCAGAGGAAAGTGTTGGCAGGAGCATGTAGGGCATCACCTAGCATCTGGATGGGGGACATAATTAGAGGATTGGTGCAAGCTGCTTCTAAGCCCCCACAAAGGTTGGCCTTGAACAGGTTCACTCGATTTCTTCCTCTGCTCTGAAGATGAGAAGTGGATTCCCTTCCGTGTGACCATGGTCTCGCCTCCTGCATCCTGACTTGCACTTTAGCATTAGGGCTCCCTTTCAGGCCTCAGTTTCGATGCCTTCCATTCTCTGATTCAATGCAATGAATGGCTCATGTTGCCCAGCCTGGGGCTTTGATGTGTTTAAAGTGCCGCGACCTACGTCATCTCATTTGATTCTCATAGAAAGCCCTATGACCTGAGCAGAACATGCCCCTTATCCAACAGGTGTAGGAACTGAAGGAAGAGGTTTGCCACTCCCTCCACAGCTGGAACATGACAGGCCTGGGGCCCCAGCCCAGGGCTCGCGATTGCCAGGCAGAGTTTCTCCTGCCACGTACCTGCTCAGCTTGGGACAGATGATGCCTGGCGTTCCAGACAGCAGAGAGGGAGTGCTGCAGAGCCCCCCAGCTGTGCATGGACTGGGATAGAAGGACTTGTGTGGAGGAGCCCCGTTAGGGTGCTAGGGCCTCTGGGCAGCTGCAGTCTCAGAGCAATGAATTCTTTCAGGATTCCTGAAACATTGTATATTAGCAAGCACATCACAGTAACTTTATACAACTAGTCTTTTGCAAACTTGAGCAGATGAGAAATGTCTAGGGAAGGGTAGGTGGCATCCCGTATAGAGGGTTTTGTCAGTTCATCTGTACCACTATTCAGGCTGGCTTAGAGTTTTCCTGGGGCAGGGGGTGGCATGATACACTCTATGTACATCCCTAGGACAGATAAGCCCTGTAAGTTGTTCATGATGAAAAAAAAAAAAAATCCATTGAGGGTTCTATTTTCTGACTCATGTCAGTGCCCGCCAGTGTGGGTGAGGTGGACATCTGTGGTTCTCACCTCCTTGTTTCCTCCTGAAGGAGCCTTTGCCCAGTGCCCAGGAAGACCTTCTGTAGCAGCCACAAGCATGAACTGTGTATGTCTACTTATCAGGGTAACTTCCAGAAGCTGTGGAGTTGGTCCAGACTCTCGTCTGGAAGCCTAAGGGTGTTCTCGGCCATAAGCCATCTCTCTTGACGCTTGTCCATCAAATTCTCTGGGGCAACTGGGGAGTTTTTCCCTCATCCAGGAAGTCTTAATGACAAGTCCAGGGGCCTTCTGCTGGCTAGTCCTTAACCAGCAGAGCTCTTTGCTTTGTTGAGTAAGTTCTCGAAAAAGACAGGTGAGTTTTTTAAGATGGGGCTGATGTATTTTTAATTGTACTCCCCCCATTAACCAACATTTCTTAATCAGATCACTGGGTAGCCCACAGCAGATTCCAGCCCAGCCTCTTGGCAGCCTGCCTGACGCGCAGCCTTGCTGGGGGAGGGGATGTGTGGGGGGAGATGGCATTTGCGTTTCTGTTTTTGAGGGGCTGCTTTGGACAGGCTGAGTGTTCAGGTGGGCTGGCGAGCTCTGTGCTGCTCATCTCCTGGGAGCTACGTGGGAGGGATTTGCAGGAGGGTTGGGGGTGGGGGGCGGTCACTGAAAAAAAATTGGTTTGGTTTGGTTTCTGTTTTTCTGTGGAAACACATCATGTTCATTTTAGAGAAATCAGAAAAGCCAAGAGACAAGACAAATTCTCTCTCTCACTTTCTTGCCGGGCAGAGGTTTCTATAGTATTAGTCCCAGTTTTTGCCCTTTAGAGATGGAAGGTAGAGAACACTAGGTTGGACTTGAGCACTTTCCAAAGAGCACAGATTTGGGAGACAGACTCTTGCATGGGTTTGAATCCCAGTTCCAGTTTTTGCTAGTGAGCCTGTGCAGTCTTCTGCACCTCTTCATGCTTCGGTTTCCTCACCTGGGAGATGGAGGTGATACCTTTTGGGGCTGTGAGAGTGAAAGGATAAAATGTGGAAGGCACTGGGAAACAGAACCAGGCACATAGTCAGCTCTCCGAGTGAAGCTGTTATTGTTACATCGCCAACATTAACTTGCTCTTGGATCATTTGTTTGCTTACAGCGCCAGTGATGTGAGCTTTCTGCTTTATCGGAGTTTGGTATTTCCAGTTTCCGCTCACGTTCAGGCCTGGAGCATGTAGGGTTCTTTTCTGTAGTGGTCATGCTTGATGGAGACTTGCCACAGGCGGAATCTTGCCCTGGATGGAGTTCCCTGGGGGAAAGGGGATGCCCTGAGATTCCGGGGTGAGTGCCATTATGGGGTGGTGACTGTGGGGTTTCCAGCATCGGTGGCAGGAACTGTTTGGCTCCGTCCTTGTCTTCTCCAGTGTGTCTTGCTTTAACTAAGCCTCCCATCCCCTGGTCCCCAGTCAGCAGACTTCACCCCCGCCACCACAGAGCAAGACCTGAGTGTTCCTGCCTCCTGATCTCACCTGAGCCTGCCGTGACATCCCGGCGGAGTGGGGATGGTAAGGGTGTGTGCTCATAAGTCATTACTGAGGTTTAGCAAGTTGTTTTTCTACCACTTAAAATAGACCCCGGGTGTGTTTTATGGAGGCGATCCTCTGCAGTCCTCCAGAAAAGCCTGCTTTTCCAGTGGACTGTGGGCTGATTCGGTGCTTTCATCAGACTTTACACCAGAGCAATTTCCATGGGTGCCCGCCTTCTCACAGGGTCACTTCCTGCTGTGATGTTCTTTCACCTCACACACTTTATCTTCACGATCCTCCTCTGAGGAAAACAGCTTGGGTCTCCATTTCACAGATACGGAAATTGAGGTCCAGAGGGGTCAAGCAAGGGACTTGGGAATTGTTATCTCAGATAATTAGAGGCTGGCAGGTGGCCTTCTCCCTGGGCTGTTTGGCCTTTGCACATGGGCAGGGAGTTGAATTGCTCCCAAAATGTTGATTAAGTCACGGGGAGTGTGAGAGTCTAGTGCTTTGAAAGGAGGAAGAGATTTCCTGTCAGTCTGCCCCTGCACACTGCCATACACACACATGCACACGTACACATACACTCCTCCTACCTGGTCCAATGTAATGGCCATCTTGCTCCAGTCTTTGCTACTCTTATGTATGTATGATTCCTTTCCCTGAAATTCAGCTTTTTTGTGTGAATCCCAGGATCATAGTATCCTGCCCGTCTGCCTGCATGAAGGTCACATACAGAAGGCACCCCTCTTCTCAGGCCATCTGGTCTACCTAACAGTCCTCATTCCTCTTGTTTGTCCCCTTTTCCCCTTCAGAGGTACTCTCTTATGTCCTTCCCCATTTATTTGCTCCCACCTTCTTGCCTTTTTTTCATCCTGTTTCTTAGGCTTCTGGAAGCTTTCTTTCCCCTTCTTCTCTGCCAGGACAATGGTAGGGCATTAGTCTGTGTTTTCCAGAGAAATAGAATCAGTAGAGGGTGTGTTTGTGTGGGGAGGAGGAGATATGTGTGAAACAGGCTCATTGATGAGGGAGGCTGAGTTGTCCCATGATCTGCTGGATCCTGGAGACCCAGGAAAGCTGAGGGGGTAGTTCCAGTCTCAGTACAAAGGCCTGGAAACCAGGAGAGCCACTGGTGTAAAGTTCTAGTCCAAAAGCCAGCAGACTCTGGACCTGGTAAGAACTGATGCTTCAGTTTGAGTCTGAAGGCAAGGAAGAACACATGTCCCAGAGCGCAGGCAGGCAGAAGGAATTCTCTTACGTGGCCTGATTGTTCTATTCAGGCCTTCAACTGCTCGGGCCCACCTACATTAGGGAGGGCAGTCGGCTCGGTCCACCAACTCAAATGGTGGTCTCATCCAGAAACACCCTCACAGA
>NW_011494859.1:1692622-1694088 GCF_000754665.1 Bison bison bison
TAAGGTTTGACCTCTTACCCCAGCCCTACGTGGCCTAGTCAAGTTGACACGTAAAGTGAACTCTCACGGAAACAAGATTTGTTTCCAGAAAGCCTCATTTGAATCCTGCCTGCTCCACAAATTTTCCCAGCTTCATTAGCTGACACTCGACTCAGCCTAGCTGGATTCTTCTTGCTCTTGTTGGCTCCACCAGAGCTCAGCATTGATGGCACCCCACCCCTCCATTGTTCTTCCGTTTTTCTAATTGGAGGATAATTGCTTTGCAGTGTTGTGTTGGTTTCTGCCGTGCAACAACATGAATCAGCCTTGTGTGTACACCTGTCCCCTCTCCCTTGAGCCTCCCTCCCACACTCTTCCCTGATCCCACCCCTCTATGTCGTCACGGAGTGCCAGGCTGGGCTCCTGGTGCTACACGGCAGCTTCCCACTAGCTGGCTCTTTTACACATAGGTAGTGTATGTATGCCAGTTCATGTATATATATGGAATCTAGAAAAATGGTACTGATGAAGCTATTTGCAGGGCGGGAATAGCGATGTGTATGTTGAGAGTGGGCTTGTGGACACCACGGGAGCAGGAGAGGGTGGGACGAATCGAGAGGGTAGCATTGACGTGTATACACCTCCATTGCTCTTTAATGATTTTTTCCTAAGTACCTCTGGCCTTCTCCTCCGTGTTTGAAGGGCAGATACCTAAGTTCTCCCACTCTTGTCTCCCCCGTGGAGGGTCACTATGGTAGATGCTTAGTCAAATGCTTGTTATCTTAGCTCTGTTTCTCAGTGGATGAAGTGAAGGATACTGCATTTGCCTCCTGGGATTACAGGACCCACATGATGGGTTTGGAGAACTTGGAATCTTGTTTCCTATGGGCAGCCAGAGAAGGGGTAGCTAACGTTTGGTGTATAGTAGTCATAGAGGCTTCCCTGGTAGCTCGGATGATGATAAAGAATCCACCTACGATGCAGGATACCTGGGTTCAATTCCTGGGTTGGGAAGATCTCCTGGAGAAGGAAATGGCAACCCATTCCAGTATTCTCACCTGGGAAATCCCGTGGACAGAGGAGCCTGGAGGGCTATAGTCCCTGGGGTCACAAAGAGTCGGATGTGACTGAAGCGACTAACACACAAATATTGTTGAGACGCTTGAAATTTTCATCATATGCTTTTGGGTTGCTGTAGGTTCCATGGCACGGTGGGGAGAGCAGTAGACGCCAACCAGGTGCATGATCTCAAGCTACTTGCTCTTTCTTTGCTCTATTTTCCATCTGTTAGATGGAGTTAAGTTGGTCTTGCCTCACCTGCCTCTTGGGTCTTGTGAGTATGAAATAAGGTAATAATGATGGTGGTTAACTTAATTTTTACATATGATAAGCACTGTTCTTAAGACACTTTTCACATGGAGATTCATTTAATTTCATGGTCTTATGAAACATATATGTTCCCGCTTTTGCAACCAAGGTCCGGAGAG
>NW_011494859.1:1694188-1705672 GCF_000754665.1 Bison bison bison
GGGTGAGGAGAGAGAGAGAGAGAGAGAGAGGAGTGTGGACACCTGAAGGACGCTTGGAGAGCCTGAGGCTGAGACCCATTTGCACAGGTCCCAGCGATGATGCGTGTGTGACTGCTGTCCGCTGGGGAGTCTACCAGGCCAGGACCGTGTATGAGTTGAGAGCAGGAGCGTACAGAAGGTCTTGTCAAAGCCGTTGGTTACTGGAGTGCCATCTTGGGTTTGCTGCAGACATTTTAGACAGCTTAGCTGCTCCCTGGGCAGTCTCCCCTGCAGCTCCCGTGATTTGCCCTCTGAGCCCTGGCTTCACCTTTGTGGCCCGGGCCTCAGTTGTAATTAAACGGCTGTTGGTGTGTCTCCTCAGTGGAGCGCAGGCTCTGTCAGGGCAGGAGGGGCGAGGCTGTGGTATTTACTGCTGTGACCTAGTGTCCGCTGTGGCACCTGGACACGGGACCAATGAGCACTACACTGATGGAGCTTCCTAAAAGACTTTTTTGGTTTTTTAAATTGTGGTAAAATACGCATGCCAAAATTTACCATCTTAACTGTCTCTGAATTTTTCATGTACAGTTCAGAGGCGCGAGCTACATCCACATCGTGTGTAACCATCCCCGCCCTCTGTCTCCAGAACCTTCTCATCTTTCCAGACTAGAACTCTGCACCCCTTAAATACTGACTCTCCTTTCCTGTCCTCCCTCATCCCTGGAAGCTGTCATTCTGCTTTTTCTCTCTAGGAATTTGCCCATTCTGGGTCCCTCATGTGAGTGGCGTGTACAATATTTGTCCTTTCGTTTCTTGCTTATTTTATGAAGGATAGCGTCTTCAGGGTTCATCCAGCTGGTAGCAGGTGTCAGAATTTCCTTCATGTTTGGATAATTTGCCATTGTAGGTATTAGACCATGTGCTGTTTATTCATTCACCTGTCAGTGGACACTTGGTTTGTTTCCACCTTTTGGCTGTTGTGACTAATGAGGCTATCAACTTTGGTGCGCAAGTATCTGTTTGAAATCTTACTTTCTGTTGTTCTGGTATATACCTAGATGCTGAGTAATCATATGGATTAAATATGTTTAGAAGATTAAATCACCTAGTACTTGTAAAGCTCTTAAAACAGTTCCTGGCATGTAACAGGCAGTAAATATAAATATTTGCTAAATAAAAATACAACTCTAGGTGTCCTCGTTTATCTTGATGAATCCCGTAATTCAGACAGATTCTTTTCAGTTCAATATTTAGGAAGGTGTGCATCATCATACCTTTTGAGAAAGGGGTAGAGGTGGTTTTGTGACCCCCCCTCCAGCCCCACCCAGTTGACCGGGCATCCGGGTACTATTCCTACAGGAAGGAGCTCAGAAGGGACATGCCTCCATCAGGTCCTTGCAACCCTGGAGCAGTGAAGCTGGGGTGAGGGCTTGGTTTCTGAAGCCCCCTATTCTGGCTGCTCATCAGGTCCTTTATTTGAGTCTGATTTCCAGCGCCATAGTCTCTTTGCTAATCTTTGTAGTTAATCCTCTTTCAGTCTGCACAAATTAGGGCTTCTCCATTCTCATTTGGATGTCTGTAGTTTATCAAGAAGGGTAGTATAACATTCTTAAAATACTTTCACTTGAAGTTTATCTTAAAAAAACAAAAAGCACATACCATTCAAAATGGTCAAGCAGCAGGAGGGTTATATCAAAAGCAAACAGTGATATGGAATTAATGATGGCAAGGATGCCATGGTAAAGGGTTGGTACTCTGCTTGTAGGTATATGCATCTTCTGGATTGCACAGGGATTCCTTGTAGTTCTCACGTGTATCTTTCCTTCTGGTTCCAAAGCATTTTCTGGTTCATGGTATTCTTGTTTTCCAAGCAAAAAAAAATTTTTTTAATCTTTAATGTTCACTTGAAAACAGAGTTGAGAAAAACATTCACACTTTCCCTAAGCCTTTTAATAAAACAAAAGAAAGAACACGGTGATGGCTTTGCTAATGGAAATGGTACTGCGTCCTAAGGGCACCGGATGGGGACAAAGTATCCAGTCTCCCCTATGGGTATGAGTCTCTGTTCAACTACAGAAGCCACATTTTGATGAAAATATGTTTTAGCACTGTGTGTCGGAAAACTCGTAAAGAATCTCACGGTTTTACTGTGAAGTCTGTAAAGCTTTGAGAATAAAATTGTGGTTGCTACAGCTTCTGTCTATTATCAAAAACCAATTTAAGTAGGCAGAAGGAATATCTGGTGTCACAGAATACAAGGAAATTTCACGCTAATCGTAGGTCATAGTGTAGTTTTGCTGAAGTTTTAGATGGTAATTCAATTAAATTTACTAAGTAGAGCGAAAAGCACACATAACATGCTATGGTGGAGGTGGTATTATTTACATATGCGTGTTTCATGGGCCCAGTAGTGTTTACTTACATGACTGAGCTAGAACGGGAGAAAACCGCATTATGTTTTGTGCATGGCTTGTGTCTGTGTGATATATGTGTGCCCAAACCCTTTTGAATGGCACAGATGGTCCATGAGGTGATGAGACACCTGTGGGCAGGGATCAGTGCCTGGAACACAGCAGGGCTGCCAGCAGGTATTCGCGAAATGCCTGGACGAGCGGGGACACACTTACATCCAACTATTTGAAAATGGAGAATTTTTAAAATCTTCTTAAAGAGCTTTTAACATTTTTTATTGAGGTGAAATTTACACCATATACAGGTGACCATTTTAAAGTGTCCAGTTCAGTGATGCTCAGTGCGTTCACGATGTTGGGCAACCACCACCCTTGTCTGGTTCCAGAATGTTTCTATCACATACGAAAGGCACCATGGACCCATTTTTCCCTTCCACCAGCCCTGGCAGCCACGAATCTACTTTCTGTTTGTATGGATTTGCCTGTCCTGGACGTTTCATATAATATATGACCTTTCATGTCTAGCCTCTTTCCAAAGCCTAGGATTTTCCAGGTCCCTCGCATTGTATCAGGTATCAGAACTTCATTTCTTTTTATGATTGAATAATAATAGTCCACCATGTGGCTCCTGCCACATTTTGTTTATCTGTCCCTCAGCTGATAACATTTGGGTTGTGTCTACCTTTTCGGCCATTGTGAATGGTGCTGGTATGAACACCTGTGGAAGAGAATTTGAGTACCTGTGTTCAGTTCTCTTGGGTACATGCCGAGGAATGGAATTGCTGGATCATGTGGTATTTCTGTGTTCATCTTCTTCAGTCAACACCAAGCCATTTTCCATAGGAGGTGCACCATTTACAGCTGAATCAGCAATGTGTGAGGATTCTTATTTCTCCACATCCTTGCCAACACTTGGCATTTTCTGTTTTTAAAAAAATTCTAGTCATCATAGTGGAGGCATAGTGGTATTTTACTGTGGGATTGATTTGCGTTTTAGGGCTCTGTTTCAAAAATAAGCACCACTGGGGGCAGAACCATATTTTATTACTTCTTTTAGGACAGACTTTCTATATGGAGCAAGTGTGATCAGGAGACCTGATTTGGTGATAAAAATGGTCATTGAGTGAATGCCTTCTCTGCAGCAGCATTCTAGTGCTTTCTGCACAGGGTTTAATTCTCAAGTCACCCTGTTTTTCATGTGAGGAAGTGGAGGCCTAGAGGCTAACTTTTGTGTCTAAGTTGTATAGCTGCTCAGTAGTAGCTTTGGGGTTCAATTCAGGGCTGCCCATCTGACTCCAAAAGCTCCCAAAGGCTCATGCCCTTTCCATGGGGAGTCTGAATCATGGACATAGGGAAAAGAAAGTAAGAAGGTGTTCATTTCATATATTTTAGTGAAAAGCAAAGCCTTTACAGTTTGTGAGTGAAGAGGACTGATGTTGGTGCTTGTCTGGGGTCCTGGCGGTCTGCAGTGTCTGATCCTTTCGGGAGTCGGGGCCTTGGGTGCTGGTGCGTCCCTGGCTGGGGGCTCTGGAAGGGAGTTCCTGCTTGTGTTTGTGGGGTTGCAGAACAGCCTCACATCCCGGGGACTCTGTTGAGACTTTGTAATTACGTGGACTGATGAGGTTGAGGACGCATGCAGGGCAAGCCCCAGCTACACTCAGTTCTGGGGAATACCTCCCATTAGGTAATAGCTGGTTCACAGTAAATGTTGGCTGAACTCAGTTGAGTGCAGCTTCCTGAAAAAATAAATATCAGACTGAATCCTATTAGAAAATTACAGGAAATATATATATTTAAAAAGAGTCCTCCAGTGAATCCTGTTGTAGGTGACCCTTTGGATGTATCTTTTAGGTAAATCTGATTTTTACATGTGGTTTGTTTAGTGTGAGATAGACTGGCTTTGGGGATTTACTTATAAAGTAATTGATACTGTAACTGAATTATCTTACTATATAGAGATGGTTCATATGTCCTCACAGTGTTTATTAAACCACTTTGGTGACTGACACTGGGGATGGAAGAAATAAGTGAGGCCTCAGGATTCTTATGGGGCTTCCCTGATAGCTCAGTTGGTAAAGAATCTGCCTGCAATGCAGGAGACCCTGGTTCGATTCCTGGGTCGGGAAGATCCCTGGAAGAAGGGATAGGCTACCCACACCAGTATTCTTGGGCTTCCCTTGTGACTCAGCTGGTAAAGAATTCCACCTGCAATGTGGGAGACCTGGGTTCGAGCCCTGGGTTGGGAAGATCCCCTGGAGAAGGGAAAGGCTACCCACTCCAGTATTCTGGCCTGGAGAAGTCCATGGACTTCTATGGACTATGGAGAAGTCCATAGTCCATGGACTATGGGGTCGCAAGGAGTCAGACACAACTGAGCGACTCACTTTCACTTCACAGGATGCTTATAAATCTAGAAGGGAGGACAGAGATGCAAACTGTAAACCACAGACCATGCTAGTGCACTGGGGGTGCACCCTGGGGGCTCACAGTGGAGGCTGACAGTGCCTCTGGGTGGGGGCTTCAGAGAGGGCTTCATGATGGCACCTGGAGGGAGGGAGGGGGACAGAACTCTCAGGACAGAAAGGCTTGGCAGAGTGGGGACCCAAACAGGGCCTTGAGGAATTTGAAAGGCCTGGGGCAGGGGGGTGGGGGGGTGTGGAGGGAAGGAATTTGAGGCCCAGGGAGTGGTGTGGGCAGGGGCCCAGAGAAGAGAATGTCTACATACACGGCCAGTGCCTTGATGGCCTGGCCGGCTCTGGGACTGGAGGGCAGGTCAGAGGTGGCGGGTAAGAGAGCTTCAGCTGCTGAGTCTGGCCTAGAAGCTCCTGGAACGTGTGAAGCAGAGTGTGGGTCAGTGTCACCATCTGCCAGCTACCCAGGAGGTAGCAGTGCTCATCAACTACTCTTCTGAAGGTAGACCAACCTCGGGCCATAAACTGGCAGGTGGGCTCCCCCGAAAGCAGAGGCAGCCCCTGAGCCTGGTGCATCCTCCAACCCCCGACCAAGCAGGGATGGTCTCTGTTTCACATGTGAGGAAATGAAGGCTCAGATGTGGAGCGACCTGCTCAGGGCCAGGCAGCCTGCCAAGAGCAAGGCCAGGGCAGGACCTGGGAGCAGATCGCGCCAGGTGAGAGGCTGACGGCAGGTGGACTGAGGCTCCACTCTCCAGGAGTCTTTCCCTGAGACGTGAGCTGTTGGGACCTTTCCAGGGTTCTCTGGGTCTGAGCAACAGACCAGTGCTGGCCTCTATCCCACACCCTGATCGTCTTCCGTTTCGGCCTTTGCAGCAGTCCGCAACCTTTTTGGCACCAGAGACTGGTTTTGTGGAAGACAATTTTTTCCATAGACCCAGGGGTGGAGGGATGGTTTCAGGATGACTCAAGCTCATTACACTTACTGTGCACTTTATTTCTAACCTGCCGCCGCTGCTGACCTGACAGGACATACCGTCTGGGGCTTGGAGGTTGGGGACCCCTGCTTTAGTGAGTCAGGGAAAGGTTTCAGGAAACAGACTCCAGAAACCTCGACAAGCTCTTGCTTCCTGGTGGAGGACAGGAGGCTGTGTGACCTGTTAGGCATGGGCTCTGTGTGAGGCCTGTCTCAGGCAGACCCAGTCTTCAAGCCTCCAGAAGAACACTGACCGTGCAGGTGGGGAAGCTGGCCAGTTTCTGACATCCTGCTGTGTCCCCAGGAGGAAAGTAAACTGGGAAGCAGTGTTCAATGAGCCTGTGTTCCTTCCCTCCATCATCAAAGTTGAAGTGAATTGCTTAAGTATTTCAGAAATTAGCAAATATATATACATGCATAGTCTTCCCAGATGGTGCTAGTGGTAAAGAACCCGCCTGCCAATGCAGGAGACACGAGATGCAGGCTTGATCTCTGGTCGGGAAGATCTCTTGTAGAATGGCATGGCAACCCACTCCAGTGTTCTTGCCTGGAGAATCCCCTCGAGAGAGGAGCCTGGTGGGCTAGTGTCCATAGGGTTGCAAAGAGGCAGACACGACTGAAGCAACTCAGCACGCACTCATGGATACACATGCACAATATTATTTGTCCAGTGTACACAGTGCTGTTTCTCATTTAATACCTTTTTGAAAGTCCTTTGTGCTAGAAGTTAGATATTTTTTTTATGCTTTAATTTTATTTATTTTTTCTTTTTTAAATTTTATTTTATTTTTAAACTTTACAATATTGTATTAGTTTTGCCAAACATCAAAATGAATCCGCCACAGGTATACCCGTGCTCCCCATCCTGAACCCTCCTCCCTCCCCATACCCTCCCTCTGGGTCATCCCAGTGCGCTTTTGTTGAACTCTACATTTCAACTTCAGAGCGATGAAAAAGGCCTAGTCAACTGGCTCATTAAAAATATTTCTGCCTCTTAGAAGACATTCAAAGCAGATGAAAGATTTTTGCCTTCATTGGCAGGATCCTCTCTAGCTAATCCTGTCTTCTTTTAGAATTTTCTAAGAAGCTCTGGGGGAAATAATTGAAAAAGATCAGAAATGGAGCTCGGGATGGACCTGACTTCAACATCTTGGGTTGATGGACATTGGTGTGTGTGTGTGTTGTTTGTTTTTTTTTTTCCCATTTAATATCCCCTCCCTTAGAGGGGAAAGGAAGATGTGAATAAATACTTTAGTTGATGATCAGGAAGACTGATTCTTGCTGCTTACTGACTCTGGGCCTCACTGCATCTCTGAATCCTTCTCATCTTTTGAGCGAAGAGATTGTCCTTTCTGCCTGAGTTTCTCCGTGACCCTGTTATGTGAACCAGGCAGACCACTGAGCAGAAAACTAATGCAGCCCATGAGATTATTCTGTCTGCAGCGACAGCAATCTGTGAATCCACAGACAAAACGTTTAGGGAGATGGAATGCAGCTGTTGGTGTAATGAGTGAGGAGAGAAAATAGAATTTGTTGAGGATTAAAAAAATATTAAGCTGAGAGATGTGAAAGCCTGTAGGGTAATTGCTACTTGGCTGTATCTTCACAACTGGCATAAGTACATCCCAAGGGCCTCTTGTGTGTTGGAGCACAGCGCTCCTCCAAGTGGTCCCCTTGGCAGAATCACCATCCCCTGTGTGCTTGGTGGACTCCAGCATCCTGGGTGGGTCCTCCTCCAACCTGTCAAACCAGTAAGTAGAAGGGATCCTGGGATCTCTTTCAACAAGCCTACCAGGTGATTCTTTGTGCTAAAGTGAGAGAAACACTGTTCTGGAAACCCAGCATTTGAGGAGCACTTGGGGCTTCCCTGATGGCTCAGATGGTAAAGAATCTTCTGCAATGCAGGAGACCCAGTTTCCATCCCTGGGTCGGGAAGATCCCCTGGGGAAGGGAATGGCTACCCACTCCAGTATTCTTGCCTGGAGAATTCCTTGGACAAAGGGGCCTGACAGGCTGCAGTCCGTGGGGTTGCAAACAGTCAGACATGACTGAGTGACTAACACTTTCACCTTCACCAGGATCATGAAGCTCAAATACTTTGGCCACCTGATGTGAAGAGCCAACTCATTGGAAAAGACCATACTGCTGGGAAAGATCGAGGGCAGCAGAGGATGAGATGGTTAGATAGCATCACTGACTCAATGGACACGGATTTGGGCAAACTCCAGGAGGTAGTGGAGGACAGAGGAGCCTGGTGTGCCACAGTCCGTGGGGTGGCAAAGAGTCAGACATGACTTAGCAACTGAACAACAGCAACACTTACAGGGGTCATGCACACTTTGGGTGAAGAAACAAGCCCAGGAAGGTTGGTGGTTTCCCAGGAAGGTCTATAGTTGACTCAAGCTTTATCAGGGAGTTAATAGATGAGCTATAGCCCAGGCTGCTCCTGTTCCTAATGTGGCCTGTGACCTGTAACCTCAGTGGCACCTTAGAGCTTGTTAGAAAAGCAGATGCATGGATCCTTGGCCAGGCCTGTGGACCAGAATCTCTGGCAGTCGGTCCATTTTATCAAGCCCTCCAGGAAACTCTGAAACCCCAGTGCTCACCTAGGCACCGAGCTTTTTGTCATGCCTTGCTCACCGGAGCGACACTTACTCTAAGTTATGAAAGGCTGTGATGGCCTTGTCTTGAGACTGTGTTCTTGGGATTCACATGGAAACACGTGGTCGTGCCTCTTTTTCTGAGGTGCAGCCTGGGATGTGCTGGTCTCAGGGTGACCACCTGTCCTGGTTTGCCTGGGACTGAGGGAAATTTCCCCAGACATAACTGAACTGGGAGAGTCCCAGGCAGACTGGAACGACTGGGCATCCCAGCTGGTCTCAGGGTTTAGAGGGGAAAAAGTTGGCCGTGTCCTATGGAGTTGAATCATTTGACAAACATTTTCTGGATTGCACTGAGTGTGGGAGGCTCAGGCGGTAATAAAAAGGCCGTTTTCATTAAGTCTGTTTTAATGTATGGCTGTCATCGCTGAAATCCATTGTCCTTTTCTTTCTTTCGTCTCCACATGGAACCTGGCAGTACAGGAGCACAGTTGTGGGAGGAGATGGGCTGGCCCAGCACTCATTTATGCTCCTTTTGTACCGTGAGTGGTTGCCATGCGGTAGGGGTGTTATTATATAAGCCGGGGAGAGGCTGTTCTGTGAGTTCAGATTCAAGGCAGGAAGGGTCAGAAGGAAGAAAGGATGGTTTTAGTTACAGAATTGTTTCGTTCATAAGCTGAAGCTGGGAAGCTCTTGGGCGTTTGCCTAGCGTAGGTTTTGTCTCCTGCTCTGCTGGGCAGTGCGGGGCCTAGAGACACAGCAAAATCGCCCCATTTTCTTCATGCACTTATATTTCTTTCTGGGTTTTTCAGGGCATTTAAAAAGCAAGCAAGTATTCTGATTCTCTCATTTTATAAATTATAAGGTTTTGATTCTAGAGAGGAAGAAAACCAGACTCCCAGGCAGAAAGGGGGTGATGGTATAGCATATAGAATTATATAGTCTAAAGTTACTTTTCAGATTTCATAACTGATACCTGGCACTGTTTCTTGCATGGACTCAGGGGTTCATGGAGGCCTGCTCTTGATCCCTGAGTAGGGCTGGAAGTCCCTTCCCAGCCCTCTGGAGATGGGCTTTATGCACAGGTGGGGGAGGTTAGACTTCCTGGAAGGGCATTGAAGAATGATCTGAGAGCTTCTGCTTCATAGGCAGGCCATTTCTTATGTTTGAGCACGTGTTAAGTGCCTTGAGGTCAGAGCTTATCTTGTTCACCTTATTGTCTCCCACACGTTAACTGAGCTCTTTACATATTAGCAAACTCACTAACTCCTGCTCATCCTGTTTAGGATTAGAGCTGACACCTTCTTTCCCTACAGAAGGGACAGATTGCAGTTTGGGTTGGTGAGATCACGGCTGTGTGCTTCAACGGCACAGCTGTTTCCTAGCCCATGTCTGAGCTTTCCTCTTGTGGATTTGGGAAACAGGCTTCCTGCCCCCACTTACTCATTTGATAACTGAACTTCTAAAGACTGATCATGGAGCACCTCGATGATGGCTGTTAACCAGGAAATAAATGAGAAAGGCCACTCTTCACCTCAAGTTCGCCATCCCTAGAGCAGGGAGAAGGCTCTTATGGGGCAGGTCTGTCTCCGTGTCATCGGGAGGTCAAGAGTGAGAGAGAAGCAGCCCTGTTTTGTGAGGAGTGATACTAATTGCTGTGTGTCCTGTAGCCGAGAACTTTGGTCTCCAAGGACCACAGGAATATGTGCTATGATTATTCTTAGGATTCTGGCCTAGACTGGTTTTTTTTTTTTTTAAATTAAATTTGACCC
This sequence comes from Bison bison bison, assembly GCF_000754665.1. NCBI lineage: Eukaryota > Metazoa > Chordata > Mammalia > Artiodactyla > Bovidae > Bison > Bison bison. Next base: position 1,704,338 of record NW_011494859.1, read on the forward strand.
ATTCTGCATCATCTGGGAAAACATTAGCTCACTTATTAGGAAAATCCACTTATGTTTGTTGTTGTTGTGGGTGTGTGCTCAGTTGTGTTAGATTCTTTGTGACTCCATGGGCTATATAGCCTGCCAGGCTCCTCTCTCTATGGAATTTTCCAGGCGAGAATACTGGAGCGGGTTGCCATTTCCTACTCCAGGGGATCTTCCCGGCCCAGGGTTTGAGCACATGTATGTATCGAACATTTGTTTTTGGCTGCATCGGGTCCTAGTTGCGGTGCACAGGTTCTAGAGCATGCGGTCTCCCCACTTGTGGCACCTGGGCTCGCTAGCTGTGGCACGGCTTGTGGGATCTTAGTTCCCCAACCAGGGATTGAACTCACGTCCCTTGCACTGGAAGGCAGATTCTTAACCACCAGACTACCAGGGAAGTCCCAGAAAGTCCCTATATTTTAATTCAATGTCTAAGTCTTAGAGAGATGGGGAAGTTGTGCAGGGTCTGGGTGGAACATGGAAGGAATGATGATGTTGGATTATTTCTTCCTCTTGTCACTGGTGACGAGTTGTAGCTGGAAACATTCCAAACCCCCTTGTTTTCCCCCAAGTAGAAGGGGGTCAGCTAAATACTATCTTTAAAAAGGAAACCACCCTACGGAAAACATTGCACGATAACTCTCCTTTGTATACACATGCAGAATCCTCGCCAGAAAGTCTGTTCATTGCTACTAAAAATCCCCCAATGTGTTACAAGAACAGATAGCGATAACAGGGATTGAAACATTGGAGTAGATTATTTAGTAGTTCTAGAATAGTAGTTCTGTAAGTGTTCTGTAAGACTGAAGCCATACTGACGATTAGGGTTCAGCAATAGACAGTCAGGTGTGTGAGGACGGGCACAGTGTCTTTTCGCCACTGTCTTTCTAGAGTCCGGCACGGGGCATGGCTATGGTAGGTGCTCAATACCTTTTGATAAATGGGACAAGGAAGTTCTCTTTGAAAGAAGGAGGTTCCATGACTGTCAGGCTCCCTTGCGTAAGGCTGGAGTCTCACCTTAAGACTCAGTTCCACAGACGTCTTTTGAAGACTAGCCAAGGGCCTGCTCCTGTCTGAGTGTCGTGAGAAGGGAGGGGGACAGGCCTTGGGGGAGGAGAGCAGACTGCAATCAGCAGTCTGGACTGTCACCCCTCAGGGTCAGAGGAGAGCGGTTGGCAGTCGTAGGACAGGTGTGGTGGGCAGAGGCCAGGTGTGGAGTCAGATGTAGATACCCACCGAGGTGCGGCTCCTGCAGTGGGCCTGAAAGTCGCAGAGCCTGAAGGGGTCCTGACGGCGATGTCAGCGCCGTTC
>NW_011494859.1:1705921-1708361 GCF_000754665.1 Bison bison bison
ATTTTCAAATGCCCTGTGGAGCAAATGGAGCAACAAGGGGCCTCCTGGCTGAGGAAAGGGGGCGCCCAGGTAGCCGTGTGGATCTTCTCCGAAGGAGGTTCTGTGGACATTTATCTGCAGACGTCGGGACACGCTGCACGTGCTTTGCTGAGGCCATCCAATCACACGCTGCAGCTGTTGAAGCAGCACCGCAGTGCTGGTGGCCCGGCACCTCCCAGCCTTCATTGTCACCCCCATTTTTGCCCCTGGAAGCTTCAGTGCCGATCCCTCAAGAAGGATGAACTCTGGCTTCTGCTCTGGTCCTTCAACTCTTTGCCAAGTTCCCTTAGGCAGTGCGAGTGGAGGCTCATGAGGGAGTCAGCTGACTCCTGAACGCGCCTGCCCAGCTCAGACAAACGTCGGAATTGGGAGCAGGTTATGTAACTTTATTACGTAAACCTGGTTCCACCCCAGGCCTCAGTTACCCCTCATTTAGAAGCCAGCTGCCCTCAGAAGCCTGGCTGTGCCCCCCGGGCTCTTTGAGGCTTGTCTCGGAACCTGTCACATGATGAGACTTCCCAAGTGATGTCTTGGTGACCTGGATGAGTCAGTGCAGCTCGGGAAGGTCCCTGGGAAGTGTTGGGCAGGTCAGCGGGGCTGTGACATTCAAGTGCATGATGTTTCTAGTGATTCATTTTCATCATTATTTTCCAGAAGCATCAGTCTGATATTTGGAAATTTAGTACATGGTCCTTCACTCAGGATAGTTTGAAGAGCCATCTAAAGCCTCGCCCTGGATTTAGTAATAATAATAGTAATAGTTTAGTAATAATAAGTTAGCACACATAAAGCACACGCTCAGTCTGGCTTTGTTCTAACTGCCTTAAACATGTTATCTAATCTTCATGGTCACCCCATGAGGGTGGTACCCCAGGGGACCAGTATCCGTGTCTCACAAATGCAGAATCTGGGCCTTGGGGGGCCTGTAACCCACCCAGAGTCAAGCGGACGGGAAGGGATGGGGTGGGGGCTTGGCAGCAGGGCTGCTGCCTCAGAGCCTGCGCTGAGCCCTGAGCCAGGCTGGGTCCAGGAGGCCGTGTGCTGGCCAGCAGCTTTGTTCCCAGGGCTGAGCTGGGCCCGCGCTGCCCTGGACCTCACCATGGGGGAGCGTCTGCCTCTGAGTCTTTTTCCGCTTTCCTCCGGCCTCCCTGGTTTGTGCTCCTGCGACATGTGTGGCAATGAGAAGACTGTTGCTTGGACTAAATGACAGCAGTTGCCACTCATTCTTTTCGTGGTGGTTGTTGGTCTCAGCCTTCTGCTAAGCACTGAGTTTTTGGGGAAAGCCGACCCCATGACTGAAATTCATGACATGGATCGTGTGGGTGCAGGTGCCCATCTACGAGAGTTGGCAGTTGACACTTTTGCCTTCCTGATGCCAACTGCCCCCTCCCCTCTGTTAGTATGTGGGACGGCAGGCCTGCCTGGGGAGAGTGATCGGAGAGAGGCCAAGGCCTCCTGGGAGTCCGGTGGCTGAAGGCTTGGGCCTCTGTGAGACACGGGCCTCCTTTCTCTTTCTTGCCTTGGCCAGCTGTGACTTGACTTCTGTGCTTTCTCCAAATTTTATGAAGGATACATTCAGTATTAGAATAACATGTTTTAAAAAACATAAATTCTACCACCTTAGCCTTATACCTGTGCCTCAGTTTACTCATCTGTAAAATGGTGATAATTGCCTCTGCTTGCTTCATAGGGCTGACATCAAGCCAAATGAAGGAGGAACCTGGCGTGCTGGGTACTTTAAAGAGAGGAGGCAAAGACCACAAAATCAAGCTCAGGTGGCAAATCTAAATGCTGTAAATGGGGCCGTGAGATGGAAGTTTAATCTTTTGCAATCTGATCTCATTTGTTCAGCCTCAGGACTTACCCTGAGAAATCGATAAAATGAGTTAATTGTATGTTCTCTCTTTTCTGTTCGTATAGCAGCTCTTTAGGCTTTAGACAAAAGCTAAACTCCCATGTACTTAAAGCTGAAATGGCATTTGTGATGCCTGGGAGATAAGAGCCTGCTTGAGTTGCTCTCAGTGAGGATGATAATGGAAACCAGGACAAAGGTGGGGAGGAGGGAGTTTCAGAAGGTGCTCCCCAATGGCGTCTGCAGGTGCTCCCCAGTGGCGTCGGCAGGGTAACCCCCTGCACTGACTTCCATCTCAGGGACCCCTACCTATCTCTGGGTGGTCGATGCATTTCTGGACATTCTTTATAATGTACAGAAACAAATTGCAATTTCCTATCTGAACCTGATGGTTATGAGGCCACAGTTGATATTCAGACATAAAGAAAAGGAAATAGCAGCTCTCTGAGTTGAATAATTAAGCCATATCAGAGCAGTGAGTGTTCCGTGGCCCAGTGATGTGCTTTTTTCTCTGATGTTCTATTGTCCCTAATCTTTAGCACAAATGTA
>NW_011494859.1:1708461-1721962 GCF_000754665.1 Bison bison bison
CAGGTCCATCACCAACTCCTGGAGTTCACTCAAACTCACGTCCATCGAGTCAGTGAGGCCATCCAGCCATCTCATCCTCTGTCGTCCCCTTCTCCTCTAAATCTTGGTGAGCCTTGCAGTAAAGTTGGCAGAAATTTGTCACAGCAGTAGGGAGGCATTAGCGACTCTTGGGAGAGCCAGTCAGGCTTCTGGTTTTATGTCAAAGCGCTTCTTGATGTGGCTTTAGGATGGTAAGCTTCCCAAGGGCAGGACTTTTGTCCATTTCATTCAGCGTTCTGTGCCTCGGACTTAGAACAGTGCCGACCACAGAGGTGCTGAGCAGATCGTGTCTTGGGAAGAGTGGACCGGAGCTGTAGAAAGCTTCTGCTCACATTCGGCAGTGTTGGTCCTGGGTGGAGGGGCTGCAGGCACAGTGCAAATAAGCTCCTTGGGAAACAACTATAAAATCCTGGTGATGGGAAAGGGCTCCAGTGTACATTATTCATAAGCAGCCACTCAGCTTCCACGTAACCTTAATTAAATGAAATGATTTGAAAGTGTAATGTTGGTGATACACTTGGGTTTTTGAGGTTTGGTGATGGTGTTGCATTAATAAATGTCTTATTGAAATAAATGACCCAGTTTCTTTTAATACAACCTCCTTATAGTGAAAGTAGAAAGCCGCTGCATTGGCTTTTAACACTGTTGCAAATTGGTTCATTTTCATAAGTGTCCTGACAGTGGGGATTCAAATATTGTCATTAGTCATTGTTATTTATCATCTTGGATCACACAGTTGAGATCATACTGTATGCCTATTTAGAAACTTCTAGTTCATTGGGGGAGTTTATTGCTCTGATGGAAGTATGTATCAGTACATGGGGTAGATGGGACTGGAAGGGCCTGATGTCTACAGGGCAGAGAGAAAAGGGTTTTCACAGGGGGTGCTATGCTATGTCAGGCATCACACAGAGTGGGTGGTCAAAGGAAGACCCTGCTGGCAGTGCTCAACTGGTTTAGATGCTATGGTTCTCTGATCCTGGAGGCGTGGGTGTCCCCTCCTGTGTGTCTGCCTGTGGAGTCCCGTTTTGTGGATATACGTGGAAGAGTGGCTGAGTAGGAGTCCTGTCGTTGCCTCTCGGTGGGACATCTCAGTGCTGACGCCATACTTACTGTGATGGGTCAGTACAAAGGACTCCGTGTTTACCCATGTGGCGTTTCTCTGCGAGGCTCTTGGAGCACCTGTGGCAGAGTCACTTAGGTTGTGTGTAATGTGGATTCCTGGATCCGTCCCAGATCCTCTGGAGAAGGGCTTCAGTTCTCTTTATTTTGCTTTCCTCCCATGGAAAAGTCTTGCTGGGCTTTTAGGTCTTGCTTTATTTCCATCGTGTCTCTCCTCTGATGTCGCTTCCTTGGAGAGTTCGTCGCTGACCACACTTTCTAAAACGGCAGTCTTGTTTCCCCCATTCAGGTTATTTCCAAGCCCCTTTCCATGCTTTGCTTCTCTCCAGAACAACTGTCTCTGTATCTGGTGTCATCTGTCTCCTCTGCTACAACATGAGTTCCCAGAGTGCATGGACCCTGTCTCTTCCTCCTTTTGTACCCTGTTGCCTAGAGCCTGCCTGGCAAATAGTTGGTGCTCTGTAAATGCGCTGCATGAAGGTCTCCAGGTGAGTCTTACAGTTGCTCAAGGTGCCTTACGGGGAGAGGCAGATGAGCTGGTAAGAGGCAGTCCCTCAGTAGGATAAAGAAATGGTGGAAAAGGCTAAGACTTAGAAACTCCAGTCCTAATGTTAGTAAGCCTGCAGTCTTACCTTTATGAGCTAACTTTGCCAGCATAAACCACAGTGAATTTAAGGACTTTCATAACTACTGGTGGTGATTGCAAAATATTCTGCAAACATATGGCAATAGAAGTGACAATAACCACATTCTAGATCTTAGTTATGACTGACCCCTTAAGGCAGATAGGGTTTTTATCAGATTGCTGGTTCTTTTGAGTTTCTGTTGCAACTGACTTAACACAGAGAACATGAATTTGAGTGAAAGATGCAGTTTGTCTGGAGAATCCACACCAGAGCTTGCAGAAAGGACATGACCTAGAAGGGACTGTTCTCCTGTCTACTAATTTAAATTACAGTCTTGAATTTGGGTACATCTCCATTTCAATCTGTGACTGATCAGTGCCCTTTCAGGGGAGGGACTTGGTGGTTTTATGAATAGAATTTGCTTCTGTTAGGTAACCAGTTTAAATTCTTTTTTTTTTTGATGATTTGAGCAAGAAATGCTGCTGATTATAAACGATGGTAGTGATGCCTCTAGCACTGGCCTCATTGTGTCCCTTTGAGTTGGTTGTGGTTAAACTGAGGCACCGACTATATTGGTAATAGAAGGTATGGCCTCGGTTCCCACACGAGTAATCTTGGAGCTGATCTAATCTGAGTATTCTTTCTTCTTCTTGCCATTTCCTTACTTAGTAGGATATCCGCCAAAGGATGAAAATCTTAACTAGTCGGTCCAGAGGGAATACGTGGCCTAATCCTGAAAAGAAATCTCAATACTGTAGAGCCCTCATTATTGCGAGCATTTAAAAGTAGCTCTCCTATCCTCTGCTGTTCTGTTCATAGTGCACTGTGATTGCAGGATCTTCTTCTGAAGTGTGTGTGTTTAGTAAGGCATTCTCTAATCTGAACCCATAGGTGTTTGGCTCTGTTTTCTCTCTTTTTCCTCTGGGCTTCCCTGGTGGCTCAGATGGTAAAACGTCTGCCTGCAATGCGAGAGACCCAGGTTCGATTCCTGGGTCGGGAAGATCCCCTGGAGAAGGAAATGGCAATCCACTCCAGCACTCTTGCCTGGAAAATCCCATTGACGGAGGAGCCTGATAGGCTACAGTCTATGGGGTTGCAAAGAATCGGACACAACTGAGCGACTTCACTTTCTTTCTTTTCTTTCTCCCTTTACCCTATTTTTAACTGTACTTTTAAATATACATTGTGTGTGTGTGTATTGTATATGTATGTTTTTTTGGACAGACCCATATTCTACATTGTCAAACTCTCCAGGTGGTTAATAGCCCTAATAACCTTACACTCACCAGTCCATGCTACAAACATCTTTGGCAAATTTTAATAATGGAGTAAAGGTTTTGTTCCTTAACTTCCAATTTCACTGGGTCCTCTGTGTTAGGGATTTGAGTTTATGGAGTATGACTGGTTGGTCTGAGTGACACATGTTTGGGGATTTTTTTTAAAAAAAAGCACATTTGACTGACTCAAGAGGAGAGGCAAGTGTTGATTCAGGGTGTTGCTATGGAGTCCCACAGATCTGGGCTCCAATCCTGGCTCTGGGAACTTTTAGTAATATATGCTTGGCAAAGTGCTTAATTTTACCAATTAATTACCTTACTTTATTTTTTCTTTTTGGCTGTGCCATGTGGCATGTGGGATCTTCCCCAACCAGGGGTCAAACCCTTGCCCCCTGCATTGGAAGCATGGAGTCTTAACCACTGGACCGCCAGGGAAGTCCCATACTTTACTTTCTTATGTAAATGAGAGTAAATACTATTTTACTCATTCAAATATTGAGTGCCAACCTGGTGGCTTAGTGGTTAAAAAAAAAAAAAAAAGTCTGCCTGCAATGCAGGAGAGACCGTGGTTCCATCCCTGGGTCAGGAAGATCCCCTGGAGAAGGGAATGGCTACCCACTCCAGTATTTTTGCCTGGAGAATCCCATGGACAGAGGAGCCTGGCAGGCTACAGTCCATGGGGTCACAGAAGCAGAGCTTAGTGGCTAAACATACCATTTAGAGTACCTCTTGTTTCTGCCCAAGGGCTAGTGACCGGCCTCTGTCTTGTTTCATCATCCAGCCTCATCCTGGTCTGAATTCCTACCTTTTTAGTACCTCAGTCTGCAGGGATACAGTTCTCCTAAACTGCAGAAGCCAAGTGTTTACTTCTTGGTACCCTCTCTTCTCGAGTCCTCCTGATGTGTGAGTCCCGGTGATCCTCAGAACGCTCCATTCCAGCCGAGCCCCAGCCCACCCACAGGTGCTGCTGCTGTGGCATTTTGTGGTTCTGTGACTGCCAGTGTTTACCATGCTTTCTGGCAGGGCTCCTGTCCATCGGCTTCCAATTAGAAGATTAGTAAGGGTGGATGCGACTTTTGGAGTCCGCGTCTCTCTGTTCACTCTCTGGATAAACGAGTTGACCCCCAGGGCCCTGCAGAAGCCTGGCGTGCTGATGACACAGCAGCCTGTTACCACACTGGCTTGATTTTCACCTCCTCCCGTCTGTGTCTTCACAGAGCTCCATCTCCACATGAGGTGTAGATTCGAAAGCTGCATGTCCTCTGAGGTGCCCTCTGCCCTCTTCTCTTTCCAGAGCTTCCCTGTCCTGGCGGGTCTGGTGCTTGCATCCTCTGCTTTCTGCTGCCTGCTTTCTGTCGTCCCGTCCTCCTACGAGCATGCTGCTGCTGTGTGGAGTTTCCAGTAGGTTTCATAGATCGTGGGCCTTGTGGTCTCTTGGACATGCTTGTGCTGTGACTCCAACATAAAAGCCTGATGTTGCAAGAAACTGTTGCTCTCCTCTCTGGAGAGTGGTGGTCGCTACTGTCCGCCTCTGTTCTTGGTTCCTGTTTGCCCGAGTGTGGTCCTCTGAGGAGTACGGGGAGTGACCTTCAGGCTCTATTCAGGTGTAACATTTTTTCTGGTTGTAACCTGGTTTCCATTGGAGTATAGGCAAGTGAGGCCAGGTAAAGAGGCCTAAATTGTAGTGTTGTAGAAATAAGTTCAGTGTCAAAGAATGTGAATTATTATTTTTTAACCTTGAGAAAGGCTGTGAAAAATATGTATTGATTTGCCTGAAAGTTAAGAGAGCAAGGTCTGTAATCTGTGATTATTAATGATATTATTAGTGAGGAACTGGTTCTGTTGTTGACGGAAACCCAAGAATGTTCTTATCCTGAGGCCCACCTTATTTGAGCATTATTCTTCACCCCAAAGAAAGATGAGAACCATCACAAAGATGAATAGTTTAATTATAATCTTTCATGGTACTGACCTAAACTAAAACAAAATTTTTTTTAAACTGGTACTTTTTACTAAGGAGGTTCTTACTTACATGTTCTGGAATGATGCTTCCTGGTTGTTGTACCCATTTGGGACTCCATGCTCTTGGTAGCAGATTATTAGGGAGGACCCACCAGATTTCAAAGAGCCATCTGGTTATAATGTTAGAAAAAGCTGTTAGGAGTTTGACTAGAGTTGTTATAAAGAAAAACCAAAAGGATTGAGAGGGGAGGATTCTGAACAGAAGTGAGACTGTGAAATGCTGACACTTCCAGGGAGGGTTCGGCTACAGTGTCTGCATCTGCGCAGCCTCCGTGGTTCGGGTTGAGACAATATCCACACAAAAAAACTAGTTAGAGATGGGGACCAAGGTGGTGGCCTCAGGAGTGCAAGGCAGCACTCTGTTACTCTCACAGTCAGTGCTGTTGGTAAATTGTTGAGGTCACAACGTTGCCGAAATGTCAAGATAGCTGAGCCCACAAAGCAGCTCACCTGGGCTGCTAACCGAAGGACGCTTGCTGAATACCCGAGGTGAACCTGCAGTCCTAAGCACAGACAAAACAAGGAGGGGCGGGGCAGGAGAGAAGGGCAAGAGGCAGAGTCTGTTTCAAGAGCCTAATAACTCCACCTGCTGATAACATCCAGGCCTTGGGAGTAGCTACTCTTCTTCAAGAGAGAGGAATGCATTTGGGCTGAAGAAACACAAAAGACTGCCTCTCCATTATTCCCTGGAGAGTGCAGAAAAGTCTCTCATGGGCTGAAGCAGAAACCGGGGAGAGGAAAGAAAGGCCTTTGGGGAATCATGGGCTGACGTGGGGTCATGCGGTTCTTTTGCCTCGGCGATTTGGGGAAAAGCTCAAACTAGAGTGTGCATGCAGAACACCTGGGGATATTTAAAAATAGAGATTCTCATTCACTGGGTCTGAGTTGGAGGTTCTGCACTTTGAACAAGCTTCCAGGTGTTGCTGATGCTATTCCTCTTGTGCGGACCAAACTTGGAAGAGCCAAGTTCTAATCTTCTCTTCTGAGCCAGGCCAGACTGAGTTACAGTAGCCTTTGCCCTGTATCAAGGTCTCTTACTAATTGCAGACTCTCCCTCTTAGTATTCCTAGTATGCGGCCATCTCTACATCTCTACCTTCTCAACGGGTCTCTGCAACACTGGACCACAGGGGCGATGTGTTACCTGGCTTTTCTCCTTCTGGGCTGCTTTCCTTCTGTGAATTCTCTTTGAACATTCTCTCTTCCTTTTTCCAGGTTAAAACTTGGAGAGGGTCTTTTTTCTTTTTCTTTGTTTTAAAGTTTTTTTAAGCTGTAGCATGTGGCAATCAAGATTGCCTTAGGACTTAAGGTAAAGATTACATGCTACAGAGATGATATGGTCAGGGACTCACAGATGCCTGACTACTGTCTCATTAAGTACCCATATTCTTCCCTGGAACCTGTTTAAGGGACAATTGCCAAATATTGATCAACTTTCCACTAAATGTTGATTAGCCCCAAGCCCAATGCCTTCCAAAGCAGAGTTCTGGGTTGGAGCATTGCAGGTTTGAGTGGTGGAAATGGCCTCAGCTCACATTGAGCCACATCCTTTTCTAGAGGTCTTACCATGCTCTACTTGTGTCCCCTGCAAAGCAAAGACAGGAGGGAGTGAACAAAGATAACCCGACACTGGGGAGCCTTTACCTCTGGTTCAGTTTGCTGATCCCTGGGCCTGGAGGAGAGAAGGTGAAGAGGAGGGAGAAGCACTGTGTGACCTCTGGATGACAGTGAGCATGCCCTAGTAGCCGTCAGTATCCTGGGTCTAACTGATTGGTATTACTGTGCTTTGGGGGAAGAGAAGGAAGCAGGTGGAGGGTGGTAGGCACCTTTCATACCATGCAGACCTTTTCCTGTAACTCAGTTGGTGAAGAACCTGCCTGCAGTGCAGGAGACCCAGGTTCGATCCCTGGGTCGGGAAGATCCCCTGGAGAAGGAAATGGCAACCCACTCCAGTATTCTTGCCCAGAGAATCCCATGGACAGAGGAGCCTGGCAGGTTGCAGTCCATGGGGTCGCGAGAGTCGGACACAACTTAGCGACTAAACCACACGACCACACTTGTGCACAGGAGCTGAAGTTTTTTTGTCGGTGGGCCTGGTGTTGCATGACAGTAAACGAGGCTTCAGAGATGCTCGGTGAAGTTGGGATTCCCACGTGTGAAAAGGCATTCTCTCAAGCCCTCACTTAAGTAGCAGAACCAGCATCATGCATCTCTCTCTTCATTGCGACAGCTCAGAAGAAAACAAGATCCTGATTTAGCAGAGCAGATGTCACATAAAACACTTTGCTTTAACTATGACAGAGTGAAACTGTGAGTTAGTCATTTAAGAATTTACTCTAGTGAATATCCAAACAGATGTGCTAACGTACAAGAGAAAATCTGCTCCTCCCTTGCTGTCGGTGGACCACACCTGCGTGTCATTTTAGTTCTTCCTTCAGTTCCAGGCAGGGCTTTGCTGAAACATCTGGGCCATGCATCTTGGCTCTGAGTTTGGGAGATGACCACTCACTGGGTTATGGACACTGAGGGTCTGTGTCTGGACCCCAGAACCGTGACTCTGTGTCCAGTGTCTTCAGCCAGCCCAAGGAGCTCATGGCAGGCACTGGGGCCCTGTTGAATACTTGTCAGTATGTAGGTAGCCCTTTGGTAGAGGATGACGTTAGTGTGTCCAATGCTGGATGCCCATTAGCATCACTGAAGCCAGTTGGGTTTGCTGGGGAAAAATAACTGTAAGATGTCTTGTGTTCTTCAGCTAACCATTCTGTGAAGGCACATAGCAGCTCAAAGCTTAGGCCCAAACATCTGTAGACCTCACCAAATGCCTCCTGGGGGTCAGGACCACCTGTGATCAAGAACTTCTCACCTAAGGTAAGGGCATTGTGTTTGGGGATGAACCCTCGGAGGTGAGAATCTCAGGAGTGACCTGCATTTTACTCACCAAAGAAACAAGGCTGGTGACTTTCTATCTAAGGCAACCTTTGGGAGTAGAAGGAAACATACCCGGTCACACTTCTGTTCTCTGTGTCTCTCTTGGCCTCTGCTGTGAATCGCTCTTGCTGGACAACCAGTCCCGAAGCATGGTCCTCACATGTCACTGATCTGTTCTGGAGCCTCTAACAGCCTCCAGTTCTGAGAAGCCTCCCTCATCTGCCCATTCTTACCTGTCCAAATCCATTTCCCATTACAGCCTGACATGCATTTTCTGTTTCAGGTAGGCTTTTTGTTTTTTTCCTGTCCATATTTCAGTTGGTTTTATTCTGAGCATTAGGTATAAAAGATAAGGACATAGAAAATGTCTGAAGTTGGAAATGTACAACTTCAAACTTCATTGAGGGACGCAGATTGAGACATGTTGGAATATGTATTGCGCCCGTGGCCAGAGAAAATGGATTAAATGGAAACAGAATGGGGAAGTTGTGTTTCAAGCCTAATAGCAGTTACCAAGGGTCACTCTGCTCTTAGAGTTGTGCTCAGACTGTCCGTCTAGAGGTCATTGCTACCTGTTCTGCACGTTTATTCAGGGTGGATGAAGGTGTATGATACTGACGGTTGGATGCTGGGGAGATACCTTGGGGGCAGGTGGCCTCGGCCTCCTAGGGATTTTCTTCTTGAGCTGCAGAGTCTGCACGGATCGGGTTCTGTGGTCTGACCTGCTCCCCTCTGCTGAAGGTCTCTTCCCTGAGCCACTCCTCAGGTGACTTCTGTTGGCACCTGAGTTCCCTGTGCTGCAGGAGGAAGTGGTTGAGAGTCACTGCGCTGATCGCCCAGGAGAGCTGACTGCATCATCTACCTTACATTAGCATTGTCTTCACTAGTCTACTCCTGTTTCTAAGCGTTTGGCCTTTTCCTTCTGTTTAAGTCCAGCCATCTCTGGCAGCCTTTCCCAGTTAATCCAGCCCCCACACTACTGCACTTCCAGTCTATGCCCACACAGTTGAAGGCTTAAATGTTTTTCAAAACTGAGTTGTAGTTTACAAGCTGCTTGAAGTGAGAGAGATTTTTTTTCTGCTTCATCTATATTTTCTTTATGTTAATAACTAGCTTGCTACTTGGTAGATATTTTAGTGTCGATTTTGATGGGGGTCTTTGGGACATATAATATGAATGTTACACTTTAATTGGAATCCAGAGAGCTTGGCAACTAGGTTTGGAACCTGTAGCTACAAAGCAACATTTACCAGTTAACACGTCGGCCCTTAAGCAATCTGAACAATATACCTATGAGAGAAGCAGCTGATTTTAAGCAATGCAGTGTCTCCAAAACTCTGAATATGAACTATTAAAGTATACCCCTAAGTGGGCTTCCCTGGTGGCTCAGTGGTAAAGAATCGACCTGCCAAAGCAGGAGATGTGAGTTTGGTCCCTGGGTCAGGAGGATCCCCTGGAGAAGGGAATGGCTTCCTATTCCAGTATTCTTACCTGGGAAATCCTGTGGACAGTGGAGCCTGGTGGGCTACAGTCCATAGGGTCGCAAAGAGTTGGATTCGACTTAGCAACTGAGCATGCATGCACATATCCATAAATAAACCCACAAGCTGTCCTGTTTGATGGAGAATGTTAGTTACAAGCAAATTACATTGTAGAGCAAACAGTCACTGATTTTGCAGGGAATCATTTACCCTGATCTTGATAGGTGGTCTCCTGCCTGGACTTCAATGGGGCTAGTTAGTCTTGTCCTTTCCTGGTTCACACCTCTAGCCTCTTGGGCAAAAACTGTGTAGTTTCCCCTTTGTTTAGGGCTGAGTATCAGTTTCCCGGCTGCGGACTTTCCTTTGCCAATCCCAGGTTGTGTTGGCTTCAGTTTCATGTTGCTTTCGCTGCTCTGTCTCAGTTTCACTTGAACCCCGGTTGCAGCAGGGTCTGTGATCTACTGCCCTGGTTTCTTTGTTGTCAGTGAGTCCTTTGGCACCTGAAGCTGCCTCATGAGCTGTCAGTGACTTGCCTGTAGACTTTGCTAGGCTTGGGACTCGCATTGGAGGTTACTCTCCCTCCCCAATGATTGGTTTGTGTCATTTGACAATACCTAATATGGACCCTAAAACTTTTTGCCTCTTATGTCTACAAATCCATCATGCTTATTGTCTGGAAAATAAGCCCTATATTCTGCTGCTATAAAGTGATGAATGAGTCTTAAGAAAAATATCAGAATTTACATGTTTACCTGTTATTGGCAAGAACTATCCTAACCACACTGCTATAGCCCAAGAAGTTTTGAAACTTCTAGTTGTGTTCAAGCCATCGTATAATTTACACATGGACCAAACACATTTTATCAGTACAACTAAATACATCTTCATTGAGCGCTTTCGGTGAGCCAGGTAGTGGAGTATGTCTGGGATTCAAAAGAGTGGTTAAGATTGCTTTTATGGCGCCTCCTGTCTGGTTGATGTAAGTGTATGAGCAGCCCTGGGACAAGCCAGGTTGTACTGGTATGTCTGTGGGAATGGATGTGGGAGGAAAGTCAGAGAAGGCTGAAGTCATGAAGGATGGGGAGAATTACAGGAAGATAAGATAGGGGAGGGTGGAGCATTCCAGGAAGAGGGAATCATATTTGGTTATTTTGAAAATCCAGGGCTTTCTCAAGAAATGGGGTAGTTCCACTGGACTGGCTGACTGCATGTGCAGGGACAGTTCCCCGATTCCACCAGCCCCTGGGTGGGCGCCAGCTGAGGCTGCAGGGACTGGGCTGGCTTAGCGGGGTCTCCTAGAGGAGCTGAGTGCAGACATCGGCCAGAGATGGGGGTGTATGGTAGCCAAGCTGAGAAGCCATCATAGACTCCAATGTTGGGCCCCTGGGCAAATGCAAAGTTAGAGATTAAGGAGAGGAGACAGGAACAGGACAGGATGCAGGAATGCAAAGCAAGGGTGCAGGGAATTCAATTTTTAAGGATGTTCAGTGTGAATGAGGTCAGTGGCGAAGGATTTGTACTTACGTAGAGTGGACCAACTAATAACAGGTTAGTAGGTGGCTCGTAAAGGTCAGACTGAAGGAGAGAGTGGAGATAGTGGTCAGAGAGCACTGAGGGCCTCAAATAACAACCTACAGAAGGCTCTGGGAACTACTGGTCGTTCTCTAACAAGGAGTGAAGAGCCGACTTGGGTTTCAGGTAGGGGGATCTCCTAGCTATTGGTAGGCTGGGTCGGAGAGGAGAGAGATTGAAAGCAAGGAGACCGTAGCACTTGCCAGTCTGAGTTTAAAGGCAAAGGATGCCTGGACCAAAATGATTCAGATGGGGAAAGGGGAGAGGTGGTGAGGGAAGCAGGTGGGAAAGGGTCTGGTGTGGCTTAGGTGCTGGCTGATCACATGTCTTTGCGCCAGAGATGGCTGGTTTATACCTATTGGCCTGGCATAGGTGAATCATGTGAAACTGCCTTTCTGTTGGTCAAAAATGATCACATGTGGTCATTTCATATGCATCAACTTACTATTACAGGGGCTTCCTTTCACTCTTAGAAGTGTTCCAGATTACTTCATCATCTTAGAGACTGGAAGATGACGGAGAAAAAAGTATTTTCCAAGGTTCTGAACTTGTTGACCAGGAGGGAAGGGAGAAGCCATCTAGGAGAAAATGACAGAGGTGGCCCTCAATCTATACTACTGCCCCATGGGACCATTTATAAAGAAAAAAAAAATCTGTAAGCAGATAATGTTTTGTTTCCATCAGAGATTTAACACAGACTGAGTGCTCTGATGTTCTTAGAACTCCTCACCCACATACCTGGTACCAGTACAGCCTAGCTCCAGAAGTAACTAGGATTGGGAGGTGGGTGATACTGACCCACCTTGTTTCCTAAATTTGGGGCTGACTCATACCTCTGACTTCCAAGTAATTCCATTCTCACTAAAGATGGAGCATCCCTGAGGATGTGTGAAAATACGAAGCTATGAAGGGGGTTCATGTAGGAGCCATAACAGCCATGTTATGAGTACGTGGTCTGAGTACTCTGGTGAAAGGGGCACTGCAGACAGTCTTGCTGTGAGAAATGTTGTATAAAAAGTGTTTAAAGCTTAGAGGTTTTTATTACTGAGCAGGTCCATGGGCAATATGTCCTGGCTTTAGTTTCTGGTGGCCTAATAGAGTCAGTATCATATCATGGACATTGTGTGTCATGTACCAGGTGTGTGGGTGAGGAGTTCTAAGAGCATCAGAGTACTCAGTCTGTGTTAAATCTCTGATGGAAATAAAACATTATCTGCTTACAGATTTTTTTTTTATAAATGGTCCCATGGGGCAGTAGTATAGACCGAGGGCCACCTCTGTCATTTTCTCCTAGATGGCGTCTCCCTTCCCTTCACAATGCACCACCTTTTTCTATATATTTCATTATGAAATTTTTAGTATTTTCATTGAATTTTCTCTCAATGCAAAAGAACTCTTTGAGTATTATGGAAAATTAGGAAGGTGCAGAAAACAATAGAGAAAATAATGATCATCCCTGATCTTACTACTTTTCTTCCTAACACATTGCCTCCTTCCTTCTTATAATCCCACTCAATTGGAGATAACTGTTAGGTTTTGCTATAAGCTTTTCAGACTTGCCTTTTGCATGCACAAACCACCATTTAAAAAAAATGTTTTTAAACATTTTTTTAAAAATTTAAAAAAAAACATTAAAAAAAAAAACAAAACAAGGATCATCCTGTATGTGTTGTGTAATGGTTTCATTTAATATGCCCTGATTATCTTTCCAAAGCAAGCGTGTTAGCCTGCTCCCACATATTAGTCACACGAACGACTGTGCAGTATGTTTCCACGCCATGACTGATGGAAATTTAGGCCGATTCTCAATTTGTACAACTGCAAACCATGCTGCAGTTAATATCCTTATTTATTTACTTCATCTCCAGGTGAGTGCTTTTGTAGGAGAGACTCCTAGACTTGACCAGACTTGTCCACCTGGGTTAAGTTGCCCTCTAGGTTTAACCCATTTTGTTATTCTGTCAACAGCATTGAATGTGGCTATTTCCTTACCTTTTAGTGTTACCAGTCTTAATATTTTGCAAAACTTGTAGGTTAAAAAATGGTATGTTGCTGTTTAATGGCCATTTCTTAAATCATGGTTAAGGATGAACATCTTTTCATATGTTGATTCACTTTTTTTTTTTTTAACTGGAGGATAATTGCTTTACAGTGTTTGGTGGTCTCTGCCATGCTAAGTTGCTTCAGTCGTGTCTGACTCTGTGCAACCCCATAGACAGCAGCCCACCAGTCTCCCCCATCCCTGGGATTCTCTAGGCAAGAATACTGGAGTGGGTTGCCATTTCCTTCTCGAATGCGTGAAAGTGAAAAGTCAAAGTGAAGTCGCTCAGTCATGTCTGACTCTTAGTGACCCCATGGATTGCAGCCTACCAGGCTCCTCCGTCCATGGGATTTGACAGGCAAGAGTACTGGAGTGGGGTGCCATGCCTTCTCCG
>NW_011494859.1:1722063-1761148 GCF_000754665.1 Bison bison bison
CCACCCCCCCATCCCACCCCTCTAGGTTGTCACAGAGCGCTGGGCCGGGGTCCCCATGTTACACAGCAGCTTCTCACTAGTTATCAACTCTTGGTCTTTCGAAAGGTTGTTTATATATTTTGTTCCTGATTTATAGGAGCTCTGAGAGTAAGATACTAAACCTTTCTTTGTACATTTGCGCATGTTTCTTAACTATCATTTGTTTTTAAATTTGTTTATGGAGAATCTAAAAAGAATGGCATATCTGTCAGTCTTTTTCCTTTATGGATTTTGAATTTTATGTCATGCTTATTTAGACTTTGAAATTCTTAAAGTGTTTTTGGAGCCCAACAGTCTTGACATTTATTCAGTGATGCAGTAAGTTAACTAACACTAGAGTGTCTACTTGATGTGTTTGGTTCCTACTTAATATGGTATCATTTCTAACGCCTTTCTTAATTTCATTTTGAGCTCCCATATGTCAAAGGTGTTCATAGTGACAGTGGCTTTTTAAGAAATTGAATATCACCCCTTTGGAGAACCTGAAAGTTATGGCCCAGTTAACCATTTGACTAACTTCTTCCAGGAGCCTCATGGTTTCCACGGTACCTTTATAGCTCTTTTGTTGTACAGACAGGATGCTTTTTCATTAGAAACTGAATCAGTCAAAGTTATGGGTTTCACACACGTTCTGCTTTCCTGAGGTTTGTTAGAACAATGCCCAGAAGCAGGAACCCCATACTCTCATCCCCCTTCCCATTTAGCTGTGTGACCTAGGGTTTGTCACGTAACCTTTCTAGACTCCTCATTTTTCAAATGCAAGACTCAGTCATTCCCTCAATGCCTCTCCCATCACTGTTTCTTGGTTTTATGATTTCATGATTCTTCTGAATTTCAGCTTAGGCTGTGGCTCTGCTTATCTGTCATTTCTTTCTTCTAACCTTTTCTATCTTCTGAGCCTCTTACTTGAAATCTTTTCAAGGCAGGCAGTTATTCATTTGGATTCTTCTCTTTGTTTCTGTAGACCCTTGGATGTGTCTGCCTCATTTCCTGGACTCTGTCTTTGCAGCTGAAATTAGAAACCTGGAGAAGCATAGCAGATGCTAGAGTCTTATGAAGTAACAGGCCTAAAATAGCCCAAGTCCACTGGCAGAGGGCTCGGCTGTAATTCCAGTGACAGGTCCTGATGGGGCTGACCTGAGTAGGTCCCCAGTTTCTCCTCGACTTTTGAGGGTGGCTTCAATACATCATCATCCCCTTGGCCAAACCCTTGACTTGTATAGTCTCATTTCCCCCTCTTTTCCTTTCAGTGTGTTAGTATTAAAAGCTTTGGGAAAATTTCAGTACAACCTGTATATAAATGGTAGTTTAGATCTGAAGAAGCTACAGGCAGGCACTGAATAGAAGCCAGACTCGGGGGTGAGTACTGAGTTGTAGGCACTGGGGGCTGGTGATATGTCAGTGGCCCTAAGGCATGTGGCTCATTTGATAAACAAATGAGCACCCATGCGCCCCGAGAGACTCCTGCACAAGGAGAGAAGCAGCCTGGAGTGACTCAAAGAAGGCAAAGTAGTAGGCAGATTTGGGTTGAAGTCTCGATCCCTGTGTCAGGAAGATCCCCTGGAGAAGGAAATGGCAACCCACTCCAATATCCTTGCCTAGGAAATTCTGTGGATGGAAGAGCTTGGCAGGCTACAGTTGATGGGGTCGCAAAGAGTTGGACACAACTGAGCAGCTAACACTTCCTGGGGCTGTCCCTTGCCTTTTGTTTCAGGTCTATCCCTTACCTTCTGAGTCTACGCACTTTGGGGGATGATTGTAAGGATTAAGGGATGAGATTCATGTATGTTGACTGTTACAGGTGCCATCTTTAAATGGTGATGATAGCTTTCTAATACTTGTGGTGGTGACTGAGTTACCAGGCATATGCAGATAAGTTGAATATGAGTAAGATTTGTAAATGCCCTAGGACACTTTACAGGTAAAGTGTTAAAGAACTTGGAAGACAAGAGTTCCTATCACCCTGAGTGTAGGAGGGGAATGCACAATGTTCATATGCTAAATACTCGATTAATCAAAGCTGCCGTAAGATAGGGTGTGTATGCTAAACTGTTTCAGCTGTGTCTGACTCTCTGCAGTCCTATGGACCATAGCCAGCCAAGCTCCTCTGTTCATGGGATTCTCCAGGCAAGAATACTGGAGTTGGTTGCCATTTCCTCCTCCAGGCAGTCTTCCCGACCAGGGCTTGAACTCACTCTCTTACATCTCCTGCGTTGGCAGGCGGGTTCTTTACCACTAGTGCCACCTGGGAAACCCACTGTAAGATAGGCTGCCACTTTAACAATTCCTTTATGAACCTCCAGTGCATTTAAATGATAGGGTAGGACCTCGTCCAGTTTTTTTTGTCCAAGTGGCAAGTGACTGCGATGTACTCACAAGTGATAATGTATTGAAGCCATCCTCAAAAGATGGAGTTTTTACTAAAAATTCCCATCCTGGGGGCACATGTATACCCAAGCACACCTGCTGATATGTAATTTAAATGCACTTCCTCATAGAAACATATTTGCTCTATTTGGAGCATATAGGCTGTGTGAGCTGTCTTGGGAACCTCTCACTTCTAGGATGGTTTCTATGGAAAATGTGAATTCTGAGTTCTAGACTTAGAACTTAGAACACAGCTTGTTTGAATATTGATAAAGAGAAGCCTCACTTGATGCTCCAGGAGGATGTGAGACCATGTCATGAGTGAAGTGGTACAATGAGGTTCTTCTTGAATGGACCCAAGAGGTAGTAGCTTCCCTGTGCTGCATTGTAACACACACCAGGTCAGTTGTAGGAAGACTTCAGTACCTACGAGGCTAGGGAGCTACTCTGCTTTGATTTTAAACATTACATTTTGAGGCCTTGGTTTAAGAAAATTGCCTTAAAAGTCAAATAAAAAAAGGAAAGG
This sequence comes from Bison bison bison, assembly GCF_000754665.1. Taxonomy (NCBI): domain Eukaryota; kingdom Metazoa; phylum Chordata; class Mammalia; order Artiodactyla; family Bovidae; genus Bison; species Bison bison. The sequence goes on from NW_011494859.1 coordinate 1,724,996, forward strand.
GCAGCATCAGTAGCAGGAACAGTAACCCACCCATGGTGGGGTGGTGGCGATTTCCTGGTTTTCTGCAAATGATGACTGTAGAGCTTATGAATGTTGCTTGTTAAATTCTAGATCGATGTGGAGAAAAACCTAATAAGGGATTTAATTACTGTCTCATAGCTGTTGTTTCCTGGAATCTGTGTCCCTTTGGGCTGTTGTAATAGAACACCATAGATTAAGTGGCTTTTAAACAACAGAAATCCATTTCACCTTGTTGTAGAGGCTGTGAGTCCATAATCAAGGCAGGGGTGCACACAGCATCTGGTCAGGGATGCTTCTTGGTTCGTGGATGGCCATCTTCTCTCTGTGTCCTCCGATGGTGGAAGGGGAGAACTCTGGGCTCTTTAGCCTCTTATAAGGGCACTAATCCTGTGCATGGGGCTCCACCCTCATTAACTTAACGACTTCCTAGAGGCCCTACCTTCAAACACCATCACAATGGAATTAGGTTTCAACATATGAATTTAGGGGAGACACAAACGTTCGGTCTATATCACCCTGTCAGCAGCAACGGCTTTGTTCTCTCCGGCAGCCCTGAAGTCTGTCTTCCATGAACACCCTTTGTTAGGTTCCTTCAGAGGAGAAACTTGGGTTTTCTTTTTGTATTTCTAATACTTGAATAAGGTTTCTATAACTTGAGCTTTTGATAAACTCTAAAAAAAATAGTATTTAAAAAGGAAACTGGTAAGTCTTCTGAAAGATTACTTTTGCTAGATGTAATGGACAGGAATAATAAAGATTAGCCAGGAATAATGGACATCAGAATTTTTCTCCCAAATATTACCAAGAAAGGGAGCAATAGAAATCAATCAACAATCTGTCAGGCACTAGCATATGCCTCTACTGAATTGAGAATTTTGAAAGAACCAAAGATGTATAATATACAGCCCTTCTTCAAAAGAAGTTTATAATGTAGATAAGATAGATATGCAAAACAGTGACTGGAAAAGACAGTATGAAATGAATTACTTTGCTACAAATCATTTTTGGAAGATGGGGGATATAAATTATACATACACGAATGCATGCATTTTAAATGCCTTATGCTCAAATGCATAATCCAGGCAACTGGAGAAATTTAGTAATTTCTGAAATACAGGCTTGAGCTGGTCCTTGAAGTAGGGGTAAGCTAAAGGGTTATGCAAGAAGATATGCAAAAATGTAGATTGAAAAATTGCATTGTCCTATTTTATTCCTAATAAGCTAACCTGGAGTTCCACAGAAAGGAACAAAATTTTTGTTTTAATGATTTTAAAGTCCCTTGAAAAATACTTCATCTCGAGTTTTCACTGGTGCGGCCACCTGTGTTTAAGCTGTGTCTGTGGGGGTGACACGTGGACTCCACATCACTTTTTTTCTGATGCGTGTGGCCGCTGCTCCCAATGTATCTGCCGAGTGAAGTTTGCTGAGACTCAGATCTGATCTCACCTTTATCTGGCTCAGAAGCTTTCAGTCGCTTCCGACAGCTCGAAGTCCTCTGCTCTTGCAGTGGGTGTGCAGCGTGCTCCTCGGTCCAGCCTTTTTCCTCTGCCTTCCTCTGTACCCCCGATCCACAGCCAGCCTTACAACAGGGTCCCCTCACCCACACCGCCTGCTGCGTGTCCTGCGTGTGGGTCTCTTCCTGATACTCCCTGCCTCTGCGTGTTCAAATCTTGCACGGCCTTCACATCTTTGCTCAGATGTCACAACTGCCATAAGGCCTTCTTATCTTTGCAGGAACAGAATCCCTGCCCCTCTGAGTCTGGCGGCACCCAGCCCACCTGCTCTTGTGGCCACTGGCATGTTCTCCTCTGTGTTGCTGGTTTTTGAGGACATTTTTCTTCTTTTCCGTTTTGGTTTTCCTGCACCTCGCATCAGCTGTGCTTTCCACACAGGAGGCCTTACCTCCCGAGAAAAGGCCTCTCCAGCCCTCACCCTACCTAGTGAACACCTGGCTTCTTTGTTGCTACTCTTGCATGTTCATTTGGAGGGTTTTGCTGATGTATGTAGAGACGGTGGACACACGCAGACAAGCATATGATTCCTCTAACATTCTGCTTGATAATGCAGTGTCTAAGATGCTTTGTATCTAAGGGAGTTTCCTGGGGAAGCTGTGGGGTGTGACGGGGCAGACGTCAGAACCCTATCTAGCTGTAGCTTAAGGACACACTCTCGGGATGTAGGGGGAAAGCTAACTGCTACGATGTGTCCCTGGCCACAGGTGGTGTTGGGTAATGTCGCAGCCTGGTTGTTGCATTGTTTGTAGCTGTCGCACACGCAGACATGCCAGCTGTGCTGTTACTGTGGATCTCTGGCACGATCTGCTGTAGAGGGCCACCACTCCAGTTAGTCTTGTTTGGGCTTACTGGTAGAGTGATCTCTTGTTTGGTTATCTGTTTTTCTGCATACAAACCACCCCAATATTTAGTGGCATAAAAACAGTAGTTCTTTTTCATCTCGCATGGCTGTGAGTTGACTAGTCACATATGTGCCCTTGGTCGACTCATCTGCTCTCATAGCTTCACCTTCAACCTGTAAACATAAGACCTCTAGGCTCATTTCTTAAGCCTTAGCTCCCTTCCTGAGCTCTAAACATAAATATCCAACTGACTGCTGGCATAGTCGGCGAGATTCCCCCAACCTTGGCGTTTCTACAAGGGAGCTCTTTATCTTTGCCCTGAATGTGAAAATTGTATCATTTCTCTTTAAGTCTCCAATGCCTGCATAGTATGTGGCACAACCAGTAGATTCTGAGTAATCTTCAATGAGTTAATATGTGAACAAACACTTATGTAGACCCACCAGTAGGAGAGGAGATAAATAATGGTCCCACTTGTGGTGGAATACCGAAATGAGTGAACCAGATATACTTGTATCAAAAAGGATAAATACCAATTATGAGTAGGAAAAGTAAAATTGTGTAGTATATAGTATATGCTCAAGCCCCGGGAGATGGTGAAGGGACAGGGAAGCCTGGAGCACTGCAGTCCATGGAGTCGCAAAGAGTCAGACATGACTGAGCGATTGAACAATATATCTGCTACCATTTATCTGAAGTATACAGCCCCAAATATTGTGCATTTCTGGATTTATATTTTTGTGTTCCTGGCTACTGACATGGATGTTAGGGAACTCTCCACTGTCAATATTGGCTATCCTTTGGGGGTTAGAGGGCGGGCAATTACAGGGGGATGGAACACTCAATGGTAATATTAAATTTAGTTTTTAAAAAATCCAAGGTGAGTAGGAATAGGCTATAAAATGTTAACTGTGTTTTGAAGATACAGATGTCTGCTCTAACTCCTCTATACTTATAAAAAACTGCAATATATTAATTTTTTTTTTTAAAGGAAAGACAATGATGTACCAGGGGTCAGCAGGAATAAATGTAGTGAGCCTCACTGAGAAGTTAAGTAGGGACTTGATCAGGATCACACTTCTGTGCCAGGCATTAGAAAGAACCCAGATGATGTGGCCCGGCCCAGCTGATCTTTCCGCTCCGCCATGTCATCAGATTATACTCCAACCTAGAATGTCTGGTAAGCGTAATCCATCGTTTTCCAGTCACGTGGATGTTGACTGCCCATTACTTGTGTCAGTCAAGCCCTGGCTGGGCGTGGGATAGCCAGGGAATATTTAGGGCCCGGCTTCTTATACCACTGTTCTGACATCTCTTTAAGGAGGCTCTCAGTTGCCATCCCTGTAGTACCAGTGGGTCTCACAGATGGTTTAATAGATGCTCACAACAAAGGCACTGTGTGTGATCCCAGAGCGCTGAGGAGAGGTGCTGGTCCACTTGGCCTGGTGCCTCGGAGGCCCGGGAACTGCATCTGAATTGTCCATGCATCTGTCTTGGCACCTGCCACCTTGGTGCTTAAATATTTATTTGAATTAATGGACCCAGGAATGTTTTATTAATGTGGCATTGTTCATCAGGATGGGGCTGAAACCTTCTCCCTGTTTGCTGAGGGTAAAATGTGATGCCGTAGGCTTGGAAAAGTCATAACAAAGCCTGGAAAGAAACCTTCCACCTGGAAGGAGTTTCCTGGGAGCAGCGGTGGAGGTTCCTTTGCAGTTCTGATATGAGACCCACGTGCTGGTGGAAACACCTGGCCATTTGCATCAGCTTCCCTGGGGCTGGTGGCCACAGCCCCTTTCCTTGTCCCGCTAGGCAGGCAGCTTGATTCACAGCACCCTGCTTCCCCACCCCCAGTGTGAAGTGAGGTGCTTTGCTGTCAGCTCAAAGCCAGCATCCCAAAGACAACTGACGAGTATGGAGGACCACATTGCTATAGGAAGGTAGCCTGAGCCTTTCTGGAGACATTGCTGTTTATGGGGGGTGGAAATGGATATGGTCATTACGTTCTCCCTTCCCCGCTTCTCATGTCAACTGTGTTAACTGTTACGGTGATCAGAGCTGAAACAGAAAGTACAGCCTCTCAGAAACTAGCTCAGGACACGGCAGATTCCTACTCCATTGTGAGTTGTTGCTCTTCTCTGTGAGCGATGGAGAAGGCAATGGCACCCCACTCCAGTACTGTTGCCCAAAAAATCCCATGGATGGCGGAGCCTGGTAGGCTGCAGTCCATGGGGTCGCTAAGACTCAGACACAACTGAGCGACTTCACTTTCACTTTCCACTTTCATGCATGGGAGAAGGAGATGGCAACCCACTCCAGTGTTCTTGCCTGGAGAATCCCATGGACGGAGAAGCCTGGTAGGCTGAAGTCCATGGGGTCGCACAGAGTCAGAGACGACTGAAGCGACTTAGCAGTAGAAGCAGTGGGCGATAGCTCTGTCATCAACAGCCTGCTTGTGTTAAATGATCTTAGTGCACTCTTACAGCTGATTCCATCACCATATAACTAAAAGTTTTAGCTAATGTGATCTCAGTTTCATATTGCGTATGATTTCCAGAAGGCAATAACAAGTGAATGGCTAATGTCCTTGGGAAGAAATAACTAGGTAACATATTCATTGTTTAGCCTGGGAGTGGAGATGGAGCTGGGTATTAGCTAGTCATTCCTCTAGGTGTTAGAGATTTAGATCAGAGTTTGTAAAGTTCTAATGAATATGTGATGTGTGACAGCTTTTCCTGTTATGCTTTTGGCTTCCTGATTAAACTAACAAGTTCGTATGTTGGAAAAACTACCACTGCCCACTCATAATGAATTACCTGGGCAGAGTAAGTAGGAAGGGCTGGGAGAACTGATGTTATCCATCACACAGAGAGGGTAACGTGGGCATGTCACAGTTCTGAATGGGAAAGTGGGTGACGATGGACTGAAGCCCCACCTCAGAGTTAGGAGACCTGGGCTCCTGACTCTGCAGTTTCAGAGGAAAAGTGGACCGGGTCACTTAAACTTTCTCAGCCCTCCTCTGCCCCCTTGTTTTGCCAGAGATGGAATAATATGTACTGTATTTCTCAGAGGTGTTGTGAGGTTCACACTAAAGGCTTAACGTCCTCCCAACTATAATCTAGTTCTGTTGTCATTGCCATCCCAGCAAGCATCAGGGTTCTCTGGCAGTGTGCTTGACCCTTGAACAACACAGGTTTGAACTTCATGGGTCCACTTATGCATGGATGTTTTTCTGTAGTAAATACTATTGTACTGCTAAGTCGCTTCAGTCATGTCCGACCCTGTGCGACCCCATAAACGGCAGCCCACCAGGCTCCCTCGCCCCTGGGATTCTTCAGGCAAGAACACTGGAGTGGGTTGCCATTTCCTTCTCCAATGCATGAAAGTGAAAAGTGAAAGGGAAGTTGCTCAGTCGTGTCCGACTCTTAGCGACCTCATGGACTGCAGCCTACCAGGCTCCTCCGTCCATGGAACTTTCCAGGCAAGATTACTGGAGTGGGTTGCCATTGCCTTCTCCAACTATTGTACTACATGATCACAACTGGTTGAATTCAATGATGTCTATATAGGGAGTGGACTATAAATTATACATGGACTTCTGGCTGTGCAGAGGGCTAGCACCTCTACCCGCTGTGTTGATCAAGGGTCAGCTGTATGGATTCGGTTACAGGTTCCCAAAAGGTAAGAGCAGAAAGAGGAGGGGAGTCTCCAGCAAGGCAAAGAGCTGCTGTGTGAGTGGTGAGTTCCCCAGCTTTGACGGTCTGTAAGCTTAAGGTCCTCTTCCTCTCAGATGGAGTAGTTCCCTATGAACACATTTTTCTATATATCAATCATCTGTGAGGCATAGGAAACATAATGGGTCTGGAGAGAACAATAAAGATGGTGAAAGCAAAGTTTTGTTTTGTTTTAAGAGAAATCTGAGAGAGGAAAAATACTCCACTCTGTCAGAACTGACACTTGATTTGCCTGGGATAATGGATTCAAGGCAACACTGATCTCTGTTTTCCCCTCTTGTATAACAGATGAGAAGATTTCCTCCTTTAAGTGGAGGGTTTGTGCTACTAAACGTTGGCTAACAGGTACTGGGTATTGTTCTCAAAACTCGACATGTTACTCATGGAGTTCTCTCACCTTCCCACTGGAGGGACCCGCTCATAAACTGATGCCCAGGAAGGTTATGTGACTGGCCTCAGTCACACGGCTACTCCTTTGCAGGTAGGCTGGCTCCGAGTCTGTTTTATGGTGACACTCCTGTGGTCGTTGTTCAGGGAAATGGAAGTCATACTCTGCAATTCGCTTTTAATTATCAGTCTCCCTCAAGGTGGACTGGAGTGGTGTGCCTGAGGATGAATGAGTTTGGAATCCTTGACTTTGGGGATCTGTGTGGGGACTCCCACTAGGGAGTTTACCTCCCTTCACTCCCAGTGGAATGTGGCCTTGGGGACCAGACGTGTAACTGAGACAACATCTCTGCAGAACGGCTGGCCGGATGTAGGAAAACCCTCTGAGGCCCAGACATTGACTTGACATAGAAGGGATGGAGGCTCAAATAGGTTGTGTGATATTAGCATAGTTCACCTATCTGTTCAGTCTTTGCTTTAAGCATAGTAAAGAGGAAGGCCTTTTTAAAAAATGTATTTAAAAATATATTGACTGTGTTGGGTCTTAGTTGCTGCGTGTGGACTCTCTAGTTGTGGGGAGCAGGCTTAGTTGCTCTGAGGTATGTGGGATCTCAGCTCCCTGGCCAGGGACTGAAGCAGTGTTCCTTGCATTGCAGGGAGGATCCTTAACCACTGAGCCACCAGGGAAGCCCCAAGAGGAAGGCCTTTGATCAGAACTGGTCTGCCTTTTCAAGAGTGCATTTTAAATGTAGGCTGCTCCTGATGATATCAATAGATAAAAACATTTCTGAGACGGATTGTGTGGAGTTTTAGGATGCCGTTTTCCACTGGGAGTATTTTTGCAGGTGACGGTTCCTCGTTCGGTCTATTTGGTCGTAGTACTCTGGAGCGGTGATAGTCCCGGTGTGAGACTGCGTGAGGCCTGAAGCTAGGGTCTGCTTCAGGTATTGGGTGCGGTATTGGGTGTGGTTCCTGGTTTGGGGGTGACTGATGTCTGGCGTTTTGCCTGCCTCATGTTGTGTTTGACCTTTTTAGACTTTCTCCGGCCCTGGGTGTGCTTATGGGCCCTGAACCCCATCACACTCGAGGTTGCCTTGACTGTGCTGAAGAGACGTTTCCTCTTGGCAGCTGTTCTCGGCTATTTTTCCCCAAATGGCAGTGAACTGACACAAGGGTGTGAATCACCAACATGCCACGCTTCTCTTAGAAGTGTGTTTGTGTTTTCAGAAAATATTATTGAACCAAGTGAATTGCTCCCTGGTAAAATTGGACATGGCTTAGTGACTGAATAATAAAAACAGTGTAGCATCACCGACTCAATGGACGTGAATTTGAGCGAATTCTGGGAAATAGTGGAGGATGGAGATGCCTGGCGTGCTACGCTCCATGGGATTGCAAAGAGCTGGATACGACTTAACAAATGAACAGCAACAAAATCCCAATAAACTTGAATGATTTGGTGATTTCAATTCTATAACCAAGACTTTGGGAAGTGTGAAATAGGAGTGAACAGGTCACTAGATGCTTAAACCCTGCTCCCTTCCTCAGTTGCTTCTTTTTATAAATTGTGAATTTCTAGCTTCTGAATTTTATTTTCTAACAAAGCTTACACAACAGACGGGAAGATAAAGAAGGTTGCCAAGTGTGAATTGTAATATGAAGTGTTACTTGCACCGAAAAAAAATGCCCAGAAATAAGATTTTTTTTCCGCATATGGGTCTTTATACCCCAGGACACCTGATTTGTGTATGTGATGGAGAACAAAGCAGAAGCAAAGCCCTAAGCCAGTCCCAAAGCACGGTGATCCGCTTTTGGGAGAGAGCTCCTGTATGTTACCACCGTGCGGGGCTTGTACACCTCCACAATGCAGCTGTTCTCCCCTGGTTTTTTTTCCCGTTTCCCACCACCTGGACAGTAACTGGAGGATGATTCATCTGTGTGTAGAGTGTATGAGTTAGTTGGCAGCACCCTGAGCCATCAGTTAGCTTTTGTTGGCTGTTGGCAAGTTATTTAAAAATGCCAAGCGTTTGTTTTCCCAGGAGGTGAGGATCATCCCACTGGGGAGAATGGGCTGGAGGGTCCCTGAGGTGGTGGGGCCAGGTCATCTTTACCCAGCACTGCCAGCCAGTTCCCTGGGAGCTCAGGTTAGGAGAGAGTACCCTGAGGGCAGCTGGCTCGGTGGAGGGGACCACCGGAGAGGGTGCCGTCCATGCTGGCTTTGTCATCCTGTTGAAAAGGGGCAGGGGGTGCGGAGGCGGTGCTGGCACCGCCCCTTAGAGCACAGAGTGGCGCTGTCTCGGAAGGCGGGCTTGAGTCCCAGGCCACGCAGAACTTTCTTGTAAGTTTCACTCACCGCGGGTTGTCGCATGAGAATATTTTTCTTAGCTCCCATCTCCTGATCAATTTTTGGTCATTGATGATCAAAAGTGAAAGTGAAAGTGTCAGTCGTGTCCGACTCTTTGAGACCCCATTGACTAGAGCCCACCAGGCTCCTCTGTCCATGGGATTCTCCAGGCCAGAATACTGGAGTGGGTTGCCATTTCCTTCTCCAGGGGATCTTTCTGACCCAGGGATTGAACGTGGGTATCCTGCATTGCAGTCAGATTCCTTACTGTCTGAGCCACAGGGAAGTCGATTGATGATCAAATTCAGTCTCTTAAAGAAACACCAACTTGAAATGTAGGCCGTTGGACAGAGTAGGATGGACAGATAAGAGACTCGTGACCAAAGACATCTCGGACACCCTCCTCCTTTCTGTGGGGGACCTCATCACACTGACTGGGAGGGCTGTGCCCCCACGCCTGCTGTGATGTGTTCTTATCGTACAAATTGGGTTCGTTCCAGTATTTTTCACAGTGGTTTGCACCTAGTGTATTCATAGTGTGTTAGTTGCTCAGTTGTGTCCGACTCTTTGTGACCCCACGGACGGCCTGGTCTGTCAGGCCCCTCTGTCCGTGGGATTCTCCAGGCAAGAATACCAGAGCGGGTTGCCATTCTCTTCTCCAGGGGATCTTCCTGACCCAGGGATCGAACCCAGGTCTTCCACATTGCAGGCGGGTTCTTTACCATCTGAGGATAAATGGTCTTATTTAGCGCAATTGCAGTGAAGATCTTGGTGAAGTAGCATTTTTTTCAGTGTGTCCTTTGTCCCATGGTCTGATTCTAACACTGATCCTGACACCCGGTACTTCAGGAGACGCGCTGGATGGCCACTGAAGCCGGATGGCCTGTGGGTGGCGAGACTCTTGGGGGCAGCTTGTGGGGCAGGTCGTCATTAGCTTCCCCGTTTGTTTTTATGAAAATGTCCACTGGAGCAATGTGTACCGGAAGAGCTTTGAAAGGACAGGTGGAGACGCGGGCGTGGCAGTCAGGAGGGGCTCTCTGGCAGCTGCTCAGATGGAGGTGGGTGCTGTGATGGTCTCCCTGAGAGGCGAGGGCGTCGGGTCCTCTCCGAGCCCTCACAGCTTTCCTCCTTGAGCCTCAATGCAGAGCCTGGGAGGGAGGGCTGTGTCTTGGCCCGTTGGGGTTGCTGGGGTGGATACTATAGACCAGGTGGCTTAAACAGGACGCACTGGATGTCAGTTCTGGAGGCCGGAAGTCCCAGATCACAGCACCAGCAGGTTCCAGTGTCTAGTGAGGGACTGCTTCCATGCTGAGGAGCGGTCTTCCTGCTGCGGCCTCACAGGGTGGAAGGGCCAGGGAGCGCTCTTCAGGGGCCTCTTTGGTATGAGTGCTGGTCCCACTCGTGAGGGCTGCACGGTCGTCTCCCAAAGGCCCCACCTCCAGATACCACCACATTGGTGTTAGGACTTACCATGACTTTGGCGAGGGGCACAAACATTCAGTCTGTAATAGGCAGTTAACTGTGGGTAGTTAACCTGGTTGACCTTGTCACTAAAAGCAAACCTCTGTGGTGTCAGGCTGCTCCCAGGGGCTTGCTGAGATGCTGCGTGGTATCGGTGGCCCTAGTGTGGGCTCACACGGGCAGAGTCGAGGACAGGTGTGCCTTCAGAGACTCCCCAGCAGGACCATTGCCCAGGAGTGAAGTAGCAAATGATTTGCTCCAGATTTAGTCTGATCCCGATAGACGCATTCTACAGATGAAGAACACAGGTCTGATACACTGACATCTGATCTCAGTGTATCTGATCTCTGAGGTTCTCGTCTGTCTCATGCCTTCTCTTGATGCCAGCTCCCTGAAGGCCTGGCGTCCCCGTGGACCTGGGGGAGTGGTGAATGTCTGTACAGAAAAGGTGGCAGCCATTCTTGGGGGTATCTATCCATGCCCTCCAGGGCCAGTGAGACCGGCAGGCATTTAAAAGTGAAGGAGATTTCTCTATCCTCAGGCTGCAGAGAGGGCAGATGTGAGGAGGGCTCTGACCCGGCAGCGCTTCTAGCTTTTAGGTGGGGGAGGAAGACAGTGATTGGTCTTTAGGAGATGCATAGGTGGGTTCTGCTCTCTCTAGCTTCTCGTGCCTGGGCGAGCGTGGCAGCATTCCGTGGAAGAAAGGAGGCCATGGGGTAAGCCTCTTTTTCCTGGGATGTGAATTCTGATGAAAGATTTTGGGGAAAACTGAAATGATAGAGAAATGTATGTGGACTGGTGGACAAAGCTGGACACATGGATGCCCTGAGAAGCGGAGTGTGCTGGGTTGGGTCCCTGGTCGCCTTGCATTTTCATTTCTTTACTGCAGAAGGCTATTAATGTCTGAGTACGTGGATCCCTGAACTAGCTCACTGTAATCTTGACCCATATTTATCAATTCTGACTGGAAAGGAGGAGGCAGCAGTTAGCCAGTACACCATTGCTAGGATTTAATATCCCCCTTTTTTTTCTGATTTCCTTTTTATTCCTCTTTCCTCTTTGCCCCTCCTTCTGCTCCTTTCCCTCCTTCCTTTTGCCTCCATCCTACTGAGGCAAGTCATACCTCTTGATTCCTGGTCATACCTCTTGATTTCCGGTTATACCGCTCTGGTTTCCGGCGCCCCTCACCCTCAGGGTGTTGGGAGGGAACACGGTGTATCCATTGCTGCCTCCTTGAATGCCTAAGCCCGTGATCAGGTTCATTTTCCTTTCAGTTCCCACAGCCAGAGCCGGGTCTTGACTTCATCCTGAGCGCTTTCCCTTAGCAGTGAGTGGGCTCAGGCTCTGGGTGAGGGCTGTCTTTGGCACATCTTCTGCAATTAGAGAAAACATCCTGCCCACCCTTCCTTCTGGTTGCCCTCACAGCTGTGGCTTTATCTGATACGATATTTTTTTTAAAAAATCATGAGCTCATCTAGGCGGCATCAGTGGGGAGGGTTAACAGAGGTTATCCTTGAGGTGTCCTTGGATGCAGAGTGCAATTTGAAGTCAGACTTGCTGAACCAAAATCCAGCCCTTCTGATGGTCCCACAGCGTGGCCTGCCCCAGCCTGATGTTCATTTATGGGTAGAGCCTCAAGTTTCCACTGGTCTTTATCTTTAAAAATGAGGTGATGTGGGCAGGAAGGAAAGCTGGAAGCCAGAAGTCACTGGCCCAGGTTTCAGGCTCCTTACTCATATTATGGACAAAAGCTCGTCTCCTCAGTCTGAATTGCGTGTCACAGATTGTTTAGAGGGGCCTGGGGCTTCCTGTCAGAGTCGGACATGACTGAAGCGACTTAGCAGCAGCAGCAGCAGGGGCTTCCTGTTGTGTGTTCTCCCCTCCCTCTTTGTCACCTGCTTTCTTGAATCCAAGACCTAGAGCTCTTGGTCTGTCTTAGGTAGAAAGGGAGGGTCCTTGGACATCCTGGGATCCAAGCCTTTGCTGCCTGGCCTTGGACAGAGAGACACACCTTCAGTGGGCTGCAGCCCCCAGCATTTATAGAAATGAGATGTCTAGTGCTTCGTTGGAGGAGTTAATGAGGATTAAATCACAGTGGCTAAAACATTACCTGGGGAGATGGCTGACTTGGCGTTCTGACAGAACAGTTGGTCCCTTTCTTTCTGCAGCTGTGGAAAAGGGAGGTGCTAAGTGGATCCACGCTGTAGAAACAATGATACTGCTCCTCTGGGTCAGCTGTCCTCACCTTGCTCTTCACTCTGCAGGAGATGCTTAACACTTGGATTCCTCCGTGTCTTGGCCTGCACTTGAGAGGTCTCCCTGCTTCTCTAGCCTGTATGTTTCCTATCTCCCCAGATCCATGGAGTCCAGAGAACTCCTTCCTCTCTGAACATTAGCACTGGGGCAAGGTCAACAAGAACGCTCCTGTGTCCTTCAGAGACAAAGCCATGCAACGCACATGGTTTGTAGCTCAGTTTGGGTTCCTCTGCAAACACCCAAGTACCTGTCCTGTATCAGGCACTATTGGCGCTAGAGATGTGAGCTGCAGGAGGTTAGAGACCTGTCTCTTTTGTTCACTGTTACATTTATGAGCCTGCCACAGGCAACAGAGGAATGATAAGTATTTCAGATAAATACTGTGAGGAAAATACAATAGAGGGGGTATGGTAGAAAGTGATAAACAGGGCCTATTTTTAAATTAACTGTTCAGGAAAGGCTCTGTAGAAAGATGATACTTAAGCTGAAAGTTATATGATGAGGCAGAGCCGTGTGGGGGAAGGACTGCAGGGTGGCAAAGTCACAGGCCCCAGGGAAAGAACAGGAGGCTGGATCAGTGTGCTGGGGTGGGAAGGGGCGGGCTGTGGAGAAGATAGGCAGTGTTCAACAGCTTCAATAAGAAATTCAGATTCTATTCTTAATGTGCTGGAAGATTTTAAGCCAAGGAGTGGCATCTCATAAACTTTTTCAAAGAAGCACTCTGCCTGCTGTTTCGTGAGGGGTTGGTGAAGGTTGAGGGTTGAAGCAGAGACCAGGTGAAAGGGGGCAGACCTGGTCCAGGGGAGGGAGGGGAGAGGCGGAGGGAGAGAGAGGGGAAGCGTCAAATCAGGGCATCTTTTGGAGGCAGAGCTGATGGGCTTGCTGATGGGTTGAGTGTGGATGTGCTTTAGGCTTAGCAAGCAAGTGGACTGAGGTGTCATTTTCTGAGACAGGAAACACTAGGAAAGAAACAGGTTGCGGGGGTCGGGGGGGTAGGCTAGGATTCTGGAGTTCAGTTTGGTCTTTTTAACGTTTAATATACATGTTAGATACCAAAACAAAGACGTTAAGTTGGGCATGTGACTCCAGATCTCCGTGGACTGTTACTTACGTGAGAGTTGCAGTTGCAGGGTCACTTCAGAGGGTCTGTGTTTGTGTGTGCATGCATGTGTGTGTGTGTGTGTGTGTGCACACGCACGTGTGCATGTGTGTTGGGGGGAGGGAGCCGTTTACAGGTGGGTGGAGGAGAGGAGCAGTGAACTCCACAGTGAAGAGGCCGGGAAAGAGGAGGACCAGGAGTGTGGTCAGCAAAGCTCTGTTGTTTTGGAAACCTGCCTTCGAACAGCGTGTTCACTTGGCGGGAGACTTTTCATTCTGAACACACCTTGGTTTGCTTTGGTTGCTTGGCTTCCAGAGGTTCTTGGCTTTTATCTTGCTGGTTCCATCTGGGTGCGGAGTATTGTTAAGTGATTAAATTGATATAAATTATTCACCGGTCTGTCTTTTAATGTTTTTCTTCTGCCATCTGGAAACCCTCTGCATGGTGGGTGCTGGGCTTTGGTGCTGGGTGCTAAGAATAGCAATGATGATAATTAGCATTTGTATAACGCTTGGTAGCTGTAAATCTACTCTGATAGTCACCACCCAACTACTCACACTTCCTCTGGCTGCTTCTGGCTGAAGGATCAGGTGAGAACCCCTTGGCTAGGAATTATGTATCTGCTGGACTCTGGCCTGCCCTTCGAACTTCCCTCCCACCATTCCTGCCCACAAGTCCCTAGCTTCAGCCTAGCTGATGACCTTGTCTGGACTATCAGCCCTGTCCCCATGCCTGCTTCTGGTCGTGTAGGTCAAGTTCTCTTCAGGGACTCCTCCTGGAACTTCCAACCAGACAGAGCTACCATTCCAACGTCTCCCAGATGGGTCCCACTTAACTCCTTTAATCCTGTGCTGATATCTAGGAACTCTGTTTCCTGCCACTTAACCTTTAATTGATGACAAATATTGCCTTTTTTATGCTTTGTCTGTTTCACTGTACTGTTAGCTCTCCAAGGGCAAAAACGTGCCTTAGAAGATTTCCTTCCTACCACATACCTGGCAGTGTCATCTTCTGCTCATGGGAGGGGTTTAATATCTGGATTTATTCTCCTTTGATGCCCTTGTGAGGTCACACAGGCAGTTACTTAGTTCAATTTAGTTGCTCATTCGTGTCTGACTCTTTGAGACCCCATGGACTGCAGCATGCCAGGCTCCCCTGTCTATCACCAACTCCCAGAGCTTACTCAAACTCATGTCCCTTGAGTCGGTGATTCCATCCAACCATCTCATCCTCTGTCATCCCCTTCTCCTCCCGCCTTCAATCTTTCCCAGCATCAGGGTCTTTTCCAGTGAGTCGGTTCTTCGCATCAGGTGGCCAAAGTATTGGAGCTTCAGCTTCAGCATCAGTCCTTCCAATGAATATTCAGGGTTGATTTCCTTTAGGATTGACTGGTTTGATCTCCTTGCAGTCCAAGGGACTCTCAAGAGTCTCCTCCACCACCACAGTTCAAAAGTATCAATTCTTTACTGCTCAGCTTTCTTTACAGTCCAACTCTCACATCCGTACATGACTACTGGAAAAACCATAGCTTTGACTAGATGGACCTTTGTCAGCAAAGTAATGTCTCTGCTTTTTAATGTGCTATCTAGGTTGGTCATAGCTTTTCTTCCAAGGAGCAAGCGTCTTTTAATTTCATGGCTGCAGTCACCGTTACAAACGAGAAAACTGAGGCGAAAGTGGGCCTTCCTGGAGATGGGGAGCACTCGGCTTGTCCAGGGTCACACAGCAGTTAGTGACAGGACCGGGACCCGTCTTCCGACCACCAGTTCCCATTTCCAGCCTCCTCTCAGTCCACACTCTCTGAACAGCAGGTCGTTCACTGTTCACGGTCGTCGCCTACGTCCGCTGTGTGGTGCTCCCACTCATTTATGATGCTCCACAGACTTTGGGCTGAATCCCCGAAGCTTGGAAGAGCCTTGCTGGACTGTGGCTGCTTTCCTCTTTTCTCCCAGGACACGGGCAAATGCCAGGCACTAGCTACCCTTCTTTCCTTTATTAATGGTTTCTGGTTGTAGGAGCTACAGCCTGTGTGGGCACCGTATTTTGCCTGGGGCGGCCGCAGCACACCCTTTCTTCATTGCATCTGCTCCTGCAGAACTGAGCAGGTGTTTTCTGGAGCCTACAGAGAGGTTTTGAAGGGAGTCTCCATAGAATTAACAGGGTAGGGTGGTTCCACGGGGACCTGGATGACTTCTAGTTACTTCTCTTTCCCTTTAGACCTAGCCTGGTAGGGATTGCTGGTTCCTTGTGGTGGAGGATGGATCGGTAGCCTGTGTGATGCAGTGTGTTCCGGACATCAGCTGTTGATCTGTCCTTTGTTAACAGACAGGGCTCGGGAGTCTGGGACTTCATGGAATGTCCCTTGGACGCTCCCCTGCAGTGGGGAGACCTGTGCTAAGAATCCTGCTCCTGGCGTTCTTCCCTTTATCTTTAGAGAAACACAGAGGGGTGCATTTCTTTGACACACTCATTGCATCAGAGCTTTCTAACCTGCAGGGCTGAGAAATTCCCACAGAAGCAGGAGTTCTGGCAGATAAGACCTAAGAAGTTGCAGGAGCTGCGCTGTGCTAACGCTGCCAAGAGACATACAGTGTCATTAGATCTCCGCGCTGGGATTCGAGACAGAGTCGTTCCTGCCCAGATGTGCTCAGGCTGGCCACGGCCCTGAGCTGAAGAGTCTTTGAGATAGGACTATATTTAGCGTTTCTGGTGGGGGAGAGGCTCTAGTTTCTTGCTGTGAGAAGCAGGCAGCTACAATGCTCGGGTCCGTCCGTCCATCCAGCACGCACTGAAATAGTTTCCAGGTCCTGTATCCTATGTGGCTAGCAAAGAAGATAAATGACGTTTTATTCCTACTCTGGAGGGAAAGGAAACATCTATGCAGGTGAATGTAGTACAGTTAAAGGAAGAGAGGGGACCACACTCAGGTCAAAGGAGCAAAAAAGACTCAACCAGAAGAGTTAATATTTAAGCCGGACCTTAAAGGCGAACAGCAGTGGGGAAGGTGGGGGAAAGGAGGAAGACGTCTGAGGCAGAGGAAAAAGCAGAGCAAAGGCACACAGACGTTAAAGCTCTTGGAAGTATTTGGAAACGCAAGGTTAGTGAGGCTGGAGTGCAGGAATGGTGTGGGGGAGGGTCAGGGGTGTGGGCCCAGATTGTGAACCATCTGAATATGAACTTTATCCTATAAACAGCATGAACATTTTCAAGCAGGGGAATGGTTTCATGAGGGGTGAAGGGTGGATTTTTTAAGGATGATAACTCTAGGGACTTCCCTGCTGGTCCAGTGGTTAAGAATCTGCCTTGCAATGCAGGAGACACAGGTTCAGTCCCGGGTCAGGGAACTAAGCTCTCATATGCCACAGGGCAACTAAGCCTGCGGCGGCAGCTACTGAGCCCCACGAGCTTAAGAGCCCGCAAGTTGCAACGAAGATCTGACACAGCCAAATAAAACAGATGATTATTTATAAAATGGATGATAACTCTAGATCAAGCGTTCTCAACTTTGGCACTGTTGAGATTTCAGGCTAGATCATTGCAGACTAATTAGCAGTAGATTGTAATATTTCACATGAAAGTTGGAGGTCCTGAACTAAGGCAGCAGAGCCGGAATTGAGAGGACGAGCTGAATCAAGGGAGCTGTCAGCCGTGCCTGGCCTGTCCTAGGCGCCTGAACAAACGGGGTTGAGCCTGAATTGGGATTTCTTACTTAAGCTTCGAACATTGGGAACAGCTTGGAGGGTGGAAGGAGCCCTGGCTGGGAGTCAGCCCTGTTGATGGGTCAGCTCTTGTTCAGGGGCCTGAGTTGGCCAAGTCCCTTAACATCCCTGGATATCAGTGTGCTTCAGCTGTAGAATGTGTCTAAGGCCACCCGCGTGCCTCTCTCGTGGAATTCTAAGACTTCACACTTGTGGAAGCCCTTTGAGAACAGCAGTGCACTGTCCAAATGCACAGTCGTTTCTCGATGCACGTGCTCAGGAGTGAGGGCAGTGGGCTGGAGCTCACGCAGGACACGAAGGAGGGGGAGGAGATCGCAAATGCCTCAGCCAGCTGTGGACTCATGGAGGCTGAGGCTGGACTCCATGAAGCTCTTGAAGCCCTTGAATGGGAGATGGGATGTTGGCGTTTGGCAGGGAGATGGTTGCTGGCGTTTTGGTGATTAACGTCTCAGCTGTCCGCAGTGGAACTCTGTTATAACATGATGCTGTTCTTCATCCTGCTATCAGCAGTAAAACAGACTCTCGAGCTAAGCGTCAACCAAAATCTGAAGGTTCTGTGTTAAACAGAGGCAGCTGGTGGATACAGCAGGGGAGGGAAGGGCTAGTAAGTAAGTGGTCTGTTTTAAAAATCTCGTGATTATCTTTTACCAGGAAACTTTTCATGTTCCACCTATTGGTTGTCTGTCGGTTCTTAGGACACAACCCTGGAGAGCAGTGTGCTCTTGGGCTAGGCACTGACTTTTCTGCGGGCCTTGTTTTCCTCCTTCGCTAAATAAGGAGAGAACTTTAGTTATCTAAAAACAGAGATAAAGCATTGAACTGATGGACTCCTGTAGTCTCTGTGATCAGAGGAAGGCCTTTCTGTTGAACCACAAACCATAATGTTTCCCTGGATGTATTGATCGTGGTGGTGGTTTAATCACTAAGCGGTGTCCGGCTCTGCGGCCCCATGGACTGTAGCCCACCAGGCTCCTCTGTCCATGGGATATTCCAGGCAAGAATACTGGAGTGGGTTGCCATTTTCTCCTCCAGGGTATAGTTCCAACCCAGGGATTGCACACATCTCCTGCATTGGAGGTTGCTATGAAACGATTTTTGCCAAAAACAACCCTCTACTAGGAAGCAGGAAGGTGATGGAATGATAAGTGCAGGCATAGTGTTTGGTACTTTTTAAGTTCAACCTATGTATTGAAAAAAACAAGGCCTGGAGAATTTGAATGACTTGTCCAAGAAGGTTTTGCTGTTTGGTTGCTGAGGGAGGCCTGTGCCCCTGGGTACCCTGCCTCCCAGACCAACACAGTGTCCACGTCAGACACAAGTGCCTTTTGCTGGACGTTCCCAGCTCTGTGCTCTCGGTTGTCTTGGGAAGAACAAGTATGACTCTGCCTGTGTCCAGAACCAGGGTGATGGCTTTTCTCTCCTTTTGTACATTTTCACTTCATTTAAGGTGAGGACTGCTTGCATCACTTACCTTGTTTGAGGTTTGGTAGTTCCAGTTGTGACGTTTCCCCAGGCCCCGTCTATGCTGGACTGGGTCTCCAGGAAGGCCTGGAACCAGGGACGTGATTGGAGCCACTGGGATGAACTAGAGATTTAGACCTGGGATACATCCCTATTTTAATCCCTAAGTGATACTGGAAAGAATACAGTGTGACTCAGGCTTTGTCCAGAACCTGGATGATTGAGCATCTTGCATATGTACCTGCTTTAAGACCTGGCATGTGTACCTGTTACGGTAGGGGTGCACACCAATTTCAACCAACCATTCATCCTCTAAAGCTTTTGCCAAACGCTTACTGGTTTTCTAGCATGTAAGACATTTGTATGCAAGTGAGAATTTTGCTGAAGCATGAGACTCACTTACGTTGCCTCAGAGTTTCTAAGTAACTCTAGAATGAAAAGGTTTCCAGTTCAAAAATGTATATATAACTTTTCTAGAACATGCTTGCGGTTTACTTGGTACGGAGCCGAGCGCCGGCAGGAGTGGAGCACTTCTTTGCCACCCTCCCCTGTGGGCTATTAATAGTAGCAGGCTCTCAGCAACAGCCTTTTGAAGCAGTACCACTCACCTGACAGTGTATTAAGGCCGCTCAGGTGAGTTGAGGTGGCAGCAGGCAGAGGCTTCCACTTGTACATCCAAAGTTAGCTCCAGCAATAGCGCCCATGTGCAGCGTGAGCAAGAAGGACCACTCCCTTGGTCATCTCGTACCCGCTCCTCAAATTGTTTTTTGTGACAGGGGGGCAGGGAAGAGCTTTGGATTGAGAAGATGACCCATATTCTTTCATTTTAAACTTGAAACGAACCATTTCCACTCATTACCACTAAGAATAGAGCATATAAAGGGGGCATTTCACAGCACATCTGTCCTTGGCTCCTTTTTTAAAAGTCTCCTATGTCTTCTCTGGTTAGTAACACACAGGACCAGGTGAGCAATTCTTTCAAGCTGCACTCACTTTTTGACTGGACCAGAAGTGACATTTTAGTATAATATATACTACATTCAAATTGGCCCCTAAAATGCAATCCTTCGACCTAGAGGAGATGAGTTGGATCATGCGAGAGACTCGCTGGCTATCCAACAGCAGATTTGTTTGATGTTAACAGCGGATAGAACCCTCCGAAGAGTGATTCAGTTTTAAATAGGCAGGATGCGTTATTGATGGTGGCTGCCCAGTGATTCGTCTCAGCACCAAGAGGAAAGCAAAGGGTGGAAAGCAAAGGCATCATTTTCCGGGCTCTGGTTAATGGTGACTTAAACAGCAGAAACCGACGGTTTCCCGGCTCTAAAATCAGTCAGTTCCCTGGCTGCTGCTCAGTGTGCATGTGTTGGTTCTGGAATAGTTTTTCCCTCGTGCCTCAATTTCTGAGGTCTAAACTTCAGATGCTATCACTGCACCTATTTGCTAATATACCAGATTGAACAGCCTCTCTTCATCCTTAGTGTCAGACTTTTCCACTCAGTTCTCTGAAACTCCAAATAAACTCTGCATGGCAAAATATAGTGAATAGGCTGGGAAGTGTGGTTGAGAATGGAATAACATAAAACACGAAGAAAGAAGATTCAAAAGCTGAGTAAGTGTATCGCTAAAAAAGAGTATGGTGGACACGGCAGTTTAGCAGGATGGAGTGAGGAAGTACTGAGTGAGTGAAGTAATAGGAACACCCAGGGGTAGAATTTCAAGGACAGCTTATCTGGAGTTCATAGAATGTTCATGGAGTTCTGGAGTTCATCCACACAGGATGTGGATTCTGTGTTCATCGTGGGTGCTCACCTGAGAACAGAGAGAAAGGCCTGGGAGCATGCACATTGGCAGATTTAACTACACTCTCATGTGGAGGATTCTTTTTTCTTGTTTATCTCCCTCTAAGTACTGACCTTTTTCTTCCAGACCTTTCTTATATTATTGAGATATAGTTGCCATACAGCACTGTATGAGTTTAAGGTATACAGCATAATCCTTTGATTTACATACATCATGAAGTGATTATCACAATAAGTTTGACGAACATCCATCATCTCATAGACACAAAATCAAAGATGTAGAAAACTTTTTTCTTGTTCTGAGAACTCTTAGGTTTTACTGTATTAACAACTTTCATATGTAGCATACAGCAGTGTTATGTTGTACATTATATCTCTAGTACTTCTAACTGAAAGGTCCTGCTGGGTGACTGCCTTCATTCAACTCCCCCTCCCCTCAACGCCCCCTGCTCCGGTAACCACAAATCTAATCTCTAAATTTTCTATGAATTTGTTTCTGAAGTGTGATTGACCTGCAACACTGTTAGTTACTGTTATATAATATAGCGATTCCATATTTCTATACATTTCCAAATGATCAGCAATAAGTGTAGATACAGTCTGTCACTATACAAAGGTGTTACAGTTATTGACTAGTCTCCACATTGTACATTTCATTCCTGTGACTTATTTATTTTGCACCTGGAAGTTTATGTCTCTTAACCTCCCTCGCCTGTTTCTTTCCTCCCCCGCCCCCATCCCTTCCCCCTGGTAACCACCTGTTTGTTCTCTGTGTCTATAATGCTGTTTTTGTTTTGTTTGTTCATATGCTTTGTTTTTTAGACTCCACACATAAGTGAAATCATACAGTGTTGGTCTTCCTGTGTCTCACTTACATAATGTTCTTTAGGTCCACCCATCTTGTTGCGGATGGCAAGATTTCATTCTTTTTGTGGCTGAGTGAGATTTCATTGTGTGTGTGTGTGTTTGTGTGTGTGTGTGTATTTGTATATATACCATATTTTCTTTATCCATTCATCTGTTGACAGGCACTTAGGATGCTTCTGTGTCTTGACTGTTGTAAGTACTGCTGCAGTGAACAGAGGGGCTCACTTATCTTTTTGAATTAGTGTTTTCATTTTCTTTGGATAGATACCCAGGAGTAGAACTGCTGGATCATATGGTAATCTTGTTTTTAATTTTTTGAGGCATGTCCACTCTTTTCCACAGTGGCTGCCCCAGTTTACATTCCCACTGTAGTGCACATGGAGTTCTTCTTTGCCAGTTGTTGACAGCATTTGCTATCTGTTGTCTCTCTTGATGATAGCCGTTTTGACGGATGTGAGGTGATGCCTCATTGTGGCTTTGGTTCACGTTTCCTCAAAGGTCAGTGATGCTGAGCATCTTTTCATGTGCCCGTCGTTCATCTGTATGTCCTCTTTGGGAAAATGACTATTCAGACCCTCTGCCCATGTTTTGACTTGGTTGCTTTTCTGATGTTGAGTTGTATGAGTTCTTTTTATGCTGCTGCTAAGCTGCTAAGTCACTTCAGTCGTGTCCGACTCTGTGCGACCCCATAGACAGCAGCCCACCAGGCTCCCGCATCCCTGGGATTCTCCAGGCAAGAACACTGGAGTGTGTTGCCATTGCCTTCTCCAGTGCATAAAAGTGAAACGTGAAAGTGAAGTCGCTCAGTCGTGTCCGACTCTTAGTGACCCCATGGAACACAGCCTACTAGGTTCCTCTGTCCATGGGATTTTCCAGGCAAGAGTACTGGAGTGGGGTGCCATTGCCTTCTCCCATTCTTTGTATATTTTGGATATTAATACTTTATTGCAGTGATCCCCAACTTTTTTTGGCACCAAGGACTGGCTTTGTGGAAGACAGTTTTCCCATGGACTATGGCGTGGGGTGGTCTCAGGATGATTCTAGTGCATTACATTTATTTGCACTTTATTTCTATTATTATAGCAGCTTCATCTCAGATCATCAGACACTAGATCCTGGAGGTTGAGACCTCTGCCTTATTGGATATATTGTGTGCAAATGTTTTCTCCTATTCAGTAGGTGGCTTCTTTTTCACTTTGTTGATAGTTTTCTTCTCTGTGCAAAAGCTTTTTATTTTGATGTCATACTGTCACACGAGTGTATGTTCCTCGGTTCTTTGTCTCGTCACAACAAAGATTTGGAGCAACGGACATTAAAGCCCTCGGCACGTCACAGCTCTCGGGTCTTGGACAAACCGAGCTACAGCTCTTAGGCAAATCAGTGCTACAGCTCTATTTTATTTAGAAGATAGCAGGAGAGTGAGAGAGAGAGAGAGACAGAGAGAGAGAGAGAGAGAGAAAGAAGCGTGCGCACGCGGGAGAGAGAGTTTATGAGAAAGCGCTTTGGCTCCTCCTTTTATATGTTTTTTTCTCCACCTGGGCCTGCCCTATGCAAATTGGGCTTAGCCAGGAGTGCTGTTTGTTCTGCCTGAAGTTTTCACTCTGGTCCTCGGACCTTCCTTTGACCTTCCTTGTCTTTTAGCTGCGGCCATTTTGGACTCTTTTCCCCTATTCTACCTACCTAACAATACCATGCACAAAAATAAATTCCAAATGGGTTAAAGACATAAAATCAAAGACCTGAAACCATAAAACTTCTAGAAGAAAACATAGTACATTCCTGGAGATTGGTCTTAGCAATATTTTTTTTTTTTTGATATGTCTCTTTAGGTGAGGGAAACAAGCAAAAATAAACAAATGAGAGACTTTCTGCTTATATTGACCTGATCTAGTCCATGTGTCTAGTCCTCCTTCTGTTCCTTCTTCCCTCTTATGTCTGACACCTAGATCATCTTTGTGTGTGAGTGTGTGTATGTGTCGTGTCCAGCTCTTTGTGACCCTAAGGACCAAGAAACCACCAGGCTCCTCTGTCCATAGGATTCTCCAGGAAGGAATACTGGAGTGGGTTGCCATGCTCTCCTCTGGGGGAATCTTCCTGGCGCAGGGATTGAACCCATATCTCTTGTGGCTCCTGCCTTGCAGGCAGATTCTTTACCACTAAGCCATAGGGGAAGCCCTAGATCTTATTTAATATTTAAAAAAGACAGAGAGACATCCCTGGCAGTCCAGGATAATATACAAAATCTAAGTGAGGCTCCCCAGCCCCTCCTGCATCTTTCCCCAGCATAATTTTGAGTTCTTTCCTCCTGTCCTGTGTCCCACCCAGACTGGCCATCTTTTGCCCTCTGGCGAGCACTATTCCTTCCTGCTTCAGGCTTGCCACACAGATAAACTCTCATCCTGGAACACCCCTCCCTCCTCGGTATGCCTAGCTAACTCCTTGTCCATCTAGGATTCAGTTTGAATCTTGCTCTTTCAATGAAGCCTTTCCCAATGACCCAGGCTAAGTTAGGTCACACAGCCACATGCTGTGAATGTCTGTGCTGTCCAAGCAGTTAGGACCGTTGCAGTAGACTAATTGCACAATACGGTCTAATGTCTTGAAGATAGGGACGTGTCTGTTTCTCTTTGTCCCAGCACCTCACACAGTGCCTGTCATGTGGCAGGTGTTCCGTAAATACTGGTGGATGAATGAATAGAGTCTTTGTTCTGGTCGGGGGGCCTTGTAGCTTATGGGGGGCATTTCCCAGTTGAAGAATATTTACTGAATTAGCCTCAAAGATGAAGTGTTTAAATACAGGTGATGGGAAGGACAGCATGCTTTATCCTGGGGAAGGAAGATTGGGAGCCGGCTGGAGTCCCGAATGTGAGTACATAAGGTATTTAAATTCTAAGATAGATGATCTCTTAAAGACAAAGCAAGAGCAGAAGTTTTCTTTAGAAAAGAGTGGTTTCCTAACACATTCTCAGTTACTTCCTTTTGATCAGTGAAGTTCTGTTCGCAGAAGCTAGCTTAGCTATAATGCCTTTAGTCAGTGCTGGTTTTGATTGCTTGAAGAAGTCTACTAATGGAACAGGGTTTAAATTTTTTATAAAATGGAAGCAAACATACTTTGCCTTGGTGAGTATTTCTAGGACTGTGACTTGCTAATAAGCATTGTGGTGAATGCAAACTATTTATAGACTGTTTTCTTTGGGGAAAACAATATAGAAGTCTTCGATTGTGGAGTCAGGAGTAGGTACCTTCTGGAAAGAGGAAAACAACTGCCCAATGATGGCTTCATACACGGATTTTAAACGTTGAGGTGTTTCAAAGAGCTTAGGTGGAAATGAAGATAGTGTGCTCTGGAAAACTGTCTTAAATGACTTAAAGATTTGTAATATGACTATGGACTGTTTAATCACATACTAAATTGCCCTGTACAGGGAGAGTCCACAGTCCAGGAGCTGTAGTCAGGTTACTGGAAGTGAAATTCCAAAAAAGTTTTAGCTTCTTGATAGGATTCAGACATGTATTTAGCTGCGTGAAACGTATGAGCTTTGAGTACATCTTTCTGGTTCCTTTAGTAGCAGGTTAAATGGATTTAACATTGCAGGCTTACAAAAGCAGCTTGCCAGGCTCCCTGGTGGCTGAGCGGTAAAGAGTCCTGCCAGTGCAGGAGACACAGGTTCGATCCCTGGCCTGGGAGGATCCCAAGCCTCAGAGTGGCCAGGCCCAGGCGCCACAACTGTTGAGCCTGTGCTCTGGAGCCCGGGAGGTGCAACAACTAAGCCCCTGCACCACAACTACTGAAGCCCACGTGCCCTAGAGCCTGTGCTTGGCAACAGGAGAAGCCACCGCAGTGAGAAGCCTGTGCACATGTTCTACTGGGATTGATTACTTGGCATGTCTGTGCTCTCCACAGGGAGCTCTCTGTGTCTCCATCCCAGGACCCAAATTCCTGCCACAGTGACAATATCTACGTGCTGTGCTAAATGTTCCACGTACACAATTTCATTTAATCTCAACAGCAACTGTAATACAGAAGGTATTTCTCTACTTTACAGATGAAGAAACTGGGCCTGTGATGGGGGTTGAGGCTAATAATAGTACTTGGTACCTGTAGCTTCTCCTCCTGTTCGCCTGTCTCCCATCGGGGGAGCCCAGCCAATGGGAAGGGAAGATGTCCAGCGACATACTGATGGGGATGCTCTGAGTTCAGACCCCAGATTTGGGGGACTAATCATCACCACTGGGTTCAGGGTGCAGTTCTTGTCTGGGTCCATGAACATAATCTTCAAATTTCAATAGACATACAGAGGATTGTGGGAGGTTCTGCTCAGATGGGGCAAAAGGCCCAGTCTTTGTCCTCCGGACTCTTCAGATGCAAAAGAATGAAGTGTGACCCCACTT
The DNA here is from genome assembly GCF_000754665.1 of Bison bison bison. Lineage (NCBI taxonomy): Eukaryota > Metazoa > Chordata > Mammalia > Artiodactyla > Bovidae > Bison > Bison bison. The sequence continues at coordinate 1,750,895 of NW_011494859.1, forward strand.
CCTGCTACAAGGGCACTGGGGTAAGATATCGTCATAGTTGCTACAATGTGGCAGTCCCCTGCCAAGTTCCACACCACTGGGGAAACTGCTCTTGCGATGGTGCTGAAATGAAGACATTGGCTCAGGGAAGTGTGTGGTCTCTCCTCCCCCTCTGAGAACTGTTGCTTTAGCAAGAGAAGTTTCAAAATGGACACCTACACCCACAGAGGACATCACTTGTGACATTTGGAGAAGCGTTTAGGTGTCTTCCTGACCTCACTAAAGAACTGGGCTGTGAATAGCCCCATTTTTAAACGAGAGACGCGTGTTTGTGGCCTAGAGGGTTTTGTAGTCTCTTGGCACCGTGGTTCTCAGCTTGCCCTCCTGCACCTTGTAGCTGGATGTGGGCTCTAGGCGAGCTTGGGGGAGCAACCTGCTGCCCTTTCGCTGTGTGTGATCCTTCCTGCCTTGGGCGGCATCTGAGTCCCAGGTCTCGCCTCCCTGCCTTTTCACTTCTGTGTTTTCCCTTGACACCCTCGGCCTGTCCGCTGACTCACTTCAGGGCGGGGAAGCACCTCTCTGGGCTGGGTCTCTGACTGGTCCTCTATGGAGAAATAGGGAGGCTTCTGTGCTCCTCGAGGGATGCAAGTTGACCAACTTGATCTTGCATCTTATCTAATGAGTTCTAGAACAAAATTCACGCCCTGAGTAAATCTGTTGCCCAGTTTCTCTGTTTTATCAAAAGGACTCCCCTTTCCACCCACAACCAGAGCCCCTCTTCCAATCATAGAGCAGAGGTTTAAGTGCCTGCTAACCACGACATCACATCAGTGCTGGGGTACAGCCGTGAATAAAGCCAGCAGTGTGCCCGCTCTTCGTCCCCTAAACACGGTAGAAATGGACAGGCAGTTTATCTGATCAATCCCCAGGTTAGGCTTGGGGTCCCCTCTCATCCATCCCCAGGACTCTGTGCCCAGACTGCTTTGCTTTGAGTCAAGACCACACTAGCCAGCGCTTCGGTCTGATTCTTAACTCTAAGACTGCCTAGTGGTTTCACTTGGCATGTCGTTATGAATGGGTATCTGCACTTCCTTCATGTGTAATTATAAGACATTTTGTACAAAATACATACTCAGTGGGACCTGGGCTGCTGTAAACCAGCCAGTACTCCTTCAGGGTGGGAGGAATGGGGGGTTGGTGACGGGGCTGGGGAGTGGAGACAGAGGAGGACTTAGAGTCTGAGACCTTCTCTCTGGTTCTGCCCTGAACTCAGCTCTTTCACTGTGAACTTTGATAAATTGTCCAGTATATTTTACCCTCAAGTTTCTTCATTATGAAATATTAGCGCTAGCCTTACTCATCTTATTTTTTTTTTAAACGAGGATGAAATGATTAAATGACTTCTATTAGTGTAAGATTATGGAGGTGGCATTATTGATAATTCTGTGGGGCAAGTGTTTCCAGTGTTCCTATTCTCTTTTCCCTCAAGTCCACTTTGGCTCTGAGGCTCACTCTGAAACAGTGAATTTAACTCTGATGGCATGTGCATCACTTAGAAAGCCTTTTTTTTTTTTTTAATTTTATTTTATTTTTAAACTTTACATAATTGTATTAGTTTTAAAAAAATAAAGTACAGTGCTTGGGCCCTACCCTTAGACTTAATCTTAATTATTCAAGTGTGGGACGTGGGCATTGTTTGTTTTTTTTTAAGACCTGCAGGTAATTCTTTAATGTCAGCCAGTGTTGAGAATCACTCCTCTCAGGTTTTGAGGCTGAAGTAGTCTAGACCCAGTTACTGATTTGAAGGTCACCTATATGTGATGATTTGCGGGGCACCTAAAGGTTCCTAGTAACATGGAACACCTTGGGTTGGTTTCCTTCCCCTAATCGCCTGTGGAATCCCGTAAGGATCCTGCCTGCTAGACGGCTCAGTGGCTCCCCATTGTCACTACTGCTTAATGCTTACCATATCCATACCGTGGGGTCTCCTCTCATTCTTAGGGTGCTTCATGAGGTAGGGCCAATGTTTACCCATGTTGTACAGCTGAGAAAGCCAAGGCTCGGGCCTGTTCATCACCTCACCCATGCTAATGAGTGGTGACTGGAATTCTTAGCCAGGCTGTCTAGCTCTGGAGCCTGTACACTTAAGCACAATACTGATAGGGACAGAGTCAAGGGATAAAGCAGGTGATTCAATAGTTAATCCCACTAGGGGACTGTAAGTAGAAAAAATATGAGAGACCCTGTAAGTTAATGATTACTCCAGGAAAGCAGGTCTGCTTAACCACAAAACCAAGCAGCCTTGCTTAGCAACAGAATCATGCAACAGAAGTCTGGGACATGCCCCCAAACAATAAGACAGTGGCGGCATGAGACCTACAGCGTGCCCAGCGAGCCCAGTCAGCTGAGGATCCCTAGGACACGCTCTCTGCACACATTGAAGACAAATCATGGAACTAGCTTGACCATGTTGCTGCTGCTGTTTAGTCACTAAGTCATTTCTGACTCTTTGTGACTCCATGGACTATAGCCCAGCAGGCTCCTCTATCCATGGAATTTTCCAGACAAGCATCCTGGAGTGGGTTGCCATTTCTTTCTCCAGGGGATCTTTTTGACCCAGGGATCAAACTCGCATCTCCTGTACTGGCAGGCGGGTTCTTTACCTCTGAGCTTGACCATGTAGGGACAAAAAAACTCCCCTGCTCAACCTGGAGGAGGAGCTGATGATGGAAGCATGACTTTACTCAAGAGAGACAGAGAAGTTCTCCACCTCCGCACTCTTCCTTTGATAGCCCACTAAGTTCTCAGGGCACGGCACCCCTTCGCTGCCCATCCACCCCGCAACCCTGCTCGTAAGCCTCACAAGCATCCTCTTCTGACGAATTGCTTTTGTATCACTTTGTCTCTCACTGAACTCTTTTCTGTGCCGAGACACAAAGGACTGTGGTACTGGAGCTCTTCAGAAAGCCCCTAAATGACACCAAACTGTTTCAGAACTGCACTGCGTGATAATTGGTATTTATGGGTAAATACCGTACTCCTCTCAGTACTGTATTCACATTTTTGCTGGGGCTTTCTGCAGATGGTGCTTTCGCTCAGGGTGAAGAATCCTCAGGCTGAAATTTCACGTTCAACCACAGGCCAGTGGGGAGAGGCCTCTGAGCACGTGAGGGTCTGTTCAGCCCTGCATATCAGTTACCAAAGCACACTCCAAGGACCACTGGTTTTTCAGACCTGCCTGCACACGGGGCGCATCTGGGGAGCTTTAAAAATCACTGCCTGGTTGCCCCCCTCAGGAGTGTAATGTAATTAGCCTGAGGGGCTGCCTAGCTGGAGATGCTGTAAAAGCTCCCCAGGTGATTCTTCTGTGCGACCAGGGTTGAACACAGTTTTCGGAGGCAGCCAGTCCCTCCAGGGTGAGGGAGCTGCCTCTGTGCTGCCTGCAGAGATGGGGGAATGAACTTGGGCTTGGAGCACATGTTCTAGGTACTAATGCATTTCATTTCACGGAACATCTGCCTTCTCCGGATGATACACAGGGCTCTTTCCAAAAGAAAAAGCAGTTTTTCTTTAACAACTAGGTCAGACATTATTTTGTTTACTTTGATATGATGGAATTAAGCATTGTTCAAACAGCACAGTGACGAATGGAGTACTCCTGTAACTGGGCTAGGTGACGGCTCTTGTCTTCCCTACAATCTGCTGCCTCCAGGAAAGCTGAGAGGTCGGATTCGTTGGAAGGAATTCCTTGAAGGTGAGAAAAAAATGAAAAGGCAGCACAGAAGCTTGGTTCTAGGAAGTTTCTATCTGGCTCATAGAAATGATGGCTTTCTGTTAAGAGAAGATATTTGATCTTACTGCTTTCCCAGAGGTGAGAAGCGAGTACCCCTGTCAGGAGAGAGGGGTAAAGGATGCTGTTTGTACTATGTGCGACCCAAACTGCTTTTGTTGTTTAAATTAGGGTGAAATTCATATCACACAAGATTAACTGTTAAGTGAACAGTCCAGTAGCATTTGGTACATTCACGATGTTGTGCCACCAGCTTGTCTATCCAGTTACCAAACCTTTTCACTACTGCAAAGGAAACCCTTCCCTGACAAATTCTTTCCATCTCCACAGCTCAGATCACATCTGTCTTCCTCCCTCAAGGCCTTTTATTTTAAATTGAAGTATAGTTAATTTACAGTAACATCTTAGTTTCAGGTGTACAACAAAGTGATTTGATTATATATATGTGTCTATATGTATGTTGTTTTTCAACTTTTCCGTTATAGTTTATTACAAGATATTGAGTCTTGCTCTCTGTGCTACACAGTAAATCCTTTTTTATCTATATATCTATAAATGGCAGTGTGCATCTGTAAATCCCGGCCTCTTAGTTTATCCCTCCTCTCATTCCCCTTTGGGAACTGTAAGTTTGTTTTCTGTGTTTGTGAGTCTATCTCTGTTTTGCAAAGACACTCATTTGCACTGTTTTTAGATCCCACGTGTCTGTCCACTCAAGTCTCTCCACAGATTTCCGTTTCAGGAAACATTTCCGGAGCATCTCCTACTTGCTAGGGATACAAAGATGCCTGATGGTGTATCTGAGGGACCTTGAAGTAGTAAGAGGAAACTGACGTGAAAGAAAACAATTGCAAAACCATAAAAAAGGTTGATGCGAGAAGCACTGGTTGCTGCAGCCCAGCGTTGGGAAGGCTGCCTCTGCAGGCACAGGGAAGGAAGGATTCAGTGGGGAGACGGCGCTGGAGCTTGGACTCTGCCCACGTGGACAGGGGGGAAGGGACATTCTAGGCTGAGGAAACGGTGTGTTCAAAGGTCGGGGGCAGCGAACCTTTCTGCAAAGGGCCAGAGAGCAAATAAGTTAGGTTTTGGGGGCCGTAGGGCCTGTGTCACAGCCGTCACTGATATGGGGAAGCAGCCACAGGCAGCATTAAGTAGACTGTGTCATGTTCCAATAAAACTTTATGGACACCCGAATCTGATACACAGTTTTCACGTGTTAGCATGTGATTATGATTCTTTTGATTTTTTTTTTCCCCCCATCAGCCATACCACTTAAAGACCATTCTTAACTCATGGGCTGTATAAAAACAGTTGGCACACTGCATTTGGCCCAGGCTGTAGTCTGGCCTGTGTACCAAGGCAGGGAAAACTGAGGTCATAGGCAGGGACAGAACAGCAGGTGCTGGATGAGCCTGTTCTTAGCCCTGGGTGTGAGATTATGCATCTCTGACAAGCTCCCAGGCAGTGGTGCGGCTGAGGTCCTCCCTTGGAGTAGCAAGGAGCTGAAGTATTGTTAGGGTCCCCTTATGCCCCTGATGCTGTGTTAGCTTCTGTTGTTGCTGTTCTTCAGTCGCTAAGTTGTATCCAACTCTGTGACCCCATGGATACCAGGCTTCTCTGTCCTCCACTATTTCCTGAAGTTTGCTCACATTCATGTCCATTGGGTCGGTGATGCTCTCTTACCATCTTATCCTCTGTTGCTGCCTTCTCCTTTTGTCTTCAATCATTCCCGCATCAGGGTCTTTTCCAGTGAGTCAGCTCTTTACATCACATGGCCAAAGTATTGGAACTTCAGCATCAGTCCTTCCAATGAATATTCAGGATTGATTTCCTTTAGGATGGACTGGTTTGATCTCCTTGCAGTCCAAGGGACTCTCAAGAGTCTTCTTCAACCCCACAATAAAAAAGCATCAATTCTTTGGTGCTCAGTCAAAGATTCTGTGGGTATCGGAAAATGTAAACAACAATTGTCCGCCTACCAGGTGTTTCCATTCTACTTAGAGAAGATTTATGTAAGTGGAAAGGTAAATGGACCCTCCCAGAATAAGAACTAAACAGCAGAAGGGCCAGGCAGTGAGGTTCCCCGCCACTGCGCATGGTAAACTATCCTGTGCGAGGCACGTGGACAGCACGGTTAAGGTAGAGGGGCCCCGTGCGGGCTGTGGCTTCCAGTCCATCCCCCAGCTCGACCACGTCCACAGCTCATCACCGCCACTCGCTCTCTGTCGGCATTTGCCCCCTCCTGTCATTTGTCACTTTATCTTCAGCCTCTCCCAGGGCTGTTTTACATTGAGTGGAGACTAAGCTGTGAGTTAGAGCCTTTGGGGGTGTGCTGCCCCTGCCTCTGACTGGAGGGGACATCATGGCAGCCTCACTCAGGGACGGGGGCTGTAGCGGGGCTCAGGGAAGTCCTGAAGCTGGGGGACAGGAACTTACAAGTCCCCGCAGCTGGATGGATGGCAGGCTTAAATGGCAGAGGAGGAGGTAAGTTAGAACACCCGAGGGAAGAGAAATGTTGATGGCAGATACCTCTGAGTTTTCTTCGTGTCTTATTCCATAGCACTCAGACGCTATAAAGCTCTATAGTATATTCCTCTAAAGGTACAGTAATACCTTGCTCTAGGCCAGGTTCGGAGGTGGAGAGAAGATTCTGTGAACTTGATTCATTATAAAAGCCAAAGGACAGCTTTGGCTTTGTACCCAGAGCTGGGGTATCAGTGATACAAATTGGTGGTTTGCTTTCCTATTAACTGTGTATTCTGAGTTTCTTGCCTCAAGACTTTCACTCCTTGATAGTGAATTATAGACAAGTGTAGCAGAGGCTGGGGCTTGCTTTTTCAAAAGGTCAGTGATCACCTGGAGGAGAATGCTGTATTAAAAAAAAAACAAACAGGACCCAAATCAAGCCAGCACCTGAGTGCCACAGGGAGCTTTGCTGTCTGTCCATGAGGGAGGTGGGTGATGCTGACCCAGGCACACATTCTGGCTGGTCCTTGGTCTTAACAGCTATTATTTCAGGTTTGCTAAAAATATCCTGTGACATACACACACACACACACATATATGTCAGACATATATATACATACATATGTATATACACACACACACGTGCACACGTGTGTATGTGTGCATGCTCAGTCATGTCCGACTCTTTGTGACCCCATGGACTATAGCCTGCTAGGCTCCTCTGTCCATAGGATTCTCCAGGCAAGAATGCTGGAGTGGGTTGCCATTTCCTCCTCCAGGGGATCTTCCTGACCCAGGGACTGAAGCTATATCTCTTGCATCTCCTATATATATATATGATGGATATATATATATATATATATATATGTTTATTTAACTTCTATGCAGAGTACATCATGAGAAACGCTGGACTGGAAGAAACACAAGCTGGAATCAACATTGCTGGGAGAAATATCAATAACTTCAGATATGCAGATGACACCACCCTTATGGCAGAAAGTGAAGGGGAACTCAAAAGCCTCTTGATGAAAGTGAAAGTGGAGAGTGAAAAAGTTGGCTTAAAGCTCAACATTCAGAAAACGAAGGTCATGGCATCCGATCCCACCACTTCATGGGAAATAGATGGGGAAACAGTGGAAACAGTGTCAGACTTTATTTTTCTGGGCTCCAAAATCACTACAGATGGTGACTGCAGCCATGAAATTAAAAGACACTTACTCCTTGGAAGGAAATTTATGACCAACCTAGACAGCATATTCAAAAGCAGAGACATTCCTTTGCCTAGTCAAGGCTATGGTTTTTCCTGTGGTCATGTATGGATGTGAGAGTTTGGACTGTGAAGGCTGAGCGCCGAATAATTGATGCTTTTGAACTGTGGTGTTGCAGAAGACTCTTGAGAGTCCCTTGGACTGCAAGGAGATCCAACCAGTCCATTCTGAAGGAGATCAGCCCTGGGATTTCTGTGGAAGGAATGATGCTGAAGCTGAAACTCCAGTACTTTGGCCACTTCATGCGAAGAGTTGACTCATTGGAAAAGACTCTGATGCTGGGAGGGATTGGGGGCAAGAGGAGAAGGGGACACCAGAGGATGAGATGGCTGGATGGCATCACTGACTCAATGGACGTGAGTCTGAGTGAACTCCGGGAGTTGGTGATGGACAGGGAGGCCTGGCGTGCTGCGATTCATGGGGTCGCAAAGAGTCAGACACGACTGAGCGACTGATCTGATACATAGGATGGATATATATGGAGGGAGGGTGTGTACTCATGCACACAGCTTCTCAACCAAACAGGCCCCGTGGAAATCGCATGCCTGTGAGGCAAATACTGAGAGATGTGTCTGACGGATGGCAGGCGTGTGTTGCCGAAGGTGATGTCACTGGGAGATCCAAAGGCTGCCGTCCGGTGCGTCAGACCCTGCTTCTCCCGGCTGCACTTCACTCTCACCTTGGAGCTTTCAGGTCCCCTCAGACTTGGACTGCAGGGTCCAAGGTGGGCCCAGACCTGGTCTTTCCAAGGCTCCCAGGCGACTCTAATGTGCGGTCAGGGCCAGAGCCCAGGAGTGACATTGACGGTGCCTCCCACTCAGCGGGGACTGGCTGCGTTCTTCCCCGCCGGATCTGGGCAGCTTAATGACCTTGCGGATCCCCATGCGGGTGGTGGCTGGGGGAGGATGGGTGAGATTTGGGGATATGTTTGTGGCTTAAAGAATGCACAGCTAAAATGAGGTTGCTGACAACTCAGGAATATATTAACACAGTTTCAATTTGCTGACCACTTTCTTTCACCTCTGCAGGAAAATAGCTTTGACCCTGAATGCAAAATACTAAAGCAGAGATTCCCAGGCTCTGAGGACTTGCTACACTATCTTGTTGGGTTTTGCACGTGTCATTTTATGCTTTTGTTTGCAGCTCACTAGGTGCTCCCTCTGACGTAGATATTTTGCAGCACCTTTTGAGATGGTGTAAAACTCCGGGTAGAACAAACTAAACTCTGGATAGAACAAACTGTAGGCTTGGCATTCCCTGATAGAATTAGAATTTCATTGATCTGTAATATTCTCATAGGATCTTGAAAGTGTCTTCTGTTACCAATCCAGTGAGTTATCATTTGTCTGTCGTCCTGGTACGGGATCACCTTGTATCTTGAGATGAGAAGGGAGGAAAATGTGTGGAGACGGCTTTAAACGTTCTCCTGAGGGTCCCTGGTAGAGAGCACACCTGGAGGCTTGTCTCGTCATCTAAGCTTCTTTTGTTTTACTCTTTCAGTACACAAGGGTCTGGATCCCTGACCCCGATGAGGTGTGGCGCTCCGCTGAATTAACCAAGGACTACAAGGAGGGGGACAAGAGCCTCCAGCTCCGACTGGAAGATGAAACCGTGAGTATAGCCCAGAGGGTGGGTGCGCCGGGCTCTGCTGACAGGGGTGGATGCTACTCTGAAGCTCGAGTGTGTCCTGCACGGTGGCGCGTCTGAGCTCCCGGGGTCCTTTTTGTTGCTGTAGATGGTGCCGTATGTGCGGGCCAAGTCGCTTCAGTCGTGTCCAACTCTTTGTGACTCTTTGGACTGTAGCCGCCAGGCTCTTGTGTCCATGGAATTCTCCAAGCAAGAATACTACCCACTCCAGTGTTCTTGCCGGGAGAATCACATGGACAGAGAAGACTGGCTACAGTCCATAGGGTTGCAAAGAGTTTCATGAACTGACTAGAGATGGTGACGTACGTGAAGGTCTAAACCATGCAGCTGCTGAATGGATGGCACAGTACACACACGTGCCCAGCTGAGAGATCCCGGGTGGCTGAGAGGAGAATCTTCCCAGTGGGGTGGCGGACGCAGGCGGCTTCCCTCCGTGGGGATGAGGCACTGGTGGGAGGTGAGGGGGGAGCCACTTACCCTGAGAGCCAGTGCCTGGTCCAGTGGTTGGACCACTGGCTCTGGATCCAGCCTGCCTGGGCCAGGATCCTGGCTCGGCCCTTGCTAGCTTTGTGCCCTTGTTCAAGTTAACAATTTTTATATGCCTGTTACTTTATCTGTGACATGGGGTTGCCTAGGGTGCATATGAGAATAAAATGAGTTACTATGTGGCAATACATAGGAGTCATGCCGGGCATGCAAGCACTGTTAGTAGCTCCAGTGAGATTTAATTAGTTGATTTTCAGATTGTTTTGCTCAAAGGAAGACGAGGCAATCACCAGGAAATCCTATTTCTTCTAGAAGGTCTGGTTCCATTTTTTTCGTGAGCCTCATGTCATTACCCCTCCCTGTGATGTGTGCATGTCACAGTTATTTGAAGACTTGCCGGTGCTGGTCGGGGGGGTTATGGGTGATTGGTTGTGATCCTGCCATTGCGGGGAGCTCAGTGCTGGAGGGTGCAGAGGACATTGGGAGCAGGCAGAGGCGGGGGTGTCGGGGGAGGGGCCATGGAAGGGAGCTGGCATTGAAGACTCAGGCTGCAAGGGGCCAAGGGGAGTGGCCCAGGCAGGAGTTGTCGCCAGAGCTCCAAGGCCTCAGTGTGTCCCCTTT
>NW_011494859.1:1761248-1769145 GCF_000754665.1 Bison bison bison
GTGTCCCCTTTGGGTGTGTGGAAGGAAGGGAGGCCAGTGTACCTGGAAGCCACCAGAGAAGGGGACAGACAGGGCCCGAGGCTAAGGAGGCAGGTCAGGGGTGCACCGTTTACAAGGGGGAGACTGGGAGACAAACAGACTTGGAATCAAGCGGCCAGAAGAACTCAAGCTTTGGCCTTGGGCTGGGTCAGATCTGAGGGGCTGCAGAGCAGGCCTCGCTTGGAGGGGAGGCTGGGGCTCGGGTGGTGCCTACCTGCCTCTGAGCTGTGGGAGCGCTGAAAGCTGGTCCCCCATCACTCAGCCTCTGATCACTTACCGTCTTCCTGTTTTACCTGCTTTCAAGTTCTTTGCTCTTGTCTCTCTAGGTAGTAATGACCTGCTTGAGAAAAGGACCTTGTCTTCTCTGGTCACATGTACCCACAGTGGTTGGTGATTAACTCACTGATTAGTGGGGAGGTTGAACATCTTTCCCTTCCTAACTTCTCTATCAACCTTGAATGCATCACTGGGTAAAACCAGGACAGTGAGTTGGTCAGTTTGTTAGGAAGTGTTTACACCAAAGCGTGCCCGCCTCCCTTTCCCCTTCCTTGCAGGCAGACCTCACCAGCCTCCTCCTGGTTTTGAGGTGAGAAGCAAAATTCCCGACAGATGGAATCATGTTTATCATGTTGAATAACTTCCCACCCCACACCCCAAACAAAATAAAATTAGTTCACCCACGTGAATGGCATATCTTCCATTCCAGCTGATTTCGTTTCAGTTGAATTTGTAAGTGGGTGGGTGTTTTTTGAGAGTCCTACGGAGGGAGGGAGGGCCGAACTGCCGTATTGCTAAAACAGAGCAGATGCCCGCTTCCTCAGCTGAGAGTGAATTCTGCCTGGCGTGACTAATCCTGGCAGCTGCCCAGGACCCCTCCCCAGCCCCCTCCTCTGCTCCATTACGGCCGTCAGCTGTAATCAGAAGAGATGCCTAGGGCTGGAGATGAGCAGCTCTGGAGAAATAATGGGCTCTGAATGTCAGATTCTGTCCAGGTGGCTTGCGGGCAGTGGTTTGTCCACTGCTGGCTCTGAGCTGTCATTAGGAGCAACTCAGCTGAGCTGCGGACCTGAGCCGGGAGGGCAGAAGTTAGATGGCTAGACTCTGAAGGTTTGAAGAATCTCCTCTGTAGCTGAAAGCATCCTTGATACACCAAGCTGGCCAGAAACTGCACCCCGGAGTCTCTTTCCCCACCCCAGCTTCTCCATCTGAAGTCTGGTGGTGTGGGTTTAACTGCAGCAGCAAAGGATGAAAATAAACTAGTTCTCTTCAAAAACAATAATGTTCATAATCACTGGGCTTTCACCTTAGCAGTAAGCAACACATGCACTCTGCTCTGTTCAAGGGAAGTCAGCCCCCTGACCCCACAGTTCCTCTAAGATGTTTCTTTTTCCCTCTTGCATGCCTGCTTATTTATTTGGGTAAAATATACAAAACATAGAGTTCACCACGTCACCTGCCATGAAATGCTTACCCACTGTGGCGCTGCCATCACCACTATCCCTCTCCACAACTCTTCATCTTGCAAAACTGAAACTGTACCCACTGAATACCGACTCCCTCTGCCCCGTCTCGCTGCAGTCTGTGGTCAGCCCTTTTGCACTGTCTGTCTCTGAGTTGGATTTTTCTAGGTACCCCACAGAAGTGGGGCCATGGGACACTTGTCCTTTCATGTCTGGCTTGTTTCACTTCGCACAAAGTAAGATGTTTTCTGTTGATGCCAATGTGAAGATGGAAAACTTCTTAAATGGAAAAAGAAAGAAAGTGAAGTCACTCAGTCGTGTCCGACTCTTTGCGAGCCCATGGACTATAGCCCACCAGTCTCCTCTGTCCATGGGATTTTCCAGGCAAGAATACTGGAGTGGGTTGCCGTTTCCTTCTCCAGGGGATCTTCCCAACCCAGGGACTGAACCCGAGTCTCCCGTATTGCAGGCAGATGCTTTACTGTCTGAGCCACCAGGGAAGCCCCTTAAGCGGAAAGGACCGTCCTTTTTCTGCACAGCTGTGAGGGGATGCAAGGTATCTAAGTGTTGCAGCCCTTGGTGTGGTACTCTGTTGAGACCAGGGAAAGCCCCTCAGTGTATGCAGATCTTGGTGATATGTACAACTTCCTCATTCTTGGTGTGACGTGGACCTGTGCCCAGCCAACCTCCTCTCTCCTGCCCCCACCTCCTCTAAAAACTGCTCAGCCCCTGCCCTCTACTGGCAGGGAAAACTCTCCCCCTGTTGCCATGGTTTCGTGTTTAAATTCTGTTTTTCCACCCAAATGTATATCCAGCATCCAGAGCTATTTACTCCTAGTGTGCGAGGACCCGGCATGTTCGTGAATGAGAGGAAGGTGGGGTGACACGAACTATAAGAAGACCAGCGTGCTCTCCCTGCATCTCTGCATGACCAAGCCCGCTAATGTTTGTGAGGCCAGGACAAGAGTAGGGATGTAGCCTACATCTGTTTAAATATCAGAAGCATGTTTTATCAGAATTATTTAGGTAAATCTGGCATTTCTGACTCTTGAAAAACAAAGTGTTTAGTATGTTACAATTAAGATACTTGCAAGTCTACTGTTCCGTCTCTGTCTGGTTGCCAGTGGAAAGAACCGCTGTCTTCCCTTAGGCTTGCCGTGCCTGTACCCACATATGTGCAGATTTAGGAGGAATGTGACTTGTTCAGTATTGCAAAGTGTTCCTCATGTGTCAGGTTAGCAATGGTTGTACATACTGTGCTAATTTGTGAGCACCTATGGAGCCGTGATTAGAATAGACAGAGAAGCAAGGAATTGGATGTTTGGCCCAACAGGGAAATGCTGTTTGATTATGTGAGGTTTTTTTGTTTGGTTGGTTGGTTTTTTGTGTTTGTGCTATCTGGAGGTAGGATTAAGGAGCTAATTTGTCTTTCTTGTATTTAGATGTCTTTGCTGCCCAGTTCCTCTTCCCACCCGAGGCATTGTCTGCCTCTGACATCGAGACCTTATAGCCCATGACCCTTCAAGGTGCCTGAACACATTTTGTCTTATTTCGAGGACACAGGGCAAGAGGTGCCCCCGGGTCTGATACTCTTGTTTATCACAAGAGTATGTGTTGAAGGTTGTAGCTCTCACGGTGTGAGCCCTGAACACTGATCCCAAATGACAGAGGTTCCACGTGTTCTTTAGTAAGCTTCTGTGTGCATTTGTCTTGTTGGCGCCCTTTAAGATGCAGAGTCCAGGGAAGGGCCTCTCTTGCTCAGCTCTGAGGACGGTACAGGATGTTTCAGGATATTATCTCAAGGAGATGGCAAACACGGTTCTTCCAGTCAAGAAGTGACAGCCTCACAGAAGGCAGGGACTGTCGTCCTTACACATTGGTGCATTCAGACCACACACCTTGAGAGTGCTCAGAGCTTGTGTAAACCCCATGCAGATTAAATGTCAGCTGTTGAGTGCAGCTGGCAAAGCCACAGAGCTGAGAGTACCGGGGAATACTCCTCTGGTACCAGTAAAGCCTCTTAATGCAAGTGACTTTATTTCTTTTTTCTTTTTGTTTTCCTGGTTTTTCCATTCTTTCTTACTTTCATATTGGTTTATGTGCCTTGTAATACTTCTCTTTATCTTTGTCTTGCACAATAATCCATGATTGAGACAGTATTACACTTTGGTTAGGTGGCAAGAATAGTTATATTGTACAGATGCAAAAAAAAAAAATGGTTCCTTTAAGTGATAAAACAATACATTGCATGTAAATATCTATTGGTAATATTTTTTACCAGTACAATTAGTTATTTTGTCTACAGTGGGTTTTATGTTTTTAATTAATGTATTTTATTGTAAAATTCATGTAACATAAACTTTACTGTCTTCACCATTTTTAAGAGTACAGCTCAGTGGCATTAACTACATTCACACCTGTCACTTATTTATCAGCCACCTCTTCCCCTGCTGAATTCATGATCTTTTGTGTTAGCATATTTTGCGTAGCTGATTCTGCTTAGAGATCCATGAAGCAGTGATTTTTGCCCCTAAGGGACATTTGGCACTGTCTGGAAGCGTTTTTGGTTGTCATTAACTGAGGAGGGAGGTTTGCTCTTGGCATCTAGCGACAGGTAGAGGTCAGGAATGTTGCTGAGAGGACCCTCTCCCAAAGAAACAACTCTGAGTCCTAAATGAGAACAGTGCCGAAGCTGAGGAACTCTGGTTTAAGCCCATAGAGACAACGGCCCTGAACTTATCATTGCTGAAAAGATACCATGTTGAAAGCTAAACTTTTATAAGTCTGTATTCTAATGGAATGTGCTATCTTCGACTTCAGGTTTTTGTGCTGCTGTGATTTTTGTTTTTATAATTTAAAGTCTTTAATTGCCTATTTTCATCTAAATTTTTTCCCCTTTAGTTACTTGCATCACCATTCGTTTATTATTCATTCATTAAAAACAGTTATTAATGAGCAATTATTATATACCCTCTTTGTGGTGTTGAGCCACTGAGATTTCAGGGTTAATTTGTTACTTCTTCATAACCTGACTGACCCTTCCTCACAGGCAAGTTCACGTGAGTCACGTAGTATTTATTTTTCAAGTAATTGCATGCTTGTGCTTGGGCCTGGGCTAAATGGTATGAGGGGAGGAATAAGAAGGTTCTTTGTAAGAAACATGATCTTTTCGGAGACTAGAAAACGTGGAGATATAAAACTTAAACACAGAACCATGACAGAATCAGACAGCAGGACATTCATTAAGTGAATGTTTTTTGTACTCATTTAGGACATAATGTTAAACGGCCTTTTAGTGTGTACTGAATGACCCTGGAGCCGAACACTTGCTATTACAGTGAGTGTAAGTGGATTCATGCCTTGAGGTCTTCTATTTTCTCTGCAGGACAGCTCACAAAGAGAACACAAAAGAGAACACCCGCCACATCCACTGACCTAAGTTAAGTACTTTAGACCAATAAAGTTGGAAGGGCCCTTAGAGATTATTGGGACCAGTCCTCTCATCTTACAGCTGGGGCAGCTGCTGTCTGTGGAAGTGAAGCAATGGGCTCAGCACAGCAGAACCACTGAGCTCAGTGGTTCTCAACTTTGGCTGCACAATAGAAACTCTTGAGGGTTTCTAAAAATTCTGCAAAGCCCCAGCGCAGCCAGACAAGTTAAATCAGAGTTTGGAGAATAGGACACAGCATAGCATCTTTTTGCAAGCTCCCCATGGGATTCCAAGGTACAGGAAGGGTTGAGAGCCACTGCTTTAGCTGATGGCGAGGGTTTGCATACAATGTTTAACTCCTAGTTGGGCTCATTTATGTCAAAGGATGAGCCGTGTGGCACCTCAGGGTTGCCTGCTGCTGACTTTATTTCCACTAGCTTTTCTTTCCTCTAGACCTTCTGGTTCTATGAATAAAGAACACTTCTTTCTCCTCCTCTACTGTATATGCTGACCAGTGACTCCAAATCTTTGTTGAGATTTGTCATTTGAAGATGTTTTTATGATTATGTTCCCTTGCTGTGGTACCATGTAACATGGACATGAATCGAGGTATGGGAGAGGTCATGAAAAGATCGGACACTCATTCAACTGATACTTTTTTTAGCACCTGCGAAGCATTATAAGGGCTTCCCTGGTTAGAGGGGCTTCCCGTAGCTCAGTAGTAAAGAATCCACCTGCCAGTGCAGGCAATGCAGGTTCAGTCCCTGGGTAGGGAAGGTCCCCTCGAGAAGGAAATGGCAACCCACTCCAGTATTCTTACCTGGGTAATCCCGTGGACAGAGGAGCCTGGCAGACCCAGTCCATGGGGTTGGAAAAGGGTTGGACGTGACTAAACAAACAACAACAAAGCGTTATAGTATCACAGCTCCACTGAGTTCAGAGCAATCTAGACCAAGAGAACATTGTCCTACAGTGGAATGTTCCCTATCTGTATTGTCCAGTATGGAGGTCACTAGCTCCTTGTGGCTACTGGGCCTTTGAAGTGTGGCAAGGGTGAGAAACTGAAGTGTTCATTACATTTAGCTTTAATGAATTAAATTTAAATAGCCATCTACTGGTAAGTCCAAGTCTAGGGCTAGGGTGTCTTTCTCTTATCCCTTCCATTTGCTAGATGGAGACCAACGGGAGAGCCCCATGTGTTCCTGATTCCCAGATCCTGGCCTTGAGAGGAGAAAGTCCAATCTAAGTGGGTGACTGAGCTTTAATCTTGGGAAAGGGGTTAAAATTCAGGCTCCTCTTTACCTCCACAGGCCCAATTATTATGCAGTGAAGTCTTTTTTTTGTGCCAGAAAGTTAATTGTCTCTGATCATGTCACAAACCCTTTGATTTCTAGTAAAACCATGTTAAATAAGCAGGCTGACGATATACAGCCTTGACATACTCCTTTTCCTATTTGGAACCAGTCTGTTGTTCCATGTCCAGTTCTAACTGTTGCTTCCTGACCTGCATACAGATTTCTCAAGAGGCAGATCAGGTGGTCTGGTATTCCCATCTCTTTCAGAATTTTCCACAGTTTATTGTGATCCACACAGTCAAAGGCTTTGGCATAGTCAATAAAGCAGAAATAGATGTTTTTCTGGAACTCTCTTGCTTTTTCCATGATCCAGCGGATGTTGGCAATTTGATCTCTGGTTCCTCTGCCTTTTCTAAAACCAGCTTGAACATCTGGAAGTTCACGGTTCACATATTGCTGAAGCCTGGCTTGGAGAATTTTCAGCATTGCTTTACTGCCTTGTGAGATGAGTGCAATTGTGCGGTAGTTTGAGCATTCTTTGGCATTGCCTTTCTTTGGGATTGGAATGAAAACTGACCTTTTCCAGTCCTGTGACCACTGCTGAGTTTTCCAAATTTGCTGACATATTGAGTGCAACACTTTCACAGAATCATCTTTCAGGATTTGAAATAGCTCAACTGGAATTCCATCACCTCCACTAGCTTTGTTCATAGTGTGCTTCCTAAGGCTCACTTGAGTTCACATTCCAGGATGTCTGGCTCTAGGTGAGTGATCACACCATCATGATTATCTGGGTCATGAAGATCTCTTTTGTACAGTTCTTCTGTGTATACTTGCCACCTCTTCTTAATATCTTCTGCTTCTATTGGGTCCATGCCACTTCTGTCCTTTATCGAGCCCATCTTTGCATGAAATGTTCCTTTGGTATCTCTGATTTTCTTGAAGAGATCCCTAGTCTTTCCCATTCTGTTGTTTTCCTCTATTTCTTTGCACTGATCCCTGAGGAAGGCTTTCTTATCTCTCCTTGCTATTCTTTGGAACTCTGCATTCAGATGCTTATATCTTTCCTTTTCTCCTTTGCTTTTCGCTTCTCCTCCTTCACACAGACTGGTTCCAAATAGGAAAAGGAGTACATCAAGGCTGTATATTGTCATCCTGCTTATTTAACTTATATGCAGAGTACATCATGAGAAATGCTGGGCTGGAAGAAGCACAAGCTGGAATCAAGATTGCCGGGAGAAATATCAGTAACCTCAGATATGCAGATGACACCACCCTTATGGCAGAAAGTGAAGAGGATCTAAAAAGCCTCTTGATGAAAGTGAAAGTGAAGAGTGAAAAAGTTGGCTTAAAGCTCAACATTCAGAAAACGAAGATCATGGCATCTGGTCCCATCACTTCATGGGAAATAGATGGAGAAACAGTGGAAACTGTGTCAGACTTTATTTTTCTGGGCTCCAAAATCACTGCAGATGGTGACTGCAGCCATGAAATTAAAAGACGCTTACTCCTTGGAAGGAAAGTTATGACCAACCTAGATAGTATATTCAAAAGCAGAGACATTACTTTGCCAACAAAGGTCTGTCTAGTCAAGGCTATGGTTTTTCCTGTGGTCATGTATGGATGTGAGAGTTGGACTGTGAAGAAGGCTGAGCGCCAAAGAATTGATGCTT
>NW_011494859.1:1769472-1770805 GCF_000754665.1 Bison bison bison
TGGCTTATTTTTTTGGAACATGTTTTCACAAAACTGCATATGTGTTTCCCTCTGCACGTGAACAAGAGTCGTCTGAGGGGAGATTCATCAGAGAAAAGATGAAATGGCAGCATTTCTATCTTGGGGTTTAAAGACAGCAGGCTCAGGTCCCAGCTTTCTGATCTGACACATGAGGGCTTGGCTGGGGGAGCTCTGTGGTCTGCACTTCCCCGGGGTGCTTACACAGGAGGTGGGGTGGAGAGCCATGAGAGAGAGAGCAGACAAGCTCCTGCTGGGGTGATGGACATCTCCACTGGGATATCTTTCGAATGGCTCCCGTGCGGAGGTCTGGTTAGGCCCAGCGATACCACCTACTCTGCTGGAGATAAAGTGGGTGAGGGAGCACCTCTTGAGTTGAATGAAATAAAAATTGACTCTCTGCAGTCTCCATTTGCCCCTTGTTTCCCACCGTTTGGAAACCTTATCTGCATCTTCATGAGAGTTGTTTGCTTATCTCCTGTATGGAATACATTTAATGAGAATAAAAGAGCTTTTCACAGAAAGGGAGCCTTGATTAGTGCTTTTGTTTTACTTTATGAAATGTGTGATTTATTGATTTTGGCTGCACCGGGTCTTAGCTGCGGCACACAGGACCTTCACTGTAGTGTGAGGACTCTTATTTACGGCGTGCACGCAGGGTCCCTGACTGGGGACCAAACCTGGGCCACGGCACTGGGAGTGCAGTGTCTCACCCACTGGGCCCCCAGGGAAGCCCCAGATTTACATGTTTTAAAACCCTGTATGGCTCAGGAAGGTCAGCCTGGAGCTCCGTAACAACCTGGAGGGTGGGATCAGGTGGGAGGTTCCAAAGGGAGGGGACATATGTATACATATGACTGATTCATGTTGATATCACTTCATGGCAAATAGATGGGGAACCAGTGGAAACAGTGACAGACTCTATTTTCTTGGACTCCAAAATCATTGCAGATGGCGACTGCAGCCATGAAATTAAAAGATGCTCGCTCCTTTGAAGAAAAACTATGAGAAACCTAGACAGCATATTAAAAAGAAGAGACATTACTTTGCCAACAAAGGTGTGTATAGTCAAAGCTATAGTTTTTCCAGTAGTCTTGTATGGATGTGAGAGTTGGACCATAAAGAAGGCTGAGCGCCAAAGAATTGATGCTTTTGAACTGTGGTGTTGGAGAAGACTCTTGAGGGTCCCTTGGACTGCAAGGAGATCAAACCAGTCAATCCTAAAAGAAATCAACCCTGAATATTCATTGGAAGGACTGATGCTGAAGCTGAAACTCCAATACTTTGGCCACCTGATGTGAAGAACTGACTCATT
>NW_011494859.1:1770905-1771493 GCF_000754665.1 Bison bison bison
CTGAAACTCTAGTACTTTGACCACCTCATGCAAAGAGTTGACTCATTGGAAAAGACTCTGATGCTGGGAGGGATTGGGGGCAAGAGGAGAAGGGGACGACAGAGGATGAGATGGCTGGATGGCATCACTGACTCGGTGGACGTGAGTTTGAGTGAACTCTGGGAGTTGGTGATGGACAGGGAGGCCTGGCGTGCTGCGATTCATGGGGTCGCAAAGAGTCGGACACGGCTGAGTAACTGAACTGAACTGAAAACCATATTAGCTGTAAATGTTCAACACTAGTAGCTGTTTTAGAATCAAATACTTGTTAAAGAAAAAAAGTGTTCTTGCAGCTCTCATTCCCTTCCTCCCTCTGGATGTACACCCCCTAGAAGTCTGTAGCTTTGAGTGCTAAGCTTGTAGCTTATGCTGCTCTGCTGCCGCTCTGGGCATTTTCCCTCCTTATCTACTTTACTGTCACCAATGTGTTGAAAGTGTTAAATTGCTCAGTCATGTCCAGCTCTGTGATCCCATGGACTGTAGCCTACCAGACTCCTCTGTCCATGGAATTCTCAGGCAAGAATACTGGAGTGGGCAGCCACTCCCTTC
>NW_011494859.1:1771593-1790678 GCF_000754665.1 Bison bison bison
GTCAAAGCTATAGTTTTTCCAGTAGTCTTGTATGGATGTGAGAGTTGGACCATAAAGAAGGCTGAGCGCCAAAGAATTGATGCTTTTGAACTGTGGTGTTGGAGAAGACTCTTGAGGGTCCCTTGGACTGCAAGGAGATCAAACCAGTCAATCCTAAAAGAAATCAACCCTGAATATTCATTGGAAGGACTGATGCTGAAGCTGAAACTCCAATACTTTGGCCACCTGATGTGAAGAACTGACTCATTGGAAAAGACCCTGATGCTGGGAAAGATTGAAGGCAGGAGGAGAAGGGGACGACAGAGGATGAGATGGTTGGATGGCATCACCGACTCAATGGACATGAGTCTGAGCAAGCTCCCAGAGTTGGTGATGGACAGGGAGGCCTGGCGTGCTACAGTCTGTGGGGTCACAAAGAACCGGACACAACCGAGTGACTGAACTGAACTAAACTAGGTTGGTCATAGGGTGACTGAAACATGAACAACAACAACACAATTCTGTAAAGCAATTATCCTTCAATTAAAAAATAAATTTAAAAAATCCAATAACAGGAAACTGTACAAAAGAAAACCTAACACAGATAACCATTGATATTTTGTGGGGATATTATTCCAACTAGACTTCCATTATTTACTCAGTCGTGTCCAACTCTTTGCTGCTCCATGGACTGTAGCCCGCCAGACTCATCTGTCCATGGGATTCCCCAGGCAAGAATACTGGAGTGGGTTGCCATTTCCTTCTCCAGATAGACTTTAATATATAGTTTAAAATCACTGGAATCCTATTATAGATTTCATTCGATAACGTGCCTTTTGTTAGGTGCAGCAGAATGCTCTGGCAGCTCCCTGACTGTAAATACAGGTCCGTGTTGTGCTTTACTTTCATATTTATAGCTTCGGGAGTTGATATCTTTGATCATTTGTAAGATTGTCTCCTGGTGGCGAAGAATATTTATGAAAAATTGTGATAAAGCGTTGCCAGCTGCCCTCCAGAAAGGTTAAATCAGTCTGAGCCCTTTTGCCCACACCCTTCCAGGTTGAGGTCCTGTCAGTTTTCATACCTTTGCTTACTTGATGGATAGTGGCTCTAAATAATCTTTTATTTGCTTCTCTCTCACTGTTGGTAAAGCTGAATAGTTCTTTGTATATTATCCATTAGTAATTCTTTGTGACTTGTATTCTGTGCCCAATTTTCTGTTGGAGTATTGGTTTTCTTTTTAATTTCTTATAACTTTGATTATTAAGGATGTTAGTTCCTTAAATAATGCAGAATAACTGTCCCCTTCTCTCAGTTTCCCCTGCACATGGTGTGTGTTTTAAGCGCTTCCCAGGTGATGCTAATGGTAAAGAACCTGCCTGCCAGTGCAGGAGACATAGCAGACGTGGGTTCAGTCCCTGGTTGGGAAGATCCCCTGGAGGAGGGCATGACAACCCACTCCAGTGTTCTTGCTGGGAGAACCCCATGGACAGAGGAGCCTGGCGGGCTACGGTCCATAGGGTTGCAAAGAGTGGGACATGACTGAAGCGACTTAGCCTAGCCTGTGGTGTATTTTATGATGGTTTTAAAGTTTTAGATTGTAGTCAAATTAATGAATAGTTTCCTTCATTGTTCTGGCTTTTGTATTACCCTTTAAAGATACTTTCTTTCAAAGCTTTTGTGAAGATTTACCCGCATTTTCTTATTGGTTTTATTTTTCTTTTTGATTTTAATTTTTATTTTTTTCCCCATCTAATATTTATTTAATATGGGGAAGAATGGAACTTTGACTCAATTTTTTTTCCTAAATGGCTGCAAGTTTACCTCCTACTACTGAAAAATCTTTTATCCATTTATTTGCTATTTTAATGTTATGAATAAATTTTACCCATATGTGCTTGTATTTATTTCTGGATCTGGTGTTATGTTTCAATTATCTGCTTCTTTTAACACCATTAGTAGTTTAATTTAAGCCAATATCATAGTAGCTTTAATAATGTACCTTAGTATCTGATAGTACAAGTCTCAAAGTGGGGCAGGAGAGAGCACTGATATTCATATTCTTTTAGAAATTAACTGTTATCCCAGTAATTGAGGCTATATCTATAGAATTTCCTGAAAGACTTGTAAAGACTAGTGATTCTTAACATGTGATTCATAGACCACCTGATCAGAATTACATGGGGATTTTTAACAATTGATGTTCTTGAACCCACCCAAGAGCTCCTGAAAATAAGCTGTGTTGAGGAAACTCTTTTTGCAAGGTCTCAGATGATTTTTAAGAACACCATAAGAAACTTAACACTCTGATAAAACATGGTAAGCAGCAGCCATGTTCCTCCTGTTTAAATGCTAAAGAACACTTCCTTTTATTAGTTACATCTTTGTGTTGATTACATGTGTACATGTAATCAGTTAAACATCCTGTCCCTAAACATATTTTGAATATTTATGTAGTCCAAGTGCAGTGCATAGGCTTCCCTCATAGCTCAGTGGGTAAAGAATCCACCTTCGATGCAGGAGACCCCAGTTAGATCCCTGGGTCAGAAAGATCCCCTGGAGAAGGAAATGGCAACCCACTCCAGTGTTCTTGCCTGGAGAATCCCATGGACAGAGGAGCCTGGCGGGCTACAGTCCATGGGGTCGCACAGAGTCAGACACGCCTGAGCGACTGAGCACACACAATACTGTGCATGCTGAGTACAAGGGTGGCACGTTGCATTTGAGATTTGACCTTCAGATGCATAATCACACATCCCTAATCACAGACACACACACCCATGCACACCCATCAAAGTCTTACTATACTTTAGATCAAAGTATAGTTAGTGCCCTAAAATAGCTAGCAGTTAGGTTGGGAAAAAACATGTGAACAACTTGAATGAAATTCATGGAGAGCAGTTGGCTAGTTGCAAGATAATAAACAAAGAGAATGAGCTGGATGATGGGAGAAAGGGTAAGGAAGCGCCAGCATTAAATGGGGCAGACCAAAGAAGCTTTCCTGCATAGGAGAAAGACCAGCACTCCTATTGCAATGGAATTAAAGCCTCAGTAAGTATTTTTGCATTGATAAGCAGAACAACACCTTATTGAATCTACCTGTCCTTCCTGAATTTCTCGTGCCATTCACTTGATACACTGAGATTATGTTTTCTGCAAATTTTCTATCTGGACTGGTCTCTTATGGCAACACAGGAATTTTTGTTCAGCTTGCTTTCTTTAAAACATTTATCTTCATTTATGATCATAATGGGTAGTGGTCCTAGACGACAAGACCGGGCATTGAATCCAGGCTAAAAGATTCATGACTGTGCCTTTTGTGTCTGTCACTTGCCTTTCCTTAGATTCAGGAGTACCCCATCGATGTCCAAAACAACCAACTTCCCTTCCTGCGGAATCCAGATATCCTGGTGGGAGAAAATGACCTAACTGCCCTTAGCTATCTCCATGAGCCTGCAGTTTTGCATAATTTAAAAGTCCGCTTCCTGGAGTCCAACCATATCTACACTTACTGTGGTAAGTAGGGGGTATCTATTGGCTGTGTGTGTTTGAATGTGCTTCCAATCTTTAGACTTTACGTGTTAAACTCCAACGGTTAAGAATCCTACTTTCATTCTCTTTTATATTAATAAGTACCTCTCACTTGAAAGTTTGCAATCAGTGCACGTGGCTTAGTTAGGCGGCTGTACATCTCTTTGGAAGGATTGGTGTGAAAGCTCAACCAGGGAAGAAGTGGGCCACACCATGTGGCTTGATGGCTCAGGCGCAGCCCTGGAGTCAGTAGGAAGGCAGTAAATCCATCCCAGGGTCCTGGCTCAGGCCTCTGCTCCCTCTGCTGAGTGCACTGCTGCAAGTGTATGGCAGGCTTGGATTTTTTTTTTTTACCTTTTTATTTTTATATCAGTATAGATGATTAACAGTGTTGTGTTAGTTTCAGGTATGCAACAGAGTGATTCAGTTATACATATAAACTGGAAGTCACTCAGTCGTGTCTGACTTTTGTCACCCCATGAACTGTACAGTCCTTGGAGTTCTTCAGGCCAGAATACTGGAGTGGGTTGCCGCTCCCTTCTCCAGGGGATCTTCCCAACCCAGGGATTGAACCCAGGTCTCCTGCATTGCAGGAAGCTTCTTTACCAGCTGAGCCACCAGGGAAGCCCCAGTTATATCACTTATATGAATGTGAAGTCGCTCAGTCGTGTCCAACTTTTTGCCACCCTGTGGATTGTAACCTACCAGGCTCCTCCGTCCATGGGATTTTCAGGCAAGAATACTGGAGTGGGTTGCCATTCCCTTCTCCAGGGGATCTTCCTGACCCAGGGATTGAACCCAGATCTCCCACATTGCAGGCAGACACTTTACTGTCTGAGCCGCCAGGGAAGCCCCAATTATATCAGTTATACATATACCTGTGTCTATTCTTTTAAAATTCTTTCCCCATTTAGATTGTTATGTAATATTGAACAGAGTTCCCTGTGCTATATATACAGTAGGTCCTTGTTGGTTATCCATTTTGATTATAGCTTCTGTATATGTCAATCCCAAACTCCCTAACTACCTACACTAGCCTTACCCCCTGGTAACCTTAAGTTTGTTCTCTGCTTCACAAATAAGTTCATTTGTATACTTTTCCCCAGATTCTGTTCATAAGCAATATCATATTTGTCTTTGACCTACTTCACTTAACATGACAATTTCTAGGTCCGTCCATGTTGCCGCAAATATTATTTCATTCTTTTTAATGGCTGCATAATATTCCATCATGACACGAATATCTCATTGTTTAATGTACCATAATTTATCCATTCACCTATTGTAGATCATGTTAGTTGCTTCAAGTTTGGAAATTATGAATATAGCTGTTATAAACATCCATGTACAAGTTTTTGTGTGAATATATTTTCTATTCCTTTGGATAAATACCATTGAGTATGATTACTTGTTTATATGATAAGATTATGTTTAGTTTCATAAGAAACTTCCAAAGTGGCTGTGCCCTTTTGCATTGCCACCAGTGATGAAATAAGAGTTTCCTTTGCTCCTTATCCTCTCCGCATTTGGTGTTATCAGTGTTCAGGATTTTGGCTATGCTAATAGGGGTGTGGTATTACCTCACTGGTGTCTTAATTGGCATTTCCCCAATGACTTAGGTGTGGAGCATCTTCTTCCCCTTCTTGTTTCCCATCTCTGTATCTTCTTTGGTGAGGTGTTTGTTTAGGTCTTTTGCCCCTTTTTAAATCAGATGGTTCATTTCCTTATTGTTAGATTTTAAGAGTTCTTTGTATATTTAGAATTCCATGGACTGTATAGTCCACGGGGTCACAGAGTAGGACAGGACTGAGTGACTTTCACTTTCACTTTTTTCACTGTATATTTTGGGTAGCAGTCCTTTATCAGATGTGTCTATAGTTTGTCTTATCATTCTCTTGACTGTGCTTCTTCTCAAACAACCAAAGGGAGCCCAATGGCAGAGCTCTCCTGTCTTGGCAGTGACCCTTTCCATTCCTGCCTTCTCTTTCCCAAAGGACTGGAAACGTTCACATTTTTTATATGTGTCCATGGGTCCCTTGAGATCCAGAATCTTCTTTATGTGAAAGAAAAGGGCATGCGTTTGTCTTATCTTCAGCATTGAATTTTTTTTTTTAACTCTTTTCACATTCTCAAATATCAGTTTATCTTGTCCTTCTATAAAAGATCTGAAGGGTTAAAGGACTTGACAACTCTTCATTCAACGTGTATGTATTGAGTCCATCTTTTAATTGTGTCCTTTTGGGAACACAGGATGGAAAAAGTGGTAAAATGAAAGATAATACATGGTATAATATGATGTGAGATAATAAAAAAAAATAGCTGACTCAGTGCTTACTATGCAAGATGCTGGTCTGAATTGCTCTCTATGAATCATTTTACCCTCAGGATAACCAGGGAAATGCAATTATCATCCCCATTTTGCAGTCCATGAAGCTAAGACACTCAGAAGTTAAGGAATTGGCAAAGTCACACACAATAATGAGCCAAGATTTGACATTAAGATGTGTAATCATATTTCCCATTCAAAAGTTGTTTGTATTGTAGTTAAGATATCCCATATACAGATGAGAAATTTAACAGTCTCTTTTAAAGATTTTAGTTCTGAGATTTTTTTTTAAGCCTCACACCTCTTGGCAGGGTTCAGTACTATCTTTTTCTGATCCTATAGCACTTTGTACACATCTATTTTATGAATTCAGTTTGTTGAGCATTTGTGTGTCTGCGTGTGTGTGTGTACGCCCATGCATATGTGTTTATTCCATGCTCCAGGGTGTTTGAAGAGAGGCCTGACCTGTCCTTCTTTTCTCCACTAGAGCCTAGCAGAGTGCTTGATAAACACTTGATACATCTTGATTTAGTTGAGTGATTGGTTAAGACCCATCCTGTTCATCTTGTCTTCTTAAGTGAACAGGGACCTTTAAAACTCATGTCAGTATACTACCCAAGACAATCTACAGATTCAGTACAACCCCTATCAAATTACTAATGGCATTTTTCACAGAACTAGAATAAAAAATCTTAAAATTTGTATGAAGTCACAAAAGATCCAGAATAGCCAAGGCAATCTTAAGAAAGAAAAATGGAGCTGGAGGAATCAGTCTTTCTGATTTCAGACTATACTATAAAGCTGCAGTCATCAAAACAGTATGGAACTAGCGCAAAACTAGAAATGTAGCTCAGTGGAATAGGATGGAAAGCCCAGAAATATAGATCAGTGGAATAGGATGGAAAGCCCAGAGATAAACTCATGCACCTATGGTCAGTTAATCTATGACAAAGGAGACAAGACTACACAGTATTGGAAAAGCAGTCTCTTCAACAAGGAGTGCTAGAAAAACTGGACAGCTACATGTAAAAAAATAAAAATTAGATTATTTAACACCACATACACAAAAATAAGCTTAAAATGGATTAAAGACCTAAATGTGAGACTAGACATAAAACTCTTAGAGGAAAACATAGGCAGGACATGCTCAGATGTAAATCGCAGCAATATCTTTTTCAATTCATCTCCCAGAATAATGGAAATAAAAACAAAATTAAACAAATGGGGCCTACTTAAACTGAAAAAGCTTTTGCATACCAAAGGAAACAGTAAACAAAACAAAAAGACAACCCACAGATTGGGAGAAAATATTTGCCAGTGATGTGACTGGCAAGGGATTAGTCTGTAAAATTTACAAACAGCTTTTGTTGCTTACCAGCATCAAAACAATCCAATCAACAAATGATAAGACCTAAATAGACTTTTCTCTAAAGAAGACATACAGATGGCCAAGAGGCACACGAAAAGATGCTCAACATCGGTAATTATTAGTGAAATGCAAATCAAAACTGCAATGAGATACCACCTCATACCAGCCAGAATGGCTATCATGACAAAAACCCCAAATGGTAAATGCTGGAAAGGGCGTGGAGAGAAGGACACTCTCCTACACTGTTGGTGGGAACGTAAATTGGTACAGCCGCTATGGAGAATAGATGGAGGTTCTTTTTAAGGAACTAAAAACAGAGCTACCATATAACCCTGCAACCCCACTCCTGGGCTTATATCCAGAGAAAAATATGATCCGGAAGGATACATGCATCCCAGTGTCCATTGCAGCACTGTTTACAGTATTTTTACAGTATGTTTACAGACGTGGAAGCAACCTAGATGTCCATCAACAGAGGAATGAATAAAGATGTGGTAAGTATATACAATGAAATACTACTCATCCATTTAAAAGAGTGAAGTAATGCCATTTGCAGCAACATGAATGGACCTAGAGATTGTCATACTGAGTGAAGAAAGTCAGAGGAGAAGTATCATGTGACATCCCTTATATGTGGAATCTGAAAAGAACTGATACAAATGAACTTACAAACCAGAAAGGACTCACAGACTTAGAGAATGAACTTATGGTTGTCAGGATGAAGGATGCAGGGAAGGGATATTTAGGGAATTTGGGGTCAACATATACACATTGCTATATCTTAAATGGATAACCAACAAGGACCTACTGTATAGCACATGGAACTTTGCTCAATGTTATGTGGCAGCCTGGTTGGGAGGGGAAGTTGGGGGAGAATGAACACACATGTATGTATGTATGGCTGAGTCCCTTTGCTGTTCACGTGAAAATATCACAACATTGTTAATCAGCTATACTCCAATACAAAGTAAAAAGTGTTAAAACAAAGCTCATGTCAGGAGGCTGCCATGCTATAAGAATCTGACCACACTGTCTATTCACAGGGATTGTGCTTGTTGCCATTAATCCTTATGATCAGTTGCCAATCTACGGTCAAGATGTCATCTATGCCTACAGTGGCCAGAACATGGGGGATATGGACCCCCACATCTTTGCTGTGGCAGAGGAAGCCTACAAGCAGATGGCCAGGTAAGAATAACCTTAGCCAGGAAGTCCTCCTGGGTCGTCAGAGGGTGGAAAGGGGAGTGTCCACCTTCTTGGGCTGTTTTTTCTCAGTGGTGATTCTGGGTTTGAAGTGTTTTGGAAACCAAATCAACCTCGGGTTCTTTTCTTAATCACATTTCCTCAAGTCTTCATCTTATTCTTGTGAACCTGAGCCTGGGCTTGGAGAGCAGGGGCTCCTTAGACTCTGATGAGCAGTGCAGTTAATGCCTTGTGTCTCGTCTCTCTGTGACTTTCTTTTGGCCGTCTCGCCTCTTCTCCAGGTGTGATGAATCCATTTTATACCATCACATTCATTTTACAGATCTCACTGAAGGCTCCGTTTTGAAAGAACCAAGACTCTGACAACTTCTTAAAGTGCCAGGCATTTGGGGCAGAAATAGAAGCTTCAAATCGGCAGTAATGCGTAGTGGTTTCAGATTTTTAGCCTGGAAGTGGTGTTCTGTTTAGGCACGTAAGCGGATCTCATTTTGCTCTTCTTTTCTAACTCAGAGAGATAGGCACAGGTCTGTTTCATCAGAAAATAGGCTAGGTGAGTGTATGAGTCAGGGTTCGAGAGTGTGTGTGTGTGTGTGTAAAGAGAAAGGTTTTTATTTTAAGAAATCGGCTTGTGCAGCTGTTGGGGGTTGGCATGTCCAAAATCTGCAGGATTAGGCTGGCAGGTTGGAGATCCAGGGAAAAGATCATACAAGATTTTGAGTCTGAAGGCAGTCTATTGGCAGAATTCTCTTTGGTGGGGATGTCAGAGTTTTTTCTCTTATGACCTTCTACTGATTGGATGAGGCCCACCCACATTATGAAGAGTGATCTGCTTTTCTCAATGTCTACTGATGTAAATGTTAATTTCATCTCAAAAGAGAAAACAAAAACAAAACACCTTTATAGCAGTATCCAGACTAGCGTTTGGCCAAATGTCTGGAAACTGTGGCCTAGCCAAGCTGACACACAAAATTTACCACCACGCTGCTGTTCTTGAACTGTCAAGGTATAGTATAGGGAAAGATAGTTTTACCAAAGTTTTGGTGGAAATGCATTTTCCAGTTAACAGTAAAATGCTGGATCCTTTCAGCTCAGTTTTTCTTGTCCCCTCTAGAGAACATCTTACAGAGCTAGCAGGAAAAGCAGGAGTGTTTTGTGGGGAGCAGGGCTGTGTAGAGAGGAGCAAGCGAGAATCCCATTTAAGATGGTCTGTGCTGCTGTAGATGTCAGAGTACAATTTTCAGCCCAGTGAAAGTTTCCATGAGGAAAAACTGTTCTGTAAGCTTCCTTACTAGTTTATAATGTTTTGTTGCTGGCTGTGGAGATCGGTATGTGAAAGATCTGCTTCCTCATAGAAACACAATGACCATATTCAATATAAGCAGTGATCAGAGAACAGAACAATATAATAAGTAGAATGATCTACAGCTGTTTCATTTCTCCAGAATGTGATAGATTGTGGAGCTAAAATGGTCATGGCCTTTGACCTCTCTAATGTCATAAAAAGACCACATACTACGTTCTAGGCGTGACCAGGAGTCACTTAGCTTGGTAAGCCATTAAGGCACATGCTGCAGACTGAAGTGTGCTCAGGGTCGTATCACGTGGCGGGGAAGAGTGAGGGGTGGTGTGACACAGCGCGTGGCCCCACTCAAGTGTGTGCACAGTGGAAGGACCTGGGGTCTGGACAGGCTTCGGTGTCTTGGGAGAAGCACTTACGCTGAGTCCTCATTTGCTTCATGTGAAGAAGACGATCCTTACTGCATTACAGATGGTTCCCTGTGGTTCTAGAATGGAAGGCGACCATGGCCTGGTTCTGACGACTCCTCCCATGCTACAGGTTCCGCCAGCTCCTTGAGACTGTCCTCTCATGCATGCCCTTGATATTAGTTTTCATCCCATTTTGCTCTCCTAGCCAGTTGCACTTAGATGTATCAGAAGTTGGTTTTTCTTTTTTAATTTTTTAATTGGAGGAGAATTACAATGTCGTGTTGGTTTCTGCCATACAGCTCTTCATCAGACTTCTTGAGGCTCCCCTACAGCTTTGAGAACCCTCTTGCCTCCAGCTTGTAGACCCTCTTGACTGAATGCCTCCATTCTTCCTTTCCGAACCTGAAGCTGTGCACACGGTTATGCTGCTCTCAGCTTATTTCACTTGTTTGGGTCCTTTTTCATGCCCATTAGTGGGAAGGGACGGGGTGGGCATCCAGGGTGGCAGTGATATGATCTTGCTGAGGGGAGTGAATTTGATGATTAAGGGGTTTGGATGTTAAAGGTGGACAAAAAGTTGCTTCATTAAGGGTTTTCTTTAAGGTCTTAAGGTTTATAATCGTTTTACCCACCAAGTCCCAGGGTGTAGAAAATAATGCTGCTGAAATTCTTGTGCAATTTTTGCTCATGAACGTGCATAAGAAGTATAAGGCCAGCACACGTGGCTCGGGGGAGAGAGCTATTTTTGAATAAGTTCCGTTGTCAGCAGCTCAGGGTTTCTGCTATTGATTCAAGGGGCGTATTAGAAGCCCCAGCAGAATCTTTGCAGGGAAAGAGGGAGACTCAGTGGTCTGACGCAGGGACGGTTTTTGCTGTATTTCCGTTCTGTGCCTTCACTGTCAACTTTGAATACTAAACACACTCATTTTACAATTCGTCTGCCAACTGTGTGGTGTGCTTCCTGACTCATCAGTAAGTTGCTGAAGAGGTTGTTATGTGGATCAAGTCGCTGTGGTCTAACACAGTGTGCTTTGAATCTGAGCCTCCACAACAGCTGGGTGACTAAGGGTACAAGCAGCTAACGTAACGACGCCCAGCCCGCGCTGACGTGACTCAGTTGGCCTTGGACTCAGCAGTTCTTTCTCATGATTCACTGTGGACTGGATTTTCTTTCTTGATGTGGTTCACTCTGGGTCTCTCCAACTCGCGATGCTTTGAGCGTATGAGGAAAGTCTGTTAAAGCTCGAAGGGATAAATCCAGACCTTCATCCCCATCCCAAGAGTTCCTGCAGAGTCTTGTGCTGGAAAGGATGAGGAGACACAATAATAAGATGATTGGTTCAGCATCCCTGTCCTTGTTGACCTCAGACTAGGCTTGGGAGTACATGGAGACTCCCAGTGAATAAAAAGGCTGAAGTAACATGAAACATCAAACTAGTGAATTCTGCCTTCTAACCCATGAGAAATGGACTGCCCACTGCTTTATTTCTGCTCCTCCCTTGTTCATGATCCAAAATGCCCTTTCTCTCACTTTTACCTCCCCTGATTCTAGCCTCAGCTCCTGGGTTAAATCATATCAGCAAACATTTGTAAAGTATCAGTGATTTGACAGGCTCCTTCCTAAGTGGAAACTAAGAAATGTGAGACCTCTCCTCACTTCTTAAGTCGCTCACAGTCTTTTTGGAGAGAGAGGACACAGTAGACCAAAAAGCCTGTAACTGCAGGAAGTATAAACCGAAGTCACGCTCAGGGTCGTTTGAATTGAGTTTGGGGATGACTGTCATATCTGGTCCAAGAAACTGTAGCGCTGAGGGTGGATCTTGATGAATTGGTCGGGTATGTAGGGTGAGATGCAGACCTCTAGGTGGGTGGAATAGAGTGATCATTCCCCCAGCAGTGTGGCATCAAAAAGCAGAAAACCATAAAACTAGAGCGCGTAATCACAAAGCCACAGCCACATATGCTTCACACCCCTTAGGACGTTTGTAGGCAAAGACTTCACAGGTGTTGGCAAGGATGTGGAGACGTTAGAATCCTGATACACTGCTAGTGGGAATGTAAGATGGTGCAGCTGCTTTGCAAAATAGTCTGGCAGTTCTTCAAAAGTTTGACAGTGTTATCACATGACTCAGCCATTCTGTTCTTAGATATGAAAACACATTCCAAGAGAAATGAAAACATATTCACACAGAAACTTACCCACAGACATTCATATTTAATAGAATGTTCCCATAGAATTGTTCACAGTAGCCGAAAGGTAGAAGAAAAAAACCTAAAAATCCATCAACCAATCAATCAGTAAATAAAATATGGTTATGTCCATACAGTGGAATATGGCACACAGAAAGGAACAAGATGTGGTACTTGGTACCACAGGGATGAACCTTGAAAACATGCTCAGTGAAAGAAGCCAGACATGAAAGAACAGAGTGTGTGAGTCCACTTACATGAAGTGTCCAGAATGGACAAATATAGAGAGAGAGGTAGATTAGTGTTTGCCCAGAGCTGGAGGTTTGAGGGGGAATGGGAAGTGATTGCTGACCAGTATTTTTTTTGGTTTTGTTTTTAGTGGTGGTGGGGCTGGTGATGAAAATTTTCTGTAATTGATTGCGTGGATGGATGCACAGCTCTGCAAATGCACTGAAACCCATTGAATTGTGTACTTTAAATGGGTGAATGTGTGTTCTGTGAATTATATCTCAAAAAAGCTATTTTTCACAAAAGGCATGGTCAGGGGACAGTGCCCAGGAAAGCTTAACCTATGTGATAAGTGCGTCTGGGGTTGGTGTGGACTATACAGCTAAGAGACAGGGTGACCGGACTGGGGAGGAACCGGAAAGCTGGGTGAACTTTGGCAGAAAAGTGTGTTCTATTAACAGAGGGTACAGAGATGGTCAGTTGAGTTTAGGAAACCCTGGATTAATCAAGTGAAACATCTGCCTTCAAGGCAGGGGCTTTCAGAGCAGCTATGTTGACATGCTTTCTGAGTCTCCAAGATGGAGATGCTTTATGCTGGGTTTGCAAATCATATTTAGACACAAAACTGTTTTCAAAGATTATCTCAAGGACTCTTTGGGAAATGCTGGCTTCAAGCAATGGAGACATTCTAGAGCTTGTTAGATTAAAAAGATAATATGACACCAGGGATATTCAAAGAGTGATGTTTCTCTTATGGGCCCTATTTCAAAATCTCTTGCTTTTCTCCCTGTTCTGATACCATTTCCAAGGATGAGAAGACCTTCTTGTGAGGAGCTTAGATTCTTGCAGAAATGCCTTGCCTATTTAAATGACCTCTGTGTAATGAATGGCAGTAGATGGTGAAGCTGGAATTCAGACCCAGTCTGTGTTCCCCGAAGCCCTTTGTACCAGTGGAGAAGCTATACTCCCTCCGTCAGCGGGGCCTGCGACTTCTTCCAGTAGTCTTCTGTAGTCTTCCCAGACTTCTACAGACTTCTTCTGTAGTCTTCCCAGAGCAGAGCAGGCTGTGGTCCTCGGGGCCATGAGGGCTAAGGGATAGACCTTTTCCCTCGAGGGTTCACGAGAGTCTAAATTCCAGAGTGAGATGAGTCTTGGTGTATTTTCTAGCTCTGCTAGTGGGGCCTGGCCCTCTTACTCTGCTGCCCAGGTCTGATCCTTTTCTTGAGGTTTTGTGCTCTTTTCTGAAAGAAAGTAGGGACAGTGCGAAGCAAATTCATTTGCTCATAGAGCTCACACAGGTCCATCTGGTTCTGCTATGCTACAGGCTGTGACTAATAGTGGAAGATGGAATGGGGTGCTCCTGGGGTCCTGGGAGGGGACATCCCACTCAGTACACCTGGGGCAGCCAATGGACAACCCCCCACCCCACCATGGGAGCACTCCCAGAGAAGTTCTGAGTGTGGAAATGTGCTGTAGAAGGGAGAGGACACTGTACATTTTCCATCTTCTGAGGTCCCCCCCACAAAAAAAGAAAACAATAGAACTAATGGCTTTATCTTCCTGATCATTAAGGTGGAATGCTCTGGGACACCCAAGAACGGACTCAGGACACTTCAGGATCTCTTTTAGGCTGCAGACTTTGTGGAATTTGGATCTTTGGGGGAAAAATTTTTAAAAGGAACTGCACATAGGTGACCTAAATTCACACTTTGCTTTGAGATCCAGTTTGAAGTAGGATGATGTCAGTTTCTTCCTTCCTTTTTGATATAAGGGGGTTTATTATTCTGGGCTGTATAGTTTGGAGAAGTTTGGGATGTCGAGTACTTCCTAATCAAGCTTCATGTTTTCAGTGATGAGAGCCAGGTTTCGTTTCTCTGTAAGGTGTTCGCTGTACAGGAGTGTCCGGGGTCTGTCCCTGGTGACGTGTCTCCCACCCGCTGTGTGTCCACGCACAGACCCTTTGGGCCTGAAGGTCTCAGCGTCTTCACTCTTTAAGGAGAACAGTG
This sequence comes from Bison bison bison, assembly GCF_000754665.1. Classification (NCBI taxonomy): domain Eukaryota; kingdom Metazoa; phylum Chordata; class Mammalia; order Artiodactyla; family Bovidae; genus Bison; species Bison bison. The sequence continues at coordinate 1,786,133 of NW_011494859.1, forward strand.
GCCCTGCCTCAGAGAGAGACTTGGACCTGCGAGAGGTCATGAGGAACCTTTAAAAGTTGTTGAACACTATAAAAATTGGGGGTGTGGCAGTCTGGATGGGAGAGGAGTTTGGGGGAGAATGGATACATGTGTACGTGTGGCTGAGCCCCTTTGCCGTCCACCTGCATCTCTCACAGCAGTGTTAGTCGGCTATGCCCCAATACAAAATAAAAAGTTAAAAATACGAGGGTGCTGATGTTAAAGCTGACAAGACAGCTTCCTCAGCTGCTGTTAAATACAGCGAGCGACGGTATTGCTGGGGAGGTCAGTAGTTAGGGAACAATGACGTGCTGGATTTTTACAGTAAAGTCTTGAAACCATGATTTCATTCAGCCCTGACTTTTGGGTGCAGTTTTTCTTTCCTTCCCATTCATTATGATTTCAAGTCAGGACTCGTCAGGACTAGGTTGCTTTAGGACAAGGTATAGGAGATGTTCGAGATGACTGAACACAGCAGTGACTTCCATGCTCCTGTCGAGTACTATTGCTGATTTCTAGAACTTGCCCTGAGTCGTTCCCTCTATTGAGATTCTTCCCGGGGTGCTGTCTTCCCTGGGCTCTTCCCCTGCAGCTATTCTTCCCTACTCCCCTCATCTGCTCTCCTTCCCCTCCCGCCCACCCACGTCTGGACACATTCCTGTCCCTCCCCACAGTTCCCAGCACTAAGGTCCACAGCATTATTTTGATCCTTTATAATCTCTTGGATTGTATAGTTTCTTTATATTTCTGCCTATCCCGTTTAAAATTCTAGTTATGTATTTTAGACTTAAATATAGGGGAAAGTTCAGTATGCAGTGAATATGGCTAATTATAACATCCATATGTTAAAAGCAATGGATAGTAAATGTATATTGTTATCTCCTTTTAAAATCGGCAATTTCAAGAAGAGTGGAACTGGGAACTTCCCTGGCGGTCCAGTGGTCGGGACCTCGCCTTCCCGTGCAGGGCATGCGGGTTCAATCCCTGGTCGGGGCATAAGGGCCCACATGGCTCCTGTCAAAAAACCAAAACATAAAACAGAAGCAGTATGGTAACAGATTTAATAAAGACTCTAAAAATGGTCCACATCCAAAAAAGTTTTTTTTAAAGAATAGGACAGGACCGTTTCCTTTGTCTAACTTCCGTGACACTGCAGAGGTCATGAATGTTACTAATAGTTAAGTCTCAAATCAAAAATCATAGAGCTGAAAGACGTGTTACTAGTAATCACTTTTTACCTTACCTGGGGAACACAGTGCCGTAGAAGGAGAGGGTCTGCAGTCGTCTGGCTGTTGTCATCGTTCAGTTGCCCGGTTGTGTCCGACTCTCTGTGACCTCATGGACTGCAGCATCCCAGGCCTCCCTGTCTCTCACCATCTCCTGGAGTTTGCCCAAGTTTGTGTCCAATGCATCACTGATGCCATCTAGCCGTCTCATCTTCTGACGCCCTCTTCTTCTGCCCTCAATCTTTCCCAGCATCAGGTAGCAATTGGCTAAGACACGGGGATGCGGGAGACCACATCCCGGCAACTAGTCCTTTGGGTGCTGCTTGACCACTCCCAGTCCAGGTGGCTCTGTCTCTCAAGAAATGTGTTCCATTTCTAACGGTTTCTACTGTCGGAATCTTGCCATCACACCGCACTCTGCTGCTCTCTGATTGCCTTCACCCGGGGGGTCTGAGGGCTTCCCTGGTGGCTCAGATGGTAGAATCTGCTTGCAGTGTGGGAGACCTGGGTTCGATCCCTGAGTATGGAACATACCCTGGAGAAGGGAACAGCAACCCACTCCAGTATTCTTGCCTGGAGAATCCCATGGACAGAGGAACCTGGTGGGCTACATACAGTCCATGGGGCTGCAAAGAGTTGGACAGGGGGGTCTGACCTCTGTCCTGTGTGGCTGTGCAGGATAGCCAGCATTTTCTTACCCGTGGTGGCCCCTCCCCCACTCTGGCTGAGCATCCTGGCTCCCACGGCCCTTCCTTCTGAGCGTGGCCTTTAGTCCCTCTCCTGCTGTGGGTCACCCTGGACACCTTCGGTCTTTCTGTCTGATATCTGTGGTCTCTGAACATGATCTGCCAGGTGAGCAGTCTTCCTCGAGTGGAATTCCTGTTACAGAGCCTACAATTGCACCAAGTTGGCAGGCATTTCATGTCGCAGATTTTTACTAAGTTTGCAAGCTGTTAAATTCCTATTTCTCCCCCCCATCCCCATCCACAGATGCACAAGAATTATTTTATTACCACTGTAATGAGATTTAATTGTCTGGCAATAAGCTACACCTATTGAAAGTAAAGTCACACACATTAAATTACATGTACAATTATACCGATTTTGATATATGCATACATCCACGAAACTATCACCATGACCCAGATAACGAACATTTCCTTAACTTCCAAAAGTCTCCTTGGAAAAGGAAAACTTTTTCCACCCCTGCACTGCTGGAGATCAGTAGTCACTAATCTACTTTCTGCCACTATAAACAGAAACTTCCTTTAAGATATGTTGCCCTCATTCTGCACTTGCACAATTGATTTTTTATGTGCTGAGCAGGATTCATAGTTACCTGTATTAAATGTGACCTTTCATGCCTGCGCTCCATTATTCCAGGGTATCTCTTTGACTCCTGATTTTCGCATCTGATATATTAGGTCTCCCTGCCTTGGCGCATGTGCAAATTTAACAAATCTTTTGTTTCTGTCCTTATCTGTTGAGGAGGAGGTATTAATCTGGCTGGATTCCTGTAACTTGCTAGGAGCAGTCCTTTTACTAAGAACTGATCATTTAAACTATTAAACCTAAAAATTAAGTCAAGTCCTTACTTGTATTTTAAATCGGGTTAAAAGCTGTGCCCACTGGATTGGTCAGATGTGATTTTTCTGGGTGAGGGGGGCTCATGACTGAGGAGGTGGGCAAAGGAGACCCTGGTGAGCACCCCCAGCCTCACCGCTTCCTTCCCGTGTTTCTCCTGATTGTGTTCTTTCATCTGAGGTGCCTCCTACATTTGCTCAGCTGCAGCAGGAGGACGCCTGTATGTCCTTCCGTCCTCGGGTTATTGTAAGAAGTAGCCGGCGCTCCTCACACGTAAGCCTGAGCCGTGACTGAGCGCAGGGCGGGCCCAGCGGACACCCCTGCACCCACCCCCCGGGTCCTGCTTGTGACATAGCCTGGTCCCGCTGTCAGAGTCACACTCGTCCCCGCACACCAGCTGCTTTCAGAACTCACAGTGGTGCTGCATGTGAATAAGATTTCGTTTTACAGGGTGTCTGAAATAATTTTCAGTTGAAGAAGCTAATAAAATGTGAAGCCTAGCAGGATGAAATGGCATTTCTATTTACATCGTGATAATGTCTTTCACGCCATGGTAGCCACTCTTTCTTTTTTAGCTGCATAGTTTTATGTTTATATCCCGAAAGACAGAATGTCTATGGATGTCATCTGCTAATGTGTGCATGTTTAGTAGGAAAGAAGATGTCAAGAAGCGAGGTGGCTCAGCTTCCAGGGACAGGACTGTCTGGGTTCTCAGAACACAGGAGCTGTGGGACCTTGGCAGGTCACTTAAACTCACTTTGCACCAGTGCCCGCGTCTTTAAAACAGGGATACATATTGTGGCAAAATCATCAGGTTGCCAGAACTAAATGAATTGATAAGTGAAGAGTACTTAGAATGATTTCTGGAACAGAGTGCTCAATAAGTGTTTGATCCAGTGCTGGTGGTAGTGATAGCCTGGTGATAATACTGATGAGTCGATGGTATTTCATAACATCCCAAGGAAGGAAGTGCTGGAAGGAGACATCAGTGCTGAGCAGGATTTCCTTTCTATGTCGCCCTCAGAGGACAGGTGGTCTTTCAGGGCCAAGGGAATAGTAGAAGGCTGGCCATTTTGTGCGATTAATAATGTTCTTTTGGCCTTTGTTATAGGCTCATGTGTGAAATTAGAATTACAGAAGTTTAATAGGTGGTTGCCAACCTGTCTAGAGGAAATACAGCATCAATTGCACAATGTCTAAAGCTGTCTTTTGTCATGTGCAGGAAGCCAACAGCTTTGAGTTTTGAACTTAGAGTGAAGTTAAACTGTTACTGACTCAGCCACCCCTAGAATAGTGTTAGAATGTGGACACCTCTGCCCTTCGGTAATGGCATCTGTAAGCTTGTGTGTATGTGTGCTAAGTCCCTTGAGTTGTGTCCAACTCTCTGCGACCCCACGGGCTATACTCTGCCAGGCTTCTCCGTCCATGGGATTCTCCAGGCAAGAATACTATCAGTCAGTCAGTCAGTTCAGTCGCTCAGTGTCCAACTCTTTGTGACCCCATGAATCGCAGCATGCCAGGCCTCCCTGTCCATCACCAACTCCCAGAGTTCACCCAAACTCATGTCCATCGAGTCGGTGATGCCATCCAGCCATCTCATCCTCTGTCGTCCCCTTCTCCTCCTGCCCCCAATCCCTCCCAGCATCAGAGTCTTTTCCAATGAGTCAACTGTTCGCATGAGGTGGCCAAAGTATTGGAGTTTCAGCTTTAGCATCAGT
>NW_011494859.1:1790778-1821202 GCF_000754665.1 Bison bison bison
CACCCAGGACTGATCTCCTTTAGGATGGACTGGTTGGATCTCCTTGCAGTCCAAGGGACTCTCAAGAGTCTTCTCCAACACCACACTTAAAAAGCATCAATTCTTTGTCTTTCAGCTTTCTTCACAGTCCAACTCTCACATCCATACATGACCACTGGACAAACCATAGCCTTGACTAGATGGACCTTTGTTGGCAAAATAATGTCTCTGCTTTTCAATATGCTGTCTAGGTTGGTCATAGTTTTCCTTCCAAGGAGTAAGCATCTTTTAATTTCATGACTGCAATCACCATCTGCAGTGATTTTGGAGCCCCAAAAAAGAAAGTTTGACACTGTTTCCACTGTTTCCCCATCTATTTGCCATGAAGTGATGGGACCAGATGCCATGATCTTCGTTTTCTGAATGTTGAGCTTTAAGCCAACTTTTTCACTCTCCTCTTTCTCTTTCATCAAGAGGCTTTTTAGTTCCTCTTCACTTTCTGCCATAAGGGTGGTGTCATCTGCATATCTGAGGTTATTGATATTTCTCCTGGCAATCTTGATTCCAACTTGTGCTTCTTCCAGCCCTGGGTTGCTGTTTCCTCCTCCAGGGGATCCTCCCAAGCCAGGGATCAAACCTGGGTCTCCTGCATTGCACATGGACTCCTTACCGCTGAGCCATCTGGGAAGCCCCATCTGTAAGCTTAAGCAAAAGGAAAATAATAATGTGACACTGCAGGAATGGAGCGATGATTTGATTGTTTTTATAGGCATTTGCTTGAGAGACAGCATGCCCACCGTCACTAACTAAGTGCATGCTGAAGGCTGGAAAGCAGCTTTCACAAGAGCGTGGAAGTGAGACCCAGTCTCTCCTGGTCCCTGTGGTGGTGCATCGGTTGTTAGAGCAGCAGTCTTCAGACAGCTGGGCACATTGAGTTTTGGAAGATTCACTGGAGTGTGGGAACAAAATTTTAGAACTTTATTTTTTTCACAGTCTTTTAAGATTTAAAATTCTGTTGGTACATCTCTTATAATGTGCACAGTGCATTAATACAGTAGCTTAGAAATTAATTTATAAATTCATATTTCCAGGGGAGCTGGCTCATAGTTTTCCTTATAGATAGGGAAAAAGAGAAAAGTGGTTTAGTGGCCAGGGCAGTGTCTAAAGCCATACATAGATGCAGTGGTCTTTGTGGACTGGTTCATGGTCCACAGAGGACATCTGGCCCCTGGCCCCCTGCTGGGGTTCTTCTTGGAGTGCTGCAGTGGGGAGAAGGTGAGAGAAGGTGGCTGGCTCAGTGCAAGCCTTCCCTGTCATGGGACATAAAGCACGGTCGCTATTCCTGTCAGTGTCTCATTTTTAGACTGTGTTAAAGAGCCCTGCTCTCTTGAAAAACGTATATATGACCATTTATAAAATTAGATAGCCAGTGGAAATTTGCTGTATGAAGCAGGGAGCTCACATCTGGTGCTCTGTGACAACCTGTGCTGTGCATATTCATGTCTGCCTCTTTGCGACACTGTAGACTGTAGCCCACCAGGCTCCTCTGTCCGTGGGGATTCTCCAGGCAAGAATACTGGAGTGGGTTGCCTTGCCCTCCCCTGGTGGATCTTCCCAGCCCAGGATCGAAGCCAGGTGTCCTGCACTGCAGGTGGATTCTTCACCATCTGAGCCACCAGGGAAGCCCCTGTGACAATCTGGAGGGGTGAAATGGGGTGGGAGGTGGGAGGGAGGGTCAAGAGGGAGAGGACATACCTATACCTGTGACTGACTCGTGTTGATGTGTGGCAGAAACCAACACAATGTTGTAAAGCATTGACTTATTTAAAATTAAAATAAGTAAATTCAAATTTTAAAAAAGAGCGCTGCTCTCTTAGTAGCTCTCTGATTACATTAGAACACAGGTTCCAGTGTAACAACAGGCAGTGTTTTGTCTCGAAAAAGAAGAAAACCTTGGGGAGGTCCTTTATAAAGGAGATCAGTTGTTAGTATTGAATCCTAGCACCATCCTTGCCCTTGGAGGGAATAAGCAGAGGCTCCCCCAAGGGCTTCATTTCAGAGTCACAGAGGAAATCTACCCACCCCCCACCCCAACACACACACACCTGCTTTACTGAATCAGAAGTTCATGGGTGAAACCAAATTATCTTTTTAAACTCTACAACTGATTCAGAAACTCTCGTCTTTGGACACCTGTTTGGGGAACTTTTAAAATAGATGAGTCTCTCTGATCTGGGGGACCCAGAACTGGTGCTCACAAAAAGAATCCACGTCACGGGTGTTAAGAGCCACCTCAGTCTTTAAGCTCTGCTTGGTTGCTTTTAGCATCTCAGTAGGAATTAAGGATCTGAGAGTAGACTTTGATCAAGGGAAGGAGTTACGGAATTTGAAAGCCTGTTAGAACTGGGGAGAGAAATCTTTGGATCCTCCAAATTTAGCAGATGGCTAGCTTTCTGCAGTGACTCTCAACCCTGCCTGCACAGGAGAATTACCTGGGAGGTTCTAAACCACCTTGGCCAGGCCTCACCCCCAGAGGTCAGGTTAATCACGTGGTGCTCAGGTGGATATAAACACTCCCAGATGCTATCTTAGTGAAGCTGGGTCAAGAACTTTGTTGAAACCATCTGTGTAATGTAGGTACCCCACCTGGTCTTTGTCACCAGCAGAGTTTTAGGGCGTGAGGGGACGCTTTTGTTCATGGGGAACGTTGTAGAAAGTGTGCAGGCCGTGTAGCATGTCCAAGAGAAAGCCCTGTGTTAGTGTCCTTTAGAACAGTGTTAGTCGCTCAGTCGTGTCCGACTCTTTGCGACCCATGGACTGTAGCCTGCCGGGCTCCTCCGTCCATGGAATTTTCCAGGCAAGAGTACTGGAGTGGGTTGCCATACAGTGGACAGATTTAAAAGCAAATGCTTTTTGAGTCCGCCTGGCTCCTGCCCCCATCATAGATCAATGATTTTGGAAGCCAGAGGAGGGGCACCTACAGCCAAAACATGTTGGAAATTAATTCAGTTCTCTGTATTCCCAGAACTAGAGAACAAAATGCCTCATGATTGATGACCTGCTTTAAAGAGAGATCCCTTTTGGTTGAAAAGGGAGTTAACCTTTTTCTGAAGAGCAAGTACCAAGAGTGCTTAGAAGTATGGGATGTCTTTTTAGAAAATGCCTTGGACCTAGTAGCAGCGCGATGAAGAGCCAGGGGGACATCCTAGTATCCAGCGCTTTCTAATTAGTTATCCTTGGAGGCTAACAGTACTTTACCCCAAGCCTGTGCTTATGGAGAGGTTACTGGGGACATATTAATAAATGCAGGTGTGTGAACTATGTAGTGTTTAGCTGCATTTAGCTTAAACGTGTAGTGCCAGCCTTCAGTTAAGATATTGGGGATCAATAAATGCTCACTCCAGCTGGTTCTGCTTCTCCACTAGGTCGTTGGGCTCCTAGAGTTTTATTCCATTTGTCATTGCACGTATTGATCCATCATAATTGCCTGATGTGTAGGAACTCTAGCTCAGCAACCCAAGGCAGAGATTTTTCTTCCCAGTTGTATGAGGTTGTCATTTCTACAATGCTGTTCACTTTACTTGCTTATATTTGTAGATCCTCTTACTTTGCAGAGTATATGTTCATGAAATGCGCAGCATTTTTAAGAGTTCTGCACTTGGAGTTGGAAAGCTTTTGAGGTCATATTATCTAGGACAGGGGTTCCTTTTCAGCATCATCAGTATTGTGGTACTTAGTCTTTCTGGAAAGTTCTAGACCCCCTCATTCCACTGTTTGAAACTTAGGGGTGAGCAGATATCTTACAGTCGCTTACTCCCACCCTGGACAGTTCCTGCCTCTCTTCTGGGGTAACCAGCAGAGCAGATTGGTCTGGGAATGTACCTTTAGTCTTCTCTTCACTAAGCAAGACTCTTTCTGGTCTGGTTAGCATTCCTCATGTGACAGTTCAGAATCCTGTTTGATTTCCTTTGAATACATTCCAGTCTTTCAGTATACCTCATGAAATGTGGCATCTGTAATTAAGCTAAGCGTGCAGATCTAGCCTGACCGGAGAAGAAGTCGGTGGCCATCTCCTGCTATCCTGGGGCATAAATACTTAGGTGCTGCATTAATGGAAGCTTACTAATAGTTCCTTGCTGTGATGATTGCTAATGAGTCACCAAAATCGTCCAGTGCTTCCCATCCACACCGTGGTTCTGGATGGTGACCACAGGTTGGTACCAACCACTGTGAGGTCTGTTGTGGACCCGCCATGGTTGTAGACCCTGTCCATTTCACATTGCTAAGTGGCAGTGTCCATTTAAGCATAGAGGTTACCAGAAGCCTCTCCCAGTTCCCCTTACTTCACAACCCGAGTTCTCTTTGTCTATGACTCAACAGTGAAACCAATGTTCACCTTCCCCTAAGCCTGGCTCTTGATTTCAAGAGTGGGAATTTAACAGACTTGTAATGAATTTTCACAGTACCAGGCAGAATTCCAAGACAATTGCCATGTTAGGTACTGAAAAGTCACGTTCTGACAGTCGGAAGGTGAACTTTGACACTTTTCCTGTGTCTTCACTATGTGTTAGTCTCAGTCGTGTCCGACTGTTTGCGACCCCATGACTGTAGCCTGCCAGGCTCCTCTGTCCATGGAATTCTTCAGGCAAGCGTACTGGAGTGGGTTGTCATTCCCTTCTCCAGGGGATCCTTCCAACACGGATTGAACCCAGGTCTTCCGCATTGCAGGTGGATTCTTTACCATCTGAGCCACCAGGAAACACTTTGTCTTTGCCTTCCTGTTATAACAATCCTAATCATTTGGATACAAATGAATGCCTTGATTTGAGGCAGGAGAAAGCTATGTAAAGCAAATGTAAAAGAGGAAAGTACGTTAGCGTGTCTCAGAACTCTCTCCCTACTTTGTTGATGTGCATGATAACATAGAATGTTCCTTAAGATCATAAATGAGGTATGAGCAGTACTTTATTGTTATGCGGCACTAACTCAATTTTATAGGTTTGTCAGTGTAACCACGGAAGTCATGCATCTTGCCTAAGGCACGTAGCTGGCAGTTAGCAGGGATGATGGGACCCTGGGCCCCCTAATTCCCAATGCCATGCTCTTGGCCACTCTGGTCTCCTGGGTTCCTGGAAAAGACATTTCCTGGGTTTCTGGCTTGGGAAACCAGGTAGATAGAAGTTATACCTGCTGAGACCAGAAAGATGGAGGAAGGGTATAGGAGGCACTTTTTATTTGGGAGTTGTCTCATTCATGATCCCCAACCCCTGATATCCAAATAAAGCTATCTAGTGGTTGAGTCTATGACAGAATTGAGAGAGGTCTTGGCCTATAGGTGGAGCTTAAAGCCTTGGGAATGGATGATGTCATCCTGGGAGAGACTGTTGAGACAAGTTCCCAAAATCTAACCCCAAGGAAACTGGGCATTTGGAGATCTGGTGGAGGAAGAAGAACCTAAAGGAGGTGATGATCACCCCTTAAAGGTGATGGGGTTTGTGCTGCCTTCTTGGGGGCAGTTGGAAATGTAGGTAAGAGTCTTGTTAGGCACAAATGGGGTGGGAGTGTGGAGTCCTCCACTGAGCGGGCAGTGCACTGATGGTGTTACCACCTTGACCGGGTGTGCCTTAGGAACCAGGAGCGGCCTGCAATGGGCCTGGCAGTCCTGTGCATCCAAGAATTGCCTCCCTCCTGCCTTCCATTGCTCTGCCCCAGAATGCTCAGCGTGATCTTTAACATCCGTTGTAGCACTCACGCTTATACCGCCCTTAGTTTTCAGGTGTCTTTTGTCTCCCTTGCTTCATGGCTCCCCTCTGAAACTCAAGGAGCGTGGAAAGGTAGGCTGTTGAGACCCGAGGCTCTGAGGGGCTTGACCAAAGGCACCAAGCTCGTGAGAGGCAGAACCGGTGCTGGAATTCCTTCTGCTACTGCTGCTCCAAGGCTCCTGCTGTTTTGTCCCCTTCTGTGTGTCTGGATGAATCTGGAGAACCTGGATTTGTAGCAGAATTCCTGCAGCGGGGCTGGGCTTGCGCTAATGAATTTGCTCTATCCGATGGGAAGTTTTCATGGCTGCTGCGTGACGGTGTCTGCTCGGAGGCTGTGTGAGCTGCCTTGTTGGACGCCTGACTCTTCTCTGTGGATGACCACAGAACAGGAGATAATTCATCCTTGGTGGACGCCCATATACGTACTCTAGAGTGCAGAGCCCGCAGTGGGTGTCAAGCAAATACTGTCTTTGCTTTTCCCCTGTTCTTATCATTTCTCTGCACATTTGACGTACCCCATCTCTGTGTATGTGGGCAACTTCTGGGTGAACCTAAAGAATGCTCTGGGTACCAAAGTGTCTGCCCTGGAGATGTCCGCAGCGCTTTAAATTCTCCGAGTAGATGAGTAACTATTTAATATTAACTAGATGGCTGACCAAAGATTCTCCTGCATAAAAATATCTGTCTCCTTGGCATATCACTTTATTTAAAGTGTTACCGTATTTCTCAGCTATGACCGAAAAACCATTAAAATACATGTGTTATCTGAAAGAGAAGATGTCCTGTGTGTCACAACTTTCAAATACAGCTCGGGTCTAACGTCTTCAATTTCTGCCACCGTGGCTGAGTTGAGGGTCTCACCTTCCACTTGGGTTACTGCTGCGGCTCTGAAGGGGCCTCAGTCTTGCCTGTGCTTCTTTTTCTACCTCCCAAGTCCACCCCCTGTGCTCCAGGGGAGGAAGAAGTGTTTGCGCGTGTTGCTTTCAAGTTAATGGTTTCAGAATGTTAAAATGCTGGTGGGAAGAAACTAGCTGGGGAGAGAGGTTGACAGTTGGGAGGGGTTGGGGAGACAGAGAAAGGGGATAACTGGTAGAGAATCCCTGACACGACCAGCTTTGGTGGGATCCAGGGCCAAGACACTGAAATTAGCTCTGAAAAGGTGGTGGTGGTGGTTGTTCAGTCACTTAATCACGTCCAGCTTTTTGCAACCGCATGGACTACAGCATGCCAGGCTTCCCTGCCCTTCGCGTCTCCCAGAGTTTACTCAAACTCATGTCCATTGAGTCGATGAAGCCATCCAACCATCTTGTCCTATTTCACCCCCTTCTCTTCCTGCCCTCAATCTTTCCCGGCATCAGGGTCTTTTCCAGTGAGTTGGCTCTTTGCATCAGGTGGCCAAAGTATTAAGAGCTTCAGCTAGTATCAGCATCAGTCCTTCCAGTGAATATTGGAAGACATGGGGGTGGGATCCAGAGCCAAGATGCTGACATTTACCTCCAAGAAAGTAGGATTCTCCAGTTGTTGGAGAAAAAGCAGAGAAAAGCTGGGTGCTGATGCTGCAGGAAGATTGATAGACTTGGTGTCAGGAAGTTGAACTATTCCAGGCTTTTTCCTCTCAATTCCTGTTATTTTATCACATGGTAGGTACTGATATGTTGGATGAATCGCATGTGGACTTTAATGTCTCTCATAATGGAGATGTGCCCAGGGAATCCCCAGATAGGAATAAGTCACATGTACTCGGGGGAAAGAAAGCTTGAACCTGAACCTGCTGTGTGTGCTGTGAACTCACTGATGCACAGTCGGTGCAAAGGTGGGTGAGCCGCCAGATGAGGTGACTGAACCTCTGGAGAGACAGATGCTAAGGGGGCGGCGATGGCACTGCAGCGTTTCCAAGGAGCCTGCGGGAGGTGCCCTTGGTGAGCAGGAGTGTGGTGCTGGAGACGCAGTGGGTCTGAACCTCTGCTTGGTCGGTGGCTATAGTCTCTCCCCCAGGTCCCCTTGCACTTGTCACAGGTGGGGTAGAGAGAGAATCAGACTTTGACAGCTGCAAGCGTGCTTAGATATTTTTCTGTCTAACCTGTTTATTTTACAGAAGACGTAATGGAGTGTCGAGGAGACTGGCTAGGCCCTGTCCTGAATTTGTGCTGGGCCCCAGGGTACTAGACCCCAAGGCCAGTGCTCCTTTTAGCCTTCAGCGGAAGGGCCAGCTCCCCGGGCCATAGTCAGACCCACAGATCTTCCTGCGTGCGTGCGTGCGTGCGTGTATGTGTGTTGATATGAACTGAGAATGACCTCACGCCCCATGCTTCTCATGTTTGACCAAGATGATCATCAGATTTGACCCTTCATGATGAATGTGGGGCTTTTCTCAAACACATGGCCTCAAAGAAATGTTTTAAACTGTACACAGAATGAAAAACCTAAGAAATTAAAACATTAACATCTTTCATTTTTAAGACACTTTAGGAACAGTTTCGGGTTCACAACAAGATTGAAAGGAAGGTGCAGAGATTTACCGTATAGCCTCTGCCTCCGTACACGTATAGCCGCCCTCATTATCCACATCCGCCGCCAGAACGGTCCATTTGTTACAACCGATGAACCTACATCGACTCATCGTAACTGTGTAAAGCCTGTAGTTTCCTTAGGGTTCACACTTGGTGTCATTCTTGGTGTTGTGTACTCTGTGGGTTAGAACAAATGTGCAGTGACGTGTATCCATCATTATGGTGTCATGTGGAATATTCTCACTGTCCTAATAAAAAGTCCTCTCTGCTTCACCTATTCATCCTCCACCACCCCTATCGACCACTGATCTTTTGACAGTCTCCATAGTTTCATCTTTTCTAGAATGTCATATAGTTGGAATTGTACAGTATGAAGCCTTTTCAGATTGGCTTCTTTAGTTGAGTAATATGCATTTAATTTTCCTCCATGTCTTTTCGTGGCTTCATATCTCATTTCTTTTTAGCACTGATTAATATTCCATTTTCTGGATATGCTACAGTTTATCCATTCACCTGCTGAAGAGCATCTTAGTTGCTTCCAGGTTTGGGCAATTATGAATAAAGCTGCTGGAAACAGCTGTTTGCAGGTTTTTGCATGGATATAAGTTTTCAATCAATGTATCTTTTAAAGGAACATGCTACATGCAAATGTAAAGTTTTTCATGGCTTAAGGAAAGTAGACTAAAACGGGGAGAAGTATCATCAAACAAAAGGATATGAGTGACTGAAGGGGGGGAAAAACCACTCTAAAAGCACCCCATTTGAACTCATATTTGAGGTTGGATGATAAAAACAGAAACAAAAGAACTACCTGAAGAGTCATATTGAAATTCCCAGATCAGATCCTATGTTAAGAGATGCTTGAATTTTCCAAAATTGAAAATTTAACATTGTGGTATGTTTTAGGAGTTAGGAAAGTCAAATCAGTCTATAGTCAGTTTTGTTTTGTTTTTTTTTTAGCAGTTGATAAATACTTGACAGAAAAGGTGTACTGTTTTATTTGTCAGGTAAAATACCTCAGAATTAAGGAATTTAATTAATCCATCTTAGCTGATTAAAAAGGGCACCAAAAATAACTTATTAGGGACTGAAGAGATTAGAATTGTTCCTGAATAGTATGCTGTCTCACCTTTTACACTTAATCTTAGCCAAAAGGCCGAGAAGCGATTGCTCTCACCTTTTGACACAACAGGTAGATTTTGATGAGCTCAAAATGAAGGGGATTTTCAGTGCCTATCCTTCAAGTATGCAAAGCTATGCATACTTTCAAGTATGCAAAGTATCCTTCAAATATGCAAAACTACTATTATAACCAAGAAAAATTTAAGCATGTTTGCACTAAACACTGTATATGAATCTTTCTGTTTATCTATAATGCCCCCCAAAGTGGCAACAACCCAAATGTCCTCCAACTGAAAAAGGAAAAAATTGGTATATCCATACAACAGAATGTTGTTTGGCCTTAAAAATTAGGAGTGAAGAATTGACACATGCAACAACATGGATAAACTTTGAAAACATTATACTAAATGAAAGAAATCAGCCAGAAGATCATGGTTCCCTTCATATGAAAGTTCATAATAGGGAGAGGCAGAGAGTGGACTAGTGAATGCCTGGGGTCAGGGGGACTGATGGGAAGTCACTGGGAATGGACAGAGCTTCTTTTTGTAGTGATGACAAAGTTATCAAGTTGATTTTGGTGATGGTTGCACAATTCTGTGAACATACTAAAAATCATTGAATTTATACAGTTTAAATGGGTGAACCATATGATATTTGAATTATATCTCAGTAAAGCTGTTACCCACCCCCCCAAAAAAAATTAATAAAAGGCAGAAAGCAGATGTAGAGATGCTATTTTACAGAAAAGGTGAGCAGGAACTACATTTCTTAAATAGGAACACTTGATATCATCATACTAGACTTGATAAATGAGGTTGAGACATGTGGGATGAGAACAGGGAGATAACTGTGAATAATACTATGTTGTGAAGAATCCTGTCCAAAAACATTTGTTTGTAGTTCAGTAGGTATACACCATCTGGAGAAGAATTCAGTACCATACATGCTAACCAATATGCATATACATCTTTTTATTTAAAAGAGGATTTCTCCAAGTTGTAAGCCAGATTTATAAATTTAAGCTTCATTAAGTATAAACAAGGGTTTAACAAGAAAACATTTAGGTCTTGGGTTCATATAGGACTAGATCCTGAGAGTCAGGCACACAAAGAAATGAAGCCAGAAGAGAAGAGGATTAAAGAGGAAACATTTGAGCAGCTGGGTGGGAGGGCCCATCTCAAACTCAAGGTTGTCGGCTCTCTGAACTTGCTTTCCTGGGTTCTGAAGGCCTTGCCCACTGCCTGACACCTCTCATCTTTGGCCCTTTCCCTGTGTCCCTTTTCCACGAGTCAAGAAGCCTGAACATGACTCAGCAAAATGCACCAGACTGTGGTTGCTCAGCAGGTTGGCCAAGTAAGCCTCCCAGTCTTGGAGCTTTGTAGTACTTCCAGGCCTTGGAGGGGACCGTGGTATCAGCAAGAATGTTAGGATGCTCCAGGTCAGCGTTTTATGAATATGGGGTGGAGTACAATCTTGGCACTCAGATCAGAGAAGGAAAACGTGTTGCTTCCAACGGGAGCACCTCCTTCCACGGGTGGCGCTCACTCACAGTGAAGGTGTAGGGAGGAGTGCTCCAGTAGATGAGGTGATACATGTGCTTCCTGGGTCCTCACAGATAGCTGCTAACTTACTTCCAGGAAGCTGGGCTTCCCTCTCCCTGAGCACACCTTCTGCTCCAGTAGTGTCTGTAACTTACCATTTAAAACTCCTGTGGATCTTGATAAATGACACTAAAAATAACACTAAAAGACTTCACCATTTGGGATTTTTGCAACTGACAAGGGACTTTTTCACAACCATTACTAAAAACAGCCAGATCGCAGCATTTAAGCTTTATTAAAGGAAAGCCTAGAATGTATTTTTCTTTTCTTTTTTTTAACGATTTGAAAAGCAAGCAAATTCTCGTCCTGGGAGTATTTGAGGATTGCTTTAATTAAATTACCTAGCCCCTAAAAGTCTGTGAATATTCAGAACTCAAAATCTTCCCAAAGTCAATTAGCTGCATTAAAACACTCCTTCTGCTTGTAGGGAGACATTGTCGAATTTTTGACACAAAAGGAAGTTTATTTTAACATAGGATTCTTTTTCCCCCAACAAAGGTTTTTACATAAACTCTGAACTGCCCCCTCTCCCCCCAACTTATCCTTCAAGAAAAGACAAGGGGAAACTTTACTAAGTCGCCATCCCGTGAAGCCACTGCACAGCTAATTCCTAATTCTGAGCTTCTCTTCCGTCGCTGAAAACTTCCAGCTCTTGGTAAAGACGAACCTCAAGGCAGTCGACATTGACATCTAACAAGATTCTTCAGGGGTCTTGCTCTCGAGTCTCGGCCCCCTTGGATCTTAGACCGTTGGTGTTCTCTTCTGTACTTTGCAGCACAATGCTGTCTTTTGTTCTAAGTGTGCTGGGTGTCCCTCGGAGTGGCAGCTCCTCAAGGGAGCTGTTTTCATGTGCTTACTTGGAAAGCTCAAAATGGGACCCCATGCAGGTATGTAGTAAAGAATTGCCACCTGACTGGTGGACAGCTGAGTCCCCTTTCCCATCATCATGGTTTTTTTTTCCTCCCCTTTTGACTGCTGAGAGGTTTGTAGACACTCTGCTGCTGCTGCTGCTAAGTTGCTTCAGTCGTGTCCGACCCTGTGCGACCCCATAGATGGCAGCCCACCAGGCTCCCCCGTCCCTGGGATTCTCCAGGCAAGAACACTGGAGTGGGTTGCCATTTACGCTCTAGTTGGGCTTAAAGATTCCTGATTTGGAAGTTGAACTGTAATTCTTGGGTTCTTGCCCACATTGACCCACCACCCTATCAGATGGCCTGTAGGCTGTAACCTCTGGGGAGTGTTGAGTGCCACACCCTTGGCTGGGCTTGACTGAGGAGGGGGATGGAGCCATATGGGACTTTTTCAAGGAAACCTTGGCTTTGGATAAGGTACTTTCTTCCACTTTGTACAGGTTATTGGGCCTGGAAGGGGAGTGAAAGAGTGTTGCCTAACCTGCCTCCGTGGTCAGCAGGAGGGTAAACTGAAGTTGTAGATGTGATCGTGTTGTAGAGTGGAGTTGATGTTGACTGCTGTGAACTTTGATCATCCCTGTTACCTAGGTTTTCTGTTTGGGTAACTCTTGGGCACTTACATTTGTGCGATATAAAAAGGCCTTGAGAGAGGGCAGGGAGGTGAGTAATCAGTAGGAACTGTCAGTCAAGATCTCAGTTACTCTCTCACCCAGCACTGTAACTGCAGGTCCTGTGATCCTCTCCAGAAGGTAGTCGATTTGGGGCCTGAAGGTGCTATTGCAGAAGTTCAGAACTTGATATAAGTGTACAGTTGACTCTTGAACAACGTGGGGTTTAGGGGCGCCAACTTTCTGCACGGATGAAATCCACATTTAACCTAGAGTTGGCCCTGCCGTCCGTGGGCGCTCCCGTTTAACCTGCCACGAGTTGGGCAGTACTGTAGTATTTACTACTGAAAAAAAAATCAGTGTGTCTGTGTTCCCATGCAGTTCACACCTGTTGCTGAAGGGCCCGGTGTAGTCGGTTCATTTATTAAAATGGTTTCATCTGCCATCTTAACAGCTCAAGGAGTGGATGCAGGTGGGGAAGATGCCTTGGCTGAGCTCAGAGGAATGGGGCTGGCACATTTAGACCTGAGGTAGCATTTCCCAGATGAGACAGATCTAAGAATATATCAAAAGTGTGGGCTGAGAGAAGGGAGAAGCCTTTCTCAATTTTACTTTTGTTAGGGATATTTCTGAGAGCGACGAGTTTTCCTGACAGCATAATGAATTATTGACTTGCTTTCCATTATTAGATCTTTCAGCCCATTAAAGTGAGTCTTTCTTTAGAGGACTCAGAAGTGGTTAGAGACCCACTGGGTATTCCAGGACCCACAGACTTGGGATGTTGTACTAAAGAAACCCATGAATGAGTGTGCTACTGATAAATAACCAGAGCTACCATTCAGGTGCGTCTGCTCTAAGCCCAGCAGTTCCATGTAGATAATTCCAACATTATCTACTAAGCTGTGAGGCCAGTTCTGTCTCTGCTTGAATGCCTTCAGTCTGAAGCAGATTCTCTTATGAAGTGACCTCTCATGTGCTTGAACACATGATGTATTTGAAGGGCCCTTGCATCATAGAAAGGGTGCTAGGCTGGATGTCCAAGCTTGTGCCCTCAGTGGTCTAATTTTTTTAAGCTGTGTAGGGAAAACACTGTGAAGGTAGAGCCTTGCTTTTTATAACTGAGTAAAGCTCACAGCAGAATTAGCCTAATATGTTTAATGATGTTCATAATCATTATGCTCCATGATAATTTAGGCATAAATATTAAGTAGCAGACACAAATGACTGCAGTTAGTAGTGCCTTCCCGTAGCCAGACTCTCTTTTGCATGTATTCTCTTTTTTCACTTAGAGCGTGTTCATTCATTGTGAACTGTTGAAGCCTCTGGGCACCAGCCTCTGGTATGTCCTTAGCCTGCCCTGGGGGCCTGTCAGCTGCTAACATAGCCCAGCGCTTTTGCACCTCCACTCGATCCTGAGTGTCTCATACGTGAAAGGCTGGATGGTTTCTGGGCCAGGAGGCTGGGATGGTTGCATTTAGGAGGGGAAGGCTACAGAAGAAGCTAAACCCTGTGAGAGCCTCTCCAGTGGGGACCTGTGAGAGCCTTTGTAGCAGTTGGAGGGGCAAGATGGATCCTCAGACACTGTCTTTTGAGCCAGCTTTTTCCCCTCTAGAATAGACTCCCCAGAACAACTAAAGCAGAGTCAGCCTTAGGCCCAGGTGCTGTATAATTTCATGGCCACATGAGAGAATCATGAACTTTCAAACCAGCCAAGGGATGATGATGCTGGGTGCCCAGACCAGCAGCATCAGTATCACCCAGGAACTTACTAGAAAGTACATCTCAAAATCCTTGCCCTGCAATGTTGGACTGTTCAGGGCAATGAGATGCAGATGCTGTGAGAGTGTCATTTAGTCTTCTGTGGGCTTTAAGGCCTGAAAGGTTATATACCAACTTGTGCTACAATGTATTCCAGGGGAGAGAAACTTGCCCCCCTATCCTAGGAGTCTCTGAAATCTACCTCCCACCTCTACCAGCACACTTAGTGATGTTTCTTATTGGCCCTTGAAAATGCAGCAGGACTGATGAAACGTGGGCATGGTTTCCTTGAAAGTCATTGTCATTAATGCTGTGCAAAGAGGCATGATTTTGCAATCTGGAAAAGAAAAACATTTTTAAAAGGGAATGAGTGACTCTTAACCATTTTTGTTCCATTTGAAACATTTAAATGTATCAAATATAATATGTACAATTGCAAAGGACTGATTTTACTGAACTTATCAAATTATTTTAGGAGTTTGTGATAAAGTAAATATAAGGTATCGTTAATGCATTAGTGGCAGATCTAATAATAACCATAATTTTGAAGTGATGAGTGTAAATATTTAATGATATCTGCAGCAACTGTAATATAATATGGTGTCAAAGTCACAGGTCCTGCTAATTCTGCTCCCTGTTTTTGACTATTCTTTTTTGTTTATTTTTTAAATTGAAGTATAGTTGATTTGGGGCTTCCCTGATGGCTCAGATGATAAAGGATCTGCCTGCAATGCAAGAGATCCAGTTTCAATCCCTGGATTGGGAAGATCCCCTGGAGAAGGGAATGGTAACCCACTCCAGTATTCGTGCCTGGATAATTCCATGGACAGAAGCTACAGTCCATGGGGTTGCAAAGAGCTGAACGTGACTGAGTGACTAACATAGCTGATTTACAGTGTTGTGTTAGTTTCTGGTATATAGCAAAGTGATCTCGTTATATATATATTTTCTGATTCTTTGCCATTATAGGTTATTGCAAGATACTGAATATAATTCTCTGTGCCATACAATAGGACCTTGTTGTTTATATTATATACAGCAGTGTGTGTCTGTTAATCCAGTGTGTATCCCTCCCCACTTGCCCCTTTGGTAATCATAAGTTTGTCTTCTGTGTCTGTGTGTCTGTTTTATAAATAAGTTCATTTGTGTAACTTTTTTAGGTTTCACATTTGGCTATGTTCTTAATTGGCGGAAATGTTAAAATTGTTAGAATTTAGTAAAACTGAATAGAGCCGTGCTTTTTATTCCATCTAAGTTCATGGGTGCCCCTGAATTCTATTCGTGAGCGTGTTGGGAATTTGTAGACCCCAGGTGCAGAACACTAGAGACAGAGCGAAGCTGCCGATTCTCCCCCGCTCACAGGCACTGGCCGGCCGCAGCGCGCTCTGCAGTGCTCGCGCCTCTGCGCGCTTCTGACTCCAGTGCTGACCGGCCTGCACTGTTGCTGCCACTGGGGGGTATCAGTCACGTAAGTCTAGTCAACAAGGATGCTCTACTTTGATTTCTAAGTGATTTGTAAAAAACCATTAACTGGAACTTAGACTTAAATGTAAAGGCTCCTATAGTTTACAGACAAGAAGAACGGTTAAAAAACTCACATGTTACGAACTGTTTAGCCTCGTAAAGTTAGTCTTTGTTTTAAGGTCAGTGTTACACGATATTAGGCTAATAGCAACCATGAATAAGTTACAAGGTATTTGAATGTCTACAAGTACCTGAATATATTTATATCATGACCCATTTAATGAAGCTGTTGAGCAGTGGTTCTTAATCCTAGCAGAACTAATGTAGCAGAACATCAGAATCCTTGTGGAATTAAAACAAAACAAAACAAATATCTGGGCTCTACCCCCAGAGGCTGTGATCCAGGTGATGGTTGTGGAATCCATCGGGGGAGTTTCCTGAGCTCCACATGTGCAGCCAGGGCTGAACAAGTTATGGTTCTTTGTAGTCCAGTCGTTGCCAGAGGCCATGACTTGCCTGTTGGGGTGGGAGTGCCCTAAACTTCACCCTCTTCCTGGAACACCATTTCTCTCTTTTGCCCTTTGCACAGCCTGGTGCCTCTGCCTGGAATGGCCTCTTGGGATAAATCATGAAGGGCCTGGGATGCTGCAGGTGCTGATGCAGATGCAGGCCCCAGTGTCTCATGAGAGGTGCTCGTGGGACCCACGTGCGTGCTTGCTCAGCTGTGTCTGACCCTTCGTGACCCCACGGACTGTTGCCCGCTGGGCTCCTCTGTCTGTGGAATTCTCCAGGCAAGAGTACTGGAATGGGTTGCCATGCCCTCCTCCCGGGGATCTTTACAACCCAGGGTTCGAATTCATGCCTGACTTACATATGTTCAAATGAGTGTTTTGGAAATATCTTTCCAGTGGCAATGAGGAGAAGGGATTGAGTAGGGGCTGACAAAGGCAGAGGAGGACCGGTTACGATACTGTGAAAGCACCAGGAGAGAAAGGATGAGGGACAGGACTTAGGGGATGGATTAAAAAGAGGATCGAGGCAGTACAGTCAACTCTGCTGGTGGTGTAAGGAACAGAAAAGAGCCAAAGGCCCTTCCCAAGTCCCCGTCTCATTGCTGTGCGGGGCACCAAGCCATGCGCTTGAGGAGTTAGGATGAGGAGCAGACTGGAGGGGGGCTGGGGAGCTTGGTTCTGGGTGTGGAGGCTTTGAGGGGAGAGCTGTGCAGCCTCTGTGTGTCACTGTCGCTGCGCATATGTGCTTGGCTTTGGGAGAGATCTGGGTTGGGGTGTAAATCTGAGAGTGGACAGCTTTGGGGTGGTGTTTGTAGCGAGGAGGTAAGATGAGATCATGTTAGAGGCAACCTGGAGAGGTGAGAGGAGATGCTGAAATTGATGTGCAGGGTTCTGCTAAATTTAAAAGGTGAATGGATGAGGCTGGATCTAGAAGAGAAATTGAAGAAGACCTTGTATCTCCTGGTAACCTGGCAGAGAGAGTGCAGTGCAGAGAAACAGGATGGGCTTTAGACCGAGGTGCTCAGATGCACCTGGCTTCAGATACTACCAAGCTAGACTGCTGACCCACGAGAAGCCTTTTTACCTGAATATTACCTGCATGTATTCCTTTTCTGTAAAGTAATTCCCAGCACCAAGTGAAAGAGAGCTTCAGAAGTGTTTATTTGGTACTGCAGGTAATCTTGCCCAGATAATCCCATAGACAGAGGAGCCTGGTGGGCTACCGTCCATGGGGTCGCAAAGAGTCAGCCACGACTGGGTGACTAACACACACACACACCCTGTAGGGTACAAATAAGCATACACCATAGTTTACCCCCAACTAAGATAATACTGGGCTTTCCTGGTGGCTCAGACGGTAAAGAACCTGCCTGCAATATGGGAGACCTGAGTTCGATATCTTGTTTGGGAAGATCCCCTGGAAGAGGGCATGGCAATCCAGTCCAGTATTCTTGCCTGGAGAATCCCATGGACAGAGGAGCCTGGTGGGCTACAGTCCATGGGGTCGCAGAATTGGACATGACTGAGCGACTAAGCATGGCACAGCACAAGATAACATGGACCAAATAATTCTGTTAAATATAAAACCACAGGAAACACTTGCCTCTGTTGCTCAGTTCAGTTCAGTCGCTCAGTCGTGTCCGACTCTTTGTGACCCCATGGACTGCAGACCCCAGGGACACCAGGCCTCCCTATCCATCCCAACTCCCAGGGTTTACTCAAACTCATGTCCACTGAGTCAGTGATGCCATCCAGCCATCTCAATCTCTGTCGTCCCCTTCTCCTCCTGCCTTCCATCTTTCCCAGTATCTGGGTCTTTTCAAATGAGTCAGTTCTTCACATTAGGTGACCAAAGTATTGGAGCTTCAGCTTCAGCATCAGTCCTTCCAATGAATATTCAGGACTAATTTCCTTTAGGATGGACTGGTTTGATCTCCTTGCAGTCCAAGGGACTCTCAAGAGTCTTCTCCAACACCACAGTTCAAAAGCATCAGTTCTTTGGTACTCAGCTTTCTTTATAGTCCAACTCTCACCTCCATACATGGCTACTGGGAAAACCATAGCTTTGACTAGATGGAACTTTGTTGGCAAAGTAATGTCTCTGCTTCTTAATAAGCTAACTAAACCCACAGATTTCTGAATTTTCAGGGGTATTTTCAAGATTAGCAGGTACCTGCAGTTGATGTGAGCTATTTATTAATATTCTGCACAGCTCAACTGTAACCTGGATCTGGAATCAGAGTTCAGGAATAGCAGGAGGTCTTACGGCTCATCTTCCAGCCTTTCCAGTTTAAGAGCAGAGATGCTGGGACATCTCCATCCACACCGAGGAGACCCCCACTCTGTTTCTGTCTCACTCTGCCCTGCTTATCTTCCAGTGAGGGGTGGGCTTGACTGAGTTCCCAGAGGTTCTTTCTGTGATCCTTTCACATGTGAGAGGAGGCAGCCTCTCCTGGGAACAGCAAGTAAGTGGAAGGAGACGGATTCATTTCACGGCTACTTGTATCACACTACACCTAGGAGGTTTATAAATAGAACTTAGCACCCAGAGGGCCACTGTGAGACTAAAGTGGAAAAATGATACTTGGATATGAAATGCACTAAGTACTTAGCCCCCGCGTTGTCAGAAGGTTCAATTTCATCTTATTGACTGGGCACTTAGGACTCTGACTGCTAACTACCAATTAAGCAGTTTTCCGTGAATATTTATGGCTGCCTTCCCTATTGACTTGATTTCTAGACTGTGAGCACACAGCCCTGCCTGGGAGAGGGGAAGGTGTGGCAGGTAGGTCACTGGTCCCTGATGGCAGAGATGCTCAGGGATGCTGCTGTGCCTGCCCCACACCCCGAGCATGGAGGGCCCCAGACATAGGCACCCTCTCTCTAGCTGCCCAGGACATATCTCCTCATTCCCACGTTGAGCCTGGCTTTCTTGTTGGCTGGGTTTATGGGATCCCTGACTTGGCACTTTATGGCCCAGCCCCTTCTCACAGCAGAACCGTTCTTTCTCATGCCCCAACCTTGGGAGAAAATCTTTAACTTTAGACTCACTGTAACTGTGAGGCTCTGTTTAGAGCCCCAAATGACCTCACTCTAAGTTTCTGTACCTTTTTTACCTAACTGACTGTTGTTCTGTCACTAAGTCAGGTCCAACTCTTTGCAACCCCGTGGACTGCAGCACCCCAAGCTCCTCTGTTCTCCACTGTCTCCAAGAATTTGCTCAAATTCATGTCCATTGAGTTGGTGATGCTATATAACCATCTCACCTTCTGCTGCCCCCTTCTCCCTTTACCCTCAATCTTTCCCAGCATCAGGATCTTTTCCAATGATTAAGCTCTTCAGATCAGGCAGCCAAAGTATTAGAGCTTCACCTTCAGCATTAGGCCTTCCAATGATTATTCAGGGTTGCTTTCCTTTAGGATTGACTGGTTTGATCTTCTTCCTGTCCAAGGGACTCTCAAGAGTCTTCTCCAACACCATAATTCAAAAGCATCAATTCTTCAGCACTCAACCTTCTTTATGATCCAACTCTCACATCCATACATGATTTCTGGAAAAACTATAGCTTTACCTAACTTTATCTCCATCCTAGCTTATCTCTGTCCCCAAACCTTACTTTTCCCTTCCCATAGAACCTGGTTTTTTTTTCTCCCAAGGTGACTCTGCCCTCTTCTTGACTTTTCCTGACTTTCCCACTCTAATGGGGTTTTGAGATTATTTTGTGTTAATATAATTGTGTTTGTATCCCTAGGCATCATATTTCTTTTTTATTGTTGAGTTTTAAGGAAAATATCATACCATATATAGTATTATCAATTTTTTTTTAGCTGGCATGCTGCTAAGATTCATTTTAATTGTCTTCCTTGCATGTCTCCCAGTTATTAACTCTGTCCATGGTACTGACACAAATGTCTGTGTTGGACGGAAATTCTTGATTAAAAATTCTTTGTATCCCCATTGTCTGGTGCAAATCTTTTTTTCTTTTTTAACCATAGTAGATGGTCTGCACTGTGATGATGGTGTTGAAAATGTAATTACAGACCAGACAGACATAGACAGGCAAGAAACAATAGATTGATTATCCCATTAGTGACTAGACTGTATTCTACTGACACACCTAAATTTTCAGATGATTTGTTACTGGAGTGGGGAATGATGGAGGGGCTTAATGATGTGTGTTCAGAGACAGGGCGTCCTTCCTGCTGGGCGAGGCTCAGGCCGGGCCTTCCCTCCTTCCTGTTTAGCAGCTCCACTGTGTGTCAGGGGCATTAGCAGGTCTTTTCCCACCTCTTCCTGCCTTTCAGGGAGTGCCCAGTCCACGGAAAGAGAGCTGCACCTCTTTGAAGCTTGGGGCCCCTGCAGGGAGCCCCCTTCCCATGGATGAGCTCCGGAGACTGAACTGAGGGCAGGAACCACGAAGTTTGGTTTGCAGGCAGTAAACTGTACACCTCTAGGGGGCACCGTGGCCTCAGTCTATGAAGACCACCATCTGTGATAGCCCCTGCTATCTTGACACAAACCAGGCGCTGGCCAGTTCATCCAAGCCCTGCATCTGAGACTGGCCATCATGGAACTAGGTTCTAATGGGAAAGACAAGGATAGAAGGAGTGCTAAGTAGACAAAGAAAATATTAGTAAACTGTATGCTGAGTGCTAGGAAGGTAGGGTGGTCAGGCAGGGGCTTCTGACCACCCTAAAAGAAGTGATGTTTTAACTGAGGAAGTGGTGCTGTGCTAGCCAGCACTGACACCTGATTCCTGTCTAATGTCTCAAGGCTCGAATTGTTGGAGGGATTCACCAATGGTGCTTGGTTACACACGAAGGTGCTATAATGGTGGTGTAGAGGTGTTACAGAACACCCCAGTGGGAAATTGTCCAGGGTAAGGAAGTCTGTGTTCAAGTTTGCATTTGGTGTCTTGCTAGCTGAGAACTCTGGGAATATCCCTGGGTCTTCCCAAACTTCATTTTTATCCTTGTTAAAAATGAGAAGAGTGGGGAGCTTCCCTGGCGGTCCAGTGGTTAAGACTCCAAGCTTCTACTGCTCAGAGCTTGGGTTCAAATCCCTGATTGGGAAACTAAGATCCTGGATGCCGTGGCCCAAAGACAAAATAAAAACACAGTGACATCTTAATATTTATATTATTAAAATGGATTTTCTAAAATGAGAAGACTGATACCCAGTAGTCTTGTGAGTCCCAAACAGAAGACTCTTGAGAGTCCCTTGGACTGCAAGGAGATCCAACCAGTCCATCCTAAAGGAAGTCAGTCCTGAATATTCATGGGAAGGACTGATGAAGCTGAAACTCCAAATCTTTGGCCACCTGAGGTGAAGAGCTGACTCATTTGAAAAGATCCTGATGCTGGGAAAGATTGAAGGCAGGAAGAGAAGGGGACGACAGAGGATGAGATGGCTGGATGGCATCACTGACTCTATGGACATGAGTTTGAGTAAACTTCGGGAGTTGGTGATGAACAGGGAGGCCTGGCGTGCTGCAGTCCATGGGGTCGCAAAGAGTCTGCGACTGAGCGACTGAACTGAACTGACTGAAGCAAGGGATAGCGTGGCTAAATGTAAATTGGTGGTGGTAATTAATTACAATGAAAAGTAGTAATGTGTGAGTGGCCGTAAGGCAGACTCTGAGTACCAGGCACTAAGAGTTGTGAGATCAAAGAAGAGAAAATCAGTTTGAACTGAAATAGCTTCAAGCAGATATAAAGTAGGAAGGAAAAAGAAAGCCCCATGTGGCTTGAACGGAGTGAACAAAGAGAAGCGTGGCATGTGATAAAGCTGGAAAGAGAGATGCTGGTTCATGGAGAGTATTGAACATGATTCCGGAGCTGGGATCTTAGAGGGCAGAGGTGTTCCACTGGACGGCTTAAAGCAGGGGGCGAGGTTTGACCCCATATTCACTGCAAAAGGTCATCTAAGGAGGATGTGTTGGTATTACAGGAGGATGACAGCAAGGGTTAGAAAGCTGTTATTGTATGCTTGTTAGAGATGATGGCTGGGTCTCACAGGTCCAGAGAACAGAGCAGAGTGTCTTGGGAGGTGAATTCAGTGAGACACACTGGCTTGAGGGAAGGGGAGGAATCCACAGTGACTCCCAGGTTTCTGGATGAAGTGGGTGAGTGCAGGCTGGTGCCCCTTATACGGAGAAGGCTTGGGTGGGGGAACAGGGAGTGATGGAGAGTCTTTGGCGCTAGGAATCCTGCAGGTTCAAGGTTAAAGCTAATGCCTGTTCTCTAGGAGCTCTCAGTTCAGCGACTGGCATGTGGTCACGTGGTGGCAATTAGAGAGGGGTTCCAGGGCGAGGGTACTGATGTCACACATGTCCAGGGGCATGCTGCCCTCATTGTCACAGCCAGGCGGTGTATCTGGAGCTCTTCTGGGGCTTCCCTCAGTTGGAGACAGCTGAAGCAGTGCTTCCTGATGGTTCTGTGCCTGTTGCTGGTGGGGAGGCCAAGGATGATGGTTTCTTCTCTGCAGAAAGCCCAAACAAGACCACACTTCAGCATGACGTCCCCAAAGTCCCTGCAGTGCCTCCCTGGCCGATCAGTGCTCTGTAGTGGGGACCTCAGGTGCCTTGACATCCACCTTTCCCCACCCCACTTCCCCCCGCCCAGGGGGCCCCCACCCAGATATGGGGATGGAGAAGAGGCTGGCCTTGCTCGGGGAGCTCCAGGTGCTGCAGTGGTTTGGTGGGAAATTTTTACTGGAAGAGCAGAAGGTTGAGCAGCAATTAAGTCTCGCCTCTCAGGTGTCCAAGACGGGGATGCAGTGTGAGCCCCGGGGATGGGAGGTGGACTTGTTGGTTGCTGGTGTTTGCGTGAGAGCTGGAGAGCGGCTGGTTCTCAACCTGGGAGTCCTGTGCTCCTGCCTGATGCCCAGGCCTTCAGGGGTGTTTCCTGCCTTCCTGAAGGCAACCTGGGCCTGAGTCACAGCTGGTGTTTCAGGGTGTGAAATGCCGTGGCTGTGGGTTAGTTTTTCTAAATATAGGCAGAACTCCCTTTACTGCCCTTTGATGTATTGTGCTTCACAGGCCTTTTTTAAAAAACAAACAAACTGAAGGTTTGTTTCAACCCTGTGCCAAGCAAGTCTATCAGCTCCATTTTTTCCCAACAGCATTTACTCCAAGTCTCTGTGTCACATTTTGGTAATTCTTGCAATATTTCAAACTTTTTCACACTATTTCTATTTGTGATGATGATCTGTGATCAGTGATATTTGATGTTATGTTGTTACTGTTATGGGTGCTACCAGCCACACCAGTGTAAGGGCGTGAACGTAACTGATAAATGTCTTGTATGTTCTGACTGTTCAACCAGCTAGTTGTTCCCCTATCTTTCCCCGCCTCCTCATACCTTCCTGTTTTCTGAGACACAGTATTGAAATTGGGCCAGTTGATAACCCTACATTGGCTTCTAAGTGTTCAAGTGAAAGGAAGAGTCTGTCCATGCAGCAGACTTCATTGTTGTTTTATTTTAAGAAATTGCCACAGCCACCCCCACCATAAGCAACCACCACTCTGATCAGTCAGCAGTAAAACCCCCAATAACCAAAAGACTGCAACTGGCTAAAGGCCAAGAGAGTGCTTAGCATTTTTTTTTTTCAAAATAAAATGTTTTTAAATTAAAGTATGTGCTTTTTTTTTTTTTTTAGGCATAATATTCTTATGTACCTTCTGGGCCTCTTCTTTACCACCTGAGCCACCTGGGAAGCCCCTTAATAAACTACATTATAGAGTAAATGTAACTTATCTCCACCAGAAAACCAAAAAATTCACATGACTTGCTTTATTGCAATATTCTCTTTATTGGGATAGTTGCTTGATTGTGGTTGTCTGGAAATGAACCTGCAGTATCTCCAAGGTGTGCCTGTAAAGGGAACCTCACCTGGCTCAGGAGAAAAGGATTTCTTGAAAAGCAAAGAGACCCAAGTAGTAGGCTAAGTCATGTCTGTAATTGGGCTGAACGGATGGAGCCATACATCGGTTGTGTTTTTGAAGGACGTCGGGTAGAATTCCACACTTATAAATATCTCCCCCACAGCCAACCCTAAGTAATGGAAAATTGCAACTGAGAGCTTTTCCCCACCCATACTCCCTCTTACAATTTTGATCATGGAATCATCAAATGTCAGAGACAGATTAAATCACTAGGGGAGTCCCAAGCTGCAACTGTGTATTTGACAAGATGAAAAGACAGAGGTCCAAAGAAAAGAAGTGACCCAAAGTCACACAGCAAGTAAAATGACCATGCAGGGCCTGACATCAGTGTGAGGTGAGATGGGACACTGCCTTACAAGCAGCACAAAGCAGATGCTGTGAGACTTTAGAAGGTAGAGAAATAATTGCCTGCTGGGATGCCTGAGATGGGTTAGACTTTGGACGTGGGTCAGGCTTCGGGAGAAGGGTGTAAGTTGCAGGTGATTTCCGGCAGAGTGAGAACCATCAGTGGCAGTGGTGGGAAAGTGCGCAGTTGCAGAGGCTGGCACGTCGCTCATCTTGGCTGGACTGCGATACCCTCACCTTATACGAAATGTAGACATCGTTTCATATAGCCTTGCAGCAAATCTGTAAGATGGTAATGTGGTTAAGGCTCACAAAGAGCCTGCCGATAGCAGAGCCAGAACTCAGACAAGATCCTTAGACCGAAGGCCCAGTGTTCTGTCCTTAGTACCACAGTTTGCCCACGCTTGTCAGAGGTTTTAGTGTTGAGATGTGCATTGTGATAGGGTTCAACCATTCAACTAAGGACTTTGGACTTGATTCTGTAAGTGATGGGTAGTTACCTTGATTTGAGTGGGGAAAGC
The DNA here is from genome assembly GCF_000754665.1 of Bison bison bison. Classification (NCBI taxonomy): domain Eukaryota; kingdom Metazoa; phylum Chordata; class Mammalia; order Artiodactyla; family Bovidae; genus Bison; species Bison bison. The sequence goes on from NW_011494859.1 coordinate 1,815,817, forward strand.
ACGCTTAGAGCTGTGCTTTAGACACTCAATCTGGCAGGAGTGTTAGGATGAATTAGAGACCTAGGTGGTCCCTACATCTAGGTGACCACTTAGAAGAGCATGAGCGTGGTTGGAGATCAAAGTCGTAAGAGACTGGACTGAGATAGTCTGAGGGTCAAAGAAGTAAACTACCTTGTCCAAAGCCAGACAGCTAACCAGTGGGTGTGAGGTTCAAAATCAGGTGGTTTTTCCTGCCCATATTCTGGTCCTGGGCTCTTTAGCTGAGACGGAAGCAAAGCTAATGTGTGTAGAACAAAGTGAGGGTGCTCTTGCCCATCACCCCCAAGGTCAACTTATGGGTGATTACAAATAGTGTATGATATATATGTCCCCCTTCCTCTGGGTCATAAAATAGGGTATGTGGGGTTTGTAAGTCTTTCTCAGAACTCCTTTCTTTCTCCCCCTTTCAGATCTGTTGAAATGTATGAAGGAAGTTGGGCTGTTTCCATGCCATCCCTCACATTTATCCCTAATTTGGGCTCAGACCCTTGCCAACAGGGTCCTTGGAAGGCGAGAGCGCTTTTCTGTGGCCAGCGACTGACCAGGGCCTTTGCTTTGCAGAGATGAGAAGAACCAGTCCATCATAGTCAGTGGGGAGTCTGGAGCTGGCAAGACGGTGTCGGCCAAGTATGCCATGCGCTACTTCACCACGGTCAGTGGCTCAGCCAGTGACACCAACATCGAAGAGAAGGTCCTGGCGTCCAGTCCCATCATGGAGGTAAAGCCGTCCAAATGTCCTCAGCCTCCTTGGCTGGAGTTCCTTCTGCTGGCGGTAAGACTGCTGAGTGTCCAGCCTCATGTGGTCAGCATTCTTACCTCTTCCCAAAACCTGTTGTCCACTGCTGAGGGAAATTTTTCAAAGGTGCCCCTAAAACCACAGATTTGGGAATTTCCTGACCTGGAAGCCCAGGTCCCCGGTATTGGATAGAGGGTCCTCTTCATGTCTTCCTGTGCCTTGACTCTGCCCGACAGTGTCATGACAGTCCTTCCCCGTCTACCACCATCTCTGCCGTGTCCTGTCCCCTCTTGCCATCCTGTGTCAGCAAATCAGTGTCCCACCAAATCCTTCCCACGCGGTGAGGCCCCACTGAATCAGGAGGGAAGTTCCCATGGGGTGAGGAGGCCTGGATAAAAGATCCCCCCTCCTTTCCCAAAAATGTTTGGACTTTGTCTTCTGCGGGGAGAAAGAGTCAAACGCTATGTGACAACATATAATTTGTTGAAGAGTCTCAGAAAATTGTTCCCTGAGTTGGCATGAACTGGCCAGGGCAGGTCCAGTCTCTGTCTTCACCACCTGCACCTCCCACACGGTGGCCTCAGAGCGGCCGATGCAAGTGAGGGGTCAGAGAGATTTCTGAAACTTAGGTCTCACTATAGCGAACCATGCTACAGGGACGGAACTCCATTTCTCTTTTCCCCCCTTTCCTCTGTAAAGTTTCCTTCTGATGGAGTTCAGCTAAATGGCTGCACCGTCCCTGGGCCAGCTTTGATTTCCTGCCTCCGAAGCTGAGGCCCTTCACTATTGCCTGGGCTGCAGTAGGCCCTTGTCAGCCCCGAAGAGCCCCTTGGTTTTAGTGAGAGGAAATTCAGTTGAAGCCGAAAATTGCCAAAATAGCGTCAGGTTTCTCCACCCAGCCTTGAGCCCATCAGGTGAGGCACAAGGCATCAGTGTGCTTGGTCCTTCAGATTATGTTGGAGCTGGGGGAACAAGACCCTGGCTGGACCTTCTCCAGCCCCTCTCGCTCCCTCTGCCTTTACCAACTGCAGGAGTAGATTCTGAGTCTTGAATCACAGGGGCTCATCAGTTAACCAAGCAAACTCTTCTACCTGGAGAATCCAGGCCTGGATTCCTGCCTGGAGAATCTCATGGACAGAGGAGCCTGCTGGGCTACAGTCCATAGGTTTGCAAAGAGTTGGACATGACTGAAGCGACTTAGTATGCTTGTAGACAAAAGCAAGTTTCAGTATCTGTTCTTATATGATTTGGGAAATGGTCAATAAAGCTGAAGGCATTTTTACCAAACAGATTAGAAACGGGAAAAAAAAAAAAAAAAAACCTTTTATTTGATTGCAGTTGTTCTTAAACTTGACTGTGCATCAGAATCTCCTGGAGAATTTGTGAGAGCTGATAGCTGGGCATTACTCCCAGAGTTTCTGATTCAGAAGGCCTGGGGAATCTACATTTATTTTAAGTTCCTTGGTGATCCTAATGCTGCTGGTCTCAGTCCCACACCCATTGGGAAACATTTATCAAATAAATGTTAAGAAGGTAGGAAGGATTCACTGGAAACTATGAAAGAAAAGGAAATAATCCCCACTGATCCCACAGCCTGCTGATAATTGTTCAGTATTTTGGTATATTTCCTTCCAGCTTTTTCACTGACTATTATATTAATAGGATTAGCCATGTCCCTTTATCATTTAGCTTCTTATGAACTCATTGGCTACAGACATACATTGATAGATGGCTTTACCATTATTTAACTCCCTGTTGTCAGACATTTAGTTTGTAGCCTGTTTGCTCACAGCATTTGTTTAAAGTCTCAAGGTGGTGGCCTGGCCATGGGCTGGATCTGGGAGGTGGTCGTGGAGGTGAGTCCGTGCCTCCCCCTTGTCTGTCTCCTGCACTTACCTGGTGGCAGCTAGGCCAGCACTCTGCAGTTAGCATCAGGAATCCTCTCAGGCGAGCATGGAACCAGGATTTCAGCTTTTCCTTTGAGTTTCAAAATTTCAAATTTCAAAATTACTACTATGAAATTCAGTATGTAGTAGTAAGATTGCCAAGACACAGAGTGCCTGTTCTTTTGGAAGTAAAGTAAGTAGTGATTCTGTACAAAACAGAGAAGGGAAGAAACCCTTTTGATCCCTGGAGGTTCTTATTAGCCAGGACGGGGGAACTTCATGAAGACAGACCGCCTCATAATCAAACAGGTACAAGACCCAGGCAGGATGATTTTTTTTTTTATTTTGTTGTGGTAAAACGTACATAATAGAAAAATTAACAACCACTGAAGTGTACATTTGATTGGCACTAATACACGCTCAGTGTTGTGCACCATCCACCACCACCGTGCATTCCCAGGATGTTTTCACCATCCAGACAGAAACCCTGTGCCCACTGAACAGTAATGTCCTGTTCTGCCCTCTCCTCTGGTAACCTCAGTTCTAATTTCTGTCCCCACGACGTTGCCTCTTCTGTGTCTCGCATGCAAGTGGAATCATGGACCTCACTTCTTCTGTGGGGGCTGATTTCGCTGATTCCGTAGCGTTCCCAAGGCTCACCCCTGTTGCAGCGCAGGGCTGGTTTCGCTGATTCCGTAGTGTTCCCAAGGCTCACCCCTGTTGCAGCGCAGGGCTGATTTCACTGATTCCGTAGCGCTCCCAAGGCTCACCCCTGTTGCAGCGCACATCAGTACTTTGTCTCCGTTTTTGTGGCTGCGTAACATCTTGTTGCACATATGTACCACGTTTTTGTCTATTCCTCTGTTGATGGATAGTTGGGTTGTTTCCACTTTATTGGCCAGTGTGAATAATGCTGCCATGAACACTGGGGTGAACCTAACTGTTGGGGCCCCTGCCTTGGGAATGCTTTTTAAATGACTGTGATATGAAGTGATCTGATGTTTCCAGTGTCTGTTACAGCCTGAGCAGGCTGGTGGGCTGCTGGGCAGGCATGGAAGGAATGTGAGAGCAAGAGGAGGAAGGGTGTGTCCATGAACCAGCCTAGTCTTGCATGATGTCATGTGAACAAATGCTACAGTGGTTTGGGTGCAAAACGTTAAATTTCTACAGTTAAGCAGATTGCTACTTTGGAAATCATGTGAATAAACCCAGAGGGCTCATTCTATCAGCTGTGGAATTTTGTTATCATAGAGGCTATCCCTTGGGCTATTATTAAGTGTTACCTTTGAGAGAAATATTGGATATGCACATGGAAAGGAAGAATTGTTGCCTGGAAGAACTCAAGGTAGAATCAGAGTGACGCCAAGCAGAGAAAGAGCAGATTCTGTTACTAGCCAAACCCAACTTGTTGCAAGTTCAGAGTCTTAACTTGGGCCCCGGTGCCAGGAAGCTCAGTCATCTTCATGGCTCCTCAGAGGAATACAGCCAATACAAGGCATGTTTTAATCAGGGCACTGCTGATTACTGATGACGTCCTGGGGAAGGATGGCACCTCCCAACAAAGCAATCAGTTATGGTCATGTCATCACCTCGTTATTTCTGCAGCCCAGCCGCTGCAGACGCCTCCTGGGGAGACCCAGAGTTGTGGGCTGTCTGAGGCACTGGAATTCCCAGTGGGCTGCATTAGGTGGCAGTTGTTTGAATTAAAGTCGAGTTGCGAGTGGGTTGGGATTGACTGGGCTGGATTCGGATGATCTATTGTCAGCTTCAGAGCTCTTTGACCCCATTCTGTGTAAGAGCTTGTCAGCAGCCCAGGAGCGACTGGTTCACAAGTCTGCGCTGATTAGAAGGGCACTGCGAATCAAGAGACTGAGGGAGCAGGGGCAGACCCAGCCCCAGCCCAGAGGGGTCACACGGCTTCTTGGGGTGACTGGAGTCTGCAGGCACACAACTCCAGGAGCTGCAGAGACTCCCCTTGTCCTGGAGAAAGAAAGGGGGCTAAATCCACAGAAATGAAAACCAGTTGTTATGTAATTTTCAGGATATGACTTTTTTTTTTTTTTTTTTTTTAAGCTAAAGAAACAAGGTCTATGACTATTAACCTATTCGTACCAGGATCTGCCCCCATCACACCTTCCTGACTCCCTCTCCTCTTGTTTCCTCTCATGTTTCAACACACTGTAGCCATTCCTCACGTGTTAGGTCCCTCACATGCCCCTCTGTCCCTTTGCCCATGCTATATTTATAAATAAAATCCCCTTTCCTTCTCCTCTGGTGAAATTATACTCACCCTTTAAGATTCGCTTCACACTTCCACTTCTTAAAGCCTTTCCCATTCTGCTGGCATTGGCTAAATTTCTCCCTTCTCTGTTTCCACCCTAGTTGATATGCGTCTCCTTATTGTGCAGTCCCAATCATATTGAAGTGATTGGTTCCAGTCCATATTTGTTTTCCTACATATTTGTATATGCAAAAATCAGAGGGTGGTTCTATCACATATCAGATCAGATCAGATCAGTCACTCAGTCCGATTCTTTGCAACCCCATGAATCGCAGCACGCCAGGCCTCCCTGTCCATCACCAACTCCCAGAGTTCACTCAAACTCATGTCCATTGAGTCAGTGATGCCATCCAACCATCTCATCCTCTGTCGTCCCCTTCTCCCTGCCCCCAATCCCTCCCAGCATCAGAGTCTTTTCCAATGAGTCAACTCTTCGCATGAGGT
>NW_011494859.1:1821800-1822544 GCF_000754665.1 Bison bison bison
CACTCTCCACTTTCACTTTCATCAAGAGGCTTTTTAGTTCCTCTTCACTTTCTGTCATAAGGGTGGTGTCATCTGCATACCTGAGGTTATTGATATTTCTCCCGGCAATCTTGATTCCAGCTTGTGTTTCTTCCAGTCCAGCTTTTCTCATGATGTACTCTGCATAGAAGTTAAATAAACAGGGTGACAATATACAGTCTTGATGTACTCCTTTTCCTATTTGGAACCAGTGTGTTGTTCCATGTCCAGTTCTAACTGTTGCTTCCTGACCTGCGTACAAATTTCTCAAGAAGCAGATCAGGTGGTCTGGTATTCCCATCTCTTGAAGAATTTTCCACAGTTTATTGTGATCCACACAGTCAAAGGCTTTGGCATAGTCAATAAAGCAGAAATAGATGTTTTTCTGGAACTCTCTTGCTTTTTCCATGATCCAGCGGACGTTGGCAATTTGATCTCTGGTTCCTCTGCCTTTTCTAAAACCAGCTTGAACATCTGGAAGTTCGCGGTTCACATATTGCTGAAGCCTGGCTTGGAGAATTTTGAGCATTACTTTACTAGTGTGTGAGATGAGTGCAATTGTGTGGTAGTTTGAGCATTCTTTGGCATTGCCTTTCTTTGGGATTGGAATGAAAATTGACCTTTTCCAGTCCTGTGGCCACTGCTGAGTTTTCCAAATTTGCTGACATATTGAGTGCAGCACTTTCACAGCATCATCTTTCAGGATTTGGAATAGCTCAACTGGAA
>NW_011494859.1:1822644-1864375 GCF_000754665.1 Bison bison bison
ATTCCATCACCTCCACTAGCTTTGTTCGTAGTGATGCTTTCTAAGGCCCACTTGACTTCACATTCCAGGATGTCTGGCTCTAGGTCAGTGATCACACCATCGTGATTATCTGGGTTGCGAAGATCTTTTTTGTACAGTTCTTCTGTGTATTCTTGCCATCTCTTCTTAATATCTTCTGTTTCTGTTAGGTCCATACCATTTCTGTCCTTTATCGAGTCCATCTTTGCATGAAATGTTCCTTTGGTATCTCTGATTTTCTTGAAGAGATCTCTAGTCTTTCCCATTCTTAAATTGAAGAAAGTAGGGAAAACCACTAGACCATTCAGGTATGACCTAAATCAAATCCCTTATGATTATACAGTGGAAGTGAGAAATAGATTTAAGGGCCTAGATCTGATAGATAGAGTGCCTGATGAAGTATGGAATGAGGTTCGTGACATTGTACAGGAGACAGGGATCAAGACCATCCCCATGGAAAAGAAATGCAAAAAACCAAAATGGCTGTCTGAGGAGGCCTTACAAATATCTGTGAAAAGAAGAGAAGCGAAAAGCAAAGGAGAAAAGGAAAGATATAAACATTTATCACATATAAGTGGTACCATATTCTATTAACCATTTTGCAACTTGCTTTTCACTCAGTATTCTTTTTATTCACCCATGCATTATGTTCAAATTTGCTTAATTTAACAGCTTCATAGCATCCCATTGTATGAATAGTCCACATTTTATCTGTTTCTCGGATTGGTAGACATTAAGGTTGTGTTTTATTGTTACACATATTCTGCATTAAACATTGTTTTGCACACCTGCTTGTACAGTTATTACAGTTTCGGTAATATCTAGAAGTACGGTTGCTGGATTCTTGGGTCCTTATATATTCAATTTTACTAAATATGCCCAGTTGTTCTTAAGAATGGCTGTTGCAGTTTACATTTGGACCAGCAGTGTATATATGAGAGTTCCTTTTTCCTCACCATTTCATAGTATCAAAGTTCTTCAGGTAGTGCCACCCTGGACTGTCATCTTTGTCTACATTTCTCTGATTTCCACTGAGGTTGAGTATCTGATGTTTATTGGTCATGTGACTTTCTTCCATGAACTCCCTGCATATGTCATTTGTTCATTTTTCATATTTTAACTGTATCATGTCTGTGTCTTTTGTTGCACTGTAGACTCAGAGATAATCAAAGTCAGAGTTTTTATCATGTATAACAACTGGTCTCGCTTTCCTCATGCATCGAAATGTTTTCTAAGTCAATACAACAGCAGTAAATCTAGCAGGTGTTTAACAGATAAAGAACAACGTGCAAGTCCTTAACACATGCACAGAAGTTAGAAGTTCTTCATTCCCGGAGTGGAGTTTATGGGTTTGGTAGTAATAATACAAACAACCGCTTCCCTTCATGGGTACCGTTATATACTTTCAAAGTACTTGTAGATCCACTGTATCGATTCTCAAAGTAGCCTTGTGAGGTAAGGAGGATAGGCTGGCAGTGATGTTTGACTGTAGGCAAGCTTTCCTGAAGCTGTCCTAAGGAGTGATCTCAGATGTGGTGAAGGTTCATCTGCCGGGAAGAGAACATTCTTGTTGCCATTTTACAAATGATGAAATTTGAAATTTTTGAAATTGAGATTTGTGTTTTCTTTGGTTGGAGGTAGACAGTCCTTTAGAGTTTTACAGAAGCTGGCCTTTGCTGATTGCATCCTCCTGATGTTAACATGTTCCTTTGTCTTCTGTATGTCCCATAAAAGGGTGCTAAAATTGAAAGGCTTGGTTAGATTTAGGTTTGTTTGTTTTAAAAACCAAGAACCCTTTATTGCTGATAGTGGGTGTTCCCATCAAGATGCACAGAATGCCTAGCTAGACATCTTTTGGAGAAGTCAGCAGCCATTGCTTATGCCTAGATTAGTTAATTCATTAGGAGTTACAGAATAGAGATGTTCACATTCTATTTTTCCTCCCACATTTATCAGTGGGAGTGAGTCTAGGAAGAGAAGCTTCTCCTCACTAACTAGTTACCCTGATAGAGTTTACACAGGAAAGTTAGGGTGGATTTTTGCTTCCTTATTGACTGCTTATCAGAGTAATGAGTTGGTTCCCTGCCATCCTCTGAAAGGCTTTCTCCTCCTTTCTTAGGAAAAGATAAATGTGATGATTCATGTCTTAGTCTTTACCCTTTGATTTGACCTGACTGTTTGAGATATGAGAAGTCACCCACATGGGTGGCAGCTCCTGTCTGGCGGTGAGTAGTTTGGACAAGGACCGTGAAACCAGGTGGAGTGAACACGGACTGTGGATTTGTATCTTGGTGTTGGCACTTCCCTGCCATGTGACCCCCAGCACACTGCTTACCTTTTTTGAGCCCAAGTTTTCGCAAAAATATGAGGGAACTCAATAATACCCATCTCCTGGGATTCTTGCCTGGATTCAGGGAAAGTGAAGGGAGCGCAGCCCAGGACCTGGTTCATGATGGAGGCCTGGGAAATGGTCATTTTTCCCTGTGTGTTGGGGAATGCAGCCCTCCTGCCGCTTTTCCAACAGAATTGGCTTCCTGAAGTCTGACAGTGGCCTGGCCCTTGGTGCCTTGAAGGATCGGGGCGCGCTCTCAGGGTGGGGGTGGAGAGTGGCCCTCACATGCACATTCCAGGTAGGAAAAGGAAGAAGAGAAGAAGGTCAGGGAGGTGCACCTTCCAGCTGTCTAGTCCCCTTTAAAGAGACCCTCAGTCAACTCATCATGCTCACTGGCCTTCCTTAGGAGTAAAGGAAAATGAAGTTCTGTTTTCTTTTGCTCGAACCATTGTCATCTCAATAACAAGTTCTAGAAGGAAGGAGGAGGGAGGGATAGAGATGCTGCCAGGAGCATTCAATCCTGAAACTTAGGAAAACCCACCCTGTCTTGCACACCTTTGTCTTTTCTGCACAGGCCATCGGGAATGCTAAAACCACCCGCAACGACAACAGCAGCCGTTTCGGGAAGTACATTCAGATCGGCTTTGACAAGAGGTACCGCATCATCGGGGCCAACATGAGGACCTACCTGCTGGAGAAGTCCAGGGTGGTCTTTCAGGTGAGCCGCGTGACTGCACTTTTTGTACTTTTTCCCAGGGTTGGTGCTTCCTTGGTCCATGTTCCACCCCCTGTGCCCAAAGAACATCTCGTCTTCTGAACCTGGACTTGGATAGACTTGTGCTTTTGGCCTTCTTTCTTCCTTTTTTTATTAATAAGTTTTCATTTATAGGTATCAGACCTGAAAAATCTTTTATCCCGTACTGATATGTTTCAATGGGTATTGTGTTTAGATTCAGTCAGCAAAGATGTATTGTCTGTTATGTGCTAGCCCTCTGCTAGGCATCAAAGAGAAGACAGTCATGTTCCTTGTGGACTTCAGAGTCTTGTGATCTGGGCAGTGTCATATAGGGTCTATGGGTTTCCTCTTTCACCAGGAAACTCACTTGGTTATATTAAAAAAAAAAAAAGATATTTGACCATTTTCTTAGTTTCCTTTACAAATAGATGGAGTTCTCGCTTCTCACGTGCCTCACGTGACTCGGTTCTTCTTTGCTCACCTTGGGTTCCCTCTTTCCGAATAGTCTTTGGCCTCTCGGGGACCATCCTCCTCCTGCACCCTGGCCTCCAGTGGTGGTCGGTGCAGCTCACAACCCCGAGTGTGGTTCCCTCCACCCCGCAGGGTTGGTGGGACCGCCCCATTTGCGGACCACTGCAGTTTCACTGCGACAGCACAGACAGCCTGCTGGGCTGGGTATTGGGTGAGATGTGCTCTGACCGTGGCTATGGCTAGACTCCTCATGGGTTTTTTCCTCTTCCTTGCCGTCTGCACTCAGGCTTCCTGAAGCCCGTGTCCCCACCGCCCACCACCCCCACTCTGCCTGTGTAAGGCAGGTCTGGCCCCGATGTCTGCTGTAAGTCCCGTCTCATTGTGGACCTTTCCCCTTGCCGTCCCAGCCTGATGATTGCAGGGGCAGAGCTTCTCTTAGTGCCAAGCCTCTCAGGGGCGAGAGGGAGGCCGCACCAGGGAAGTGACAGTCTTCCCAGTGTGAGCTAGGCAGCTCAGTGGCCTGAGCCAGCGCCGACCCATGGGGCTGTCCCGGGTGAAACCGCAGGGATGCTCTGTGAGGGAGAAAGAGAGACCACGCCTTGTTTTGCATAAGTCCAGAGGTAAACATCTTCTGGTTGGCAGAAGGGCCCCATAACAGTGAATGCAGATTCCGGAGGTAGGAGTTGAAGGTGGCAGAGGTGTGAAGGAAAGATCTTGACCTCTGTCCCCCAGAGCACCCTGGAATTCGAACAGGGCAGGGGACAGTCTTGGGGTCCCTGCCCCTCACACTGAGCAACTGTGTTTTCTCCTCCAGGCAGACGACGAGAGGAATTACCACATCTTTTACCAGCTCTGTGCGGCTGCCAGTCTTCCGGAATTTAAGGAGCTGGCACTAAGTAAGTGAAGGGGGTGCTGCCCGTCCTGGGGGGCTGGGTCCTGCGGCAGCAGGGGGTGCTTCTGGGGGCTCTGCTCAGGGTCCTCCGTCCTGGGGTTCTCGCTCCGCCTCTCGGGGGGCCCAGCCTCAGACCTCTGTGAGTTTCATGCCCCCAGAGAATGAGAGGAAAAGAGGCCGGGGGTGGCACAGTATTGCGCAGAGCCTCAACGAATTAACATTCATTATTGTTTTGGAAAGTATGTTTCACTCGAGACACCATGAGAAACGTGTCCCCACCACGAGGATGTAGAGATTTAGGTAACGCATGCCTCTTAAGTGTAGCCCAGCCGCTCTTAAGTCACATTTGAGGATTGAGACAAAGAAAAAGAAAGAAAGGGGTGAGGCTAAATCAGAGGTAAGACAGGCATGGCTCCAGAGGTGCGTCGGAGAATCCCGGGCCTCCCTGTGGAAGGTGAGGTAGGGGGTGCTGAGAGGAGTTTCCCTGCACCCGGAGCCCCAGCTGGACCACAGCGCGGGGTCCTCCCCGCAGGCAGGCAGCTTGTGCACACCCGCCCCGCAGCGCTTGGGCCGGGATGGAGCAGCTGGAGCAGGAGGCCAGCGGGAGCCTGCTGCTGCCCTCAGATAGGAGGACAGCTTTCTGGTGGGTTCCCCCTCACCCTGCATTTCTGCTGCTGCTGTTTGCTGAGGGGCCTTGATGTGAACCTAGCGGAGCCGAGAAAGTGAACGCGTTAGTCACTCAGTCGTGTCCGACTCTGCGACTCCATGGACTGTAGCCCACCAGGCTCCACTGTCCATGTCCTCCATTCTGCAGGCCAGAATACCAGAGTGGGTTGCCATGCCCTCCTCTGTGGGATCTTCCCAACCCAAGACTTGAACCCAGGTCTCCCACACTGCAGGCAAACTGTTTACCGTCTGAGCCACCAGGGATGCCCTGTTGGAGCTGAGAGCCAGCCAAGGCAAGAAGGGCGAGCAGGCTTTAGTTCTCCACGCCACACGCATGCAGCCCCTCTCCTTGGGCCTGGAGCCCTCCCCCAACTATATGCATGGCCTTAGCTCTGAGTATTGACTGACTCCTGCTGCTGAGTCCTCCAAGCCAACTCCTGATGGGTTTGTGTGCTGAGGGCAAGCCTCAGGCCGCGCAGCTTGCCTGGCCTGGCCTGTCATCTGTGTTCTGGGAGGTGTGGGTAGGTTCAGGACTAGCAGATGGGGTACAGAGCTGGATGTCTAGACAGGGGTTAGCTGGCTGTTGTGCAGCTGTTAGAGACGTAGACGTCTGAGCCTTGGCGGTCGCAGAGCCAAATCATTGCCACCATAAGGGCCCAGGACCAGATCCACCTCTGGCCTCTCCAGCTGAGGCTCCCAGGAGGTAGAATACATCAGGTAGGTCAAGCCTGGGTCTGGCCTGTTCGCTCTCTGCTCTACTTGGCTGGTAGCAGTCAGTGCCCGTGTCGTGCGCTTTAGCACCAGTTCCTTCATTCATCGAACCCTATGCAGGCGAGTTTGAGCCTGGGGATGTACTGTTGAATCAGACATTGTGGGTCCTTCCCTTGCTTAGCTTACAATACAGAGTGAGAAGGGTGTGCTAAGGGGTGGGTCACAGCTGCTCAGGGACAGTCGGTCTAAGTTGGACTCCAAAGGAGGAAGCCTTGGATGACATGCTTGACACTGGTTTTGTGCCTTGCTCGAGCTACTCGGTGCTTGCACATTCTCCCCAGTGGTTGTAAACTCCTCGGAGAAGGAGTGAACCTTACCAGCCTTATTTGATGGGTTCTGCCATGAGCTGGCTGCTTGGGGCTCTGATGTTGGCTCGCACTCACAGGGCCCAGGAAGGCAGGCCATGAAAGGCTGACACCATCCTCCCCCACTCCTTCCCACGGGCCCTGCGGGACCTCTCAGAGCCAACCTGCGGGGGATGAAGACTTTTTTCTAGGGCTAATTTTATAGAAAATGAATGAATACTGGCAAGACCCATCTGGCTGTATTTGGACCATTTTATTCCAAATGTAACTTTAATAGGAAAGAAATCATCGTGTTTTTTTTTTTTTTTTTCCCCACTTACAGGAGAGCATTGAGGTGAGAAATGACTTTTCTTTATTCTGTGTTTCAGCAAGGTGCAAGCTCCTTAGGCCCCTGGCTGGAGAGTTCAATAACTACCCAATTGGATTAGTTTCTTGCTTTCTTACCTGCCTGTGCCCTCCGAGAGCATCTTGGAGTGGCGTGAAGAGCCTTTGATAAGCTCTCACGCTCAGGCACGCGGCTGTCTTCTGCCTTGAGGGTGGATTGGCTGTGAGCCCTGAAGCTTGACATTTTTAGTTCCACTGATAACCCTGGTTGAGTGGATGCAAACGTCAGATAAAAGAAGGACTAGCCAGTGGCTTCTGGTGAATATTCAGACATCCCTCATCTTCCTCCCCCTTTTCTTCACTTAAACTGTTCTTCAAATGCAGAGATCTCTGTAAGACCCCTTGGCCCTGCAGGAGTTCTGTGCATTTGTCTGAGGACGGAGTGGACAACAGATGTGCAGACAGCCAGCCACACTTTCCTTTGCCCTGTTGTTGGTGGTTTGTTGTATTAAAATGACCTCAGGGTGAGATTTAAAAAAAAAAATACAATTAATAGTGTGTTCGAGTATGAATGCGTGCATGCAGGCATGTCTTACTCTTTGCGACCCTATGGACTGTAGCTCACCAGGCTCCTCTGTCCATAGGATTCTCCAGGCAAGAATACTGGCGTGGGTTGCCATGCCCTCCTCCAGGGGATCTTCCCAACCCAGGGATCGAACCCACGTCTCTTATATCACCTGAATTGGCAGGCGGGTTCTTTACCTCTAGTGCCACCTGAGAAGCCTTAGAATATGCATAAATGCTGGTTAAAAGAGGTATAGTGGACTCACATTCCTGTCACACAGTCAGGAATAAATCCTTTCTTCTTCTTTTATTTCCATGGCTATATTGATACAGTTTTATAAGCACCCTCTCTCGCCTTGCACCAGTCGGAGTACAGCCTCCCCAGGTGAAGTACAAGCCCTGGGCCATGGTCTTGATGGTCCATTGTTCTCATCACTGGCTTCATGACCCCTTTGTACACTGGTTTGATCCACTGAACCAGTTAATAGGGGATTCCATGGTGTTTGTCTCCTTGGAAATTCTAAGTAAAGAGAGAGACTCAAACTAGAGGACAAGAGACCCGTCTCTGGGATGGGATGATTGGTTTCCTGGGCCTAAAAGTAGAGCTGAGATGCAGGCAGGCTAAGTAAATAGGGACTTCAGCCTGTTGGGATGTCTGTCTATGAAGAGAGTCTGGGGTGTGATGTTAACAGAGGTGATTGCAGCCTTAAAGCAGAGGGAAGGAAGACAGTTATTTTGATTGTACTAGAGAATGCTGTGATTGGCCAGGGTACCCTTGCAGTGATGAACCTCAGTGGGAGGAAGTTACCCTGCAGGGCCTGTGAGTTTGGGAACTCAAAGCCAGGAAGGGTGGAGTGGTCTGTCTGACTTAGAATGTGAGACGGCGGGGCCCTGGCTGCTGACAACGACAGGCGTTTGATTCTGAAAATGCCTCCTTCCCTCCAGTGTGACAGTTTAGTGTTCTTGGAGTCTCAGACAACTCTAGTGCATCAGCTGATACTTTTGATAATGAGTTAGGTTGTATCTGTGTCTAAGCAATGGGATGTCATAGATAACCATCTCCTTAGCAGGGTGATCAAGGAATGGGCTGCCAGGCCTGGCCAAACCCTGGGTGAGCCTGCCCCTTAAAACCCTATGGCGCTCAGTTTGCCTGTCTGGAAAATGGGAGTAAATATACATTTGGCCATCCATATCTGCAGTTTCTACTTCTGTGGATTCAGCGAACTGAAATTCGACCCACAGTTGTAGAGAGCTGACTGTACCTCACCATTTTATATAAGTTTTAGTTGCTCAGTTGTGTCTGACTCTTTGTGACGTCATGGACTGTAGCCCGCCAGGCTCCTCTGTCCATGGGATTCTCCAGGCAAGAATACTAGAGTGTTTTGCCATTCCCTTCTCCAGGGGATCTTCCCGACCGAGGGAGCAAACCTGGGTCTCCCGCACTGCAGGCAGATCCTTTACTGTCCGAGCCACTGGGGAAGCTCTATTTTATATAGAGGACTTCAGCATCTGTAGATTTTGGTATCTGTGGGGGGTCCTGGAACCAACCCCCTATGGATACACAGGGACAACTGTATTCAGTCATCCTCATATGGACACTGTAAAAATCATCAAACGAGGTGTTTTGAAAGGTAAATGTGAAGGGGGCATAGAACTGATGTTTTATTACACCTCTGAAGCTGTTACAATACTCTGTGTCAGAGCTTCCAGGGTGGTGAGAACAAAAGATCTAAATTTGCCATCTTCCACAAAGACCTAATGTCACTTGCTTCATCAAAATGGGCTTTTGCTGTGGCCGTGAGTGAGCTCGGGGCTGAAGTCCTTCATCTCCCAGCTCAGGTGCCTGCAGTCATCAGAGGGGGTTGAAACGACCCCTCCAGGAAGCCCTCCCTCGTTAAACACATCTGCTGTTCTGCTGTGTGTTCCTGTGTACAGTGTTCCTTGCTGGTTGTACGTGAGACTGGGGTTTGGGTCTGAGTTCTGCCGCTTCCTTGCTGGGCCTGATAGCGTGGACTGGGCTGGTGGGAGGAATTGGCAGAGTGCAGTGCTCACTGGAGCATAGGATCGGAGGTGGGGAGTGGAGAAATCTGGCAGGGGAGGTCGGCAGGGCCTGAACGAGTGGAGCCCGAGGAGTGACAGTGAGGAAGCTGGCGGATCTGGGACGTAGAGGTGGCGAAGGAGGAAGAGCCACGGGTCTGGAGTGTTTGGAGGAGGCCACTTAATCAGAAGTCCAGGGGGCCCTGCTCAGGAGCTTGACCTTTGCCTTGAGGGCAGTGGTCTCCACGGGGCGTTGCAGGCAGTGGTATGATCAGTTTCCAGCGATTTGGAGGAGGGTTTTAAAAGGACAGGAGCAGAAGCCAGGGAAAAAGTCTAGAGCCCTTTGCAACAGTTCCCAGACAACAGAAGCTGAAGGTCAGGCCCGGGGCAGTGGCAGTCAGGAGGGAGGAAGGAAAGAGACTGAAGAAATTCTTTGGAGATCAAATCAGAAGGACAAGGTATTGAAGGGGGTCACCGGGAGTTGCCGGGAAGCTGTTCTGAAGCATGTGTAGCTAATGTGCCATCAACTGTACGTGCCCAGGTCAAGAGAAGATCTTTGAGCTGGTGTTTGCAGGGGAGGAAGGAAAACAGCCAGTGTCCAGTGTTGGCATCTTATCAAATCCAAGCCCTGGACAGGGTTGTAGCCCCACAGAGGTGCTAGTTTGTGGAAAGTGTAAGTGACTTTCAAGGGTAATTTTGATTGGCTGCAACTGTTTCCTGAAACGCCAGCTTCTGAGCCCTGGGGTGCAGACGCTGCCCGGCTCGCTGCTCGATGTGCTCCCCTGAGGGCGCCTCTGAGTTGATGACAGACCTGGGTGCCTGCTCACTCACCGTCCCCAGGCGGTGAGCAGAGGCCTGTCGGAAGAGGAATTAAACTGAGGGTTGAGAGCAGGCACTGAGCCTCAACCTGGGTTTGCACACATGCTTAAATAGCTCATGGTGCCCTAATGTTTAAAACAAAAAAGGCTGTGTCACCCTGGGCACGTCACTGCCCTTCATGTGTTAAATGAGGCTGTCAGAGCACGGAAGTCTGCTGCTAGGGTGGGTGTACATTTTCTTTTAACATGTTTCTCAGAGCCTTTTAAAGATAAATCTGTGGTGAATTCTACTGTAAGTTGAACCAGGCATTTCATTTTCTTATGTTTTTTCACGTATCAGTTTAACGCAAGCAACGGGTTCTGTCGCCGAAGTGTAGTTTTCTGTCTTTTGTTCCTCAGTCTTCTGTCCCAGTTGCCGTGGTCAATAAAGATGATATTTGAAACCCTGTTTGGCTCCACTTATACGAGGCACCTAGAACAGTCAAACTCATAGAATCAGAAAGTACATTGGTAGATGCCCAGGGGTGCGGGTGGGGTCGGGAGGGGGAAGGGGAGCTAGTGTCTAATGGGGACAGGGTTTCGGTTTAGGAGGTGAAAAATTCGGGAGGTGGGTGATGGCAAGATTGCACAGCAGTGTGAATGTACTCAGTGCCCCTGAGCTCTGTAGTTGAAAGAAAGTGAAGGTCGCTCAGTCATGTCCGACTCTTTGTGACCTCATGGACTATATAGTCCATGGAATTCTCTAGGCCAGAATACTGGAGTGGGGTAGCCTTTCCCTTCTCCAGGGGCTCTTCCCAACCCAGGGATCAAACCCAGGTCTCCTGCATCGCAGGCAGATTCTTTATCAGCCGAGCTACAAGGGAAGCCCAAGAATACTGGAGTCGGTAGCTGGATTATCCCCTCTCCAGCAGATCTTCCCAGCCCAGGAATCGAACCGGGGTCTCCTGCATTGCAAATGGATTCTTTACCAACTGAGCTATGAGGGAAGCCCCGAATTCTGTAGTTAAATATGGTTAAAATAGTATGTTTTATGTGACTCTTACCACAATTAAAAAAAAAAAAAGATGATATTTGAAAGGGTTCCACGTCTTGCTGGGAATAAACTTTGGCTGGGACAGCTTGCTCAGCAGCTTAGGCATCCTTGGGGGCGTGGTCTGCGGTGAACCCAGGATGCAGCATCCCACCTGTGCCTGACCCCTCACTTCCTTTCCCACCGCAGCCTGTGCTGAGGACTTCTTCTACACGTCACAGGGAGGAAACACAGTCATCGAGGGTGTGGATGATGCTGAGGACTTTGAGAAGACTCGACAAGCCTTCACGCTCGTTGGTAAGGAGCTTGGGGATGGGGAGAGGGGACTAGAGGTTTGATTTCACGGACAAGAAAGCTCAGCAATGTCCTGCTTGGCTTGCCAAACTTAATAAGCTGGTGGGGAAGCCCTCTGGCTCCTGGTGAATATCTTCTTATTTTTATTCTACCCCAACCCGCAGGCTCCCAAACTGATGCTGTGGAGCTCTGATGCCCTTTCTTAACAATAAGATTTGAGCATTGATCTCTCGGATCAACCATGGACCCCCATGGACCCCCCTTTCACTCCCTCAGGGCATGGACACAAACAGAGAGGAGCCGTATCTTTTTTGTGTTGTGGTCTGGGTTTGAAGCAGTGTGTTCTAGCAGAAAGAACATGCCCTAGGGGCTGAAACTACCCATGTACCCCCACTGTGGGATCCAAGTTGGAAATAGAGCATAAAGATCTGGCAGCTCTGTAATTCAGGCAGTGTTATGTCTGTTGATGCTGTTTCCATCTCGAGCTTAGCAGTGGAATCCATAAAACAAGAATTTCTCTCTGTTCTTCTCAGTCCTAAAGGGCAGTTCAGTTCAGTTCAGTCACTCAGTCGTGTCTGACTCTTTGCAACCCCATGGACTGCAGCGTGCCAGGCCTCCCTGTCCATCACCAACTCCCGGAGTTTGCTCAAACTCATGTCCATTGAGTCGGCAGTAGAGCTAGAGAAAACTGCCCCCTTCTCTGGCCAGTTCTGGGGGAGAAGAGCCCCAAGGTGGTAGACAATCCATGCTTAACTAGGAAGTTGAAGTGGTAAATTCCTGGGACCTGCAGCCAACAAAGGGGAAGCTTGGGAAGTTAGCCTGAAATCCACAGAGTGGCTCAGGGGGCCCTGGTGCTTTTCCCAGCCCTTCCCTAATGGACATTTGGCCTCTGAGAGGTATGATCAACCTAGAGCAGCATTTCTTAGGTTCTTTGGGGATTAGAATCTGCCTGCAATGCAGGAGACCCAGGTTCAATCCCTGGGTCGGGAAGACCCCCTGGAGAAAGAAATGTCAACCCACTCCAGTATTCTTGCCTGGAGAATCCCACGGACAGAGGAGCCTGGCGGGCCACAGTCCATGGAGTTGAGAGTGACTAACACTTCGCACTTTTACTTTGGGAATCAGGGACCTTTCATCCAAGGTCCAAATAAAACATGGCTGAACAGGGCTCACCCTGATCGCCATGTGGGGAGAAAAGTGGGACTTCCTGTGCTGAAGTCTGAGTGCCGTTCCCTTCTCTGGATAACTGATGGATATATGTGGTCTGCTTTTTGTACCCATGAGACAGAAACCACACTGGTTATCCCAACAGAGTAAAATTACTGTAATTGTTAACAAGAGCAGTAGTAGATAATTAGCTATTAAATAAGAGGATTTCAGGGGCCCAGAAGCAGTGGATATAAAAGGACCATCTTGAGGATGAGGAAGAGATTCAGTGCAGAAGCTAGTGATGAGGAGAGCCCCCCACCCACACCAGGCTGAGATTTCCAACACTTGTAGGGGATGCAGCTGCCCCAAGGTCAGGAAGCCCTCTGGTGGTGAAGGAAGCTACCACAGGGTGTGAGCCAGCCCTAGTCTGTATAAGCAGACTGCAGTATACCCCAGGGTGTGGTGGAGCCAGAAGTTCTCAGAAGCAGCTTCTAATGGGGGGGCCTGGCCTGCGGACACAGATGGTTTCTCAGCTGGGAGGTGCCCAGGCTGCCAGGATGAGTGCTGATGACCGCAGGGGACCAGTTTCAGTTCAGTCGTTCAGTCATGTCAGACGCTTTGCGACCCCATGAACCGCAGCACACCAGGCCTCCCTATCCATCCCAACTCCCGGAGTCCACCCAAACCCATGTCCATTGAGTCGGTGATGCCATCCAACCATCTCATCCTCTGTTGTCCCCTTCTCCTCCTGCCTTCAATCTTTCCCAGCATCAGGGTCTTTTCCAATGAGTCAGCTCTTCACATCAGGTGGCCAAAGTATTGGAGTTTCAGCTTCAGCATCAGTTCTTCAAATGAACACCCAGGACTGTTTTCCTTTAGGATGGACTGGTTGGATCTCCTTGCAGTCCAAGGACTCTAAAGAGTCTTCTCCAACACCACAGTTCAAAAAGCATCAATTCTTCTGTGCTCAGCTTTCTTTATAGTCCAACTCTCACATCCAGACCAGACCCAGGAATGGGAAAGCTGCTCTCGCCTTGCGGAGTCCCCGCAGCACCCTCTACTGACCAAGTGTGATATGCCACCCTCAGGCCAAGAGGAAGTGTTCAGTCTAGGTCCATTGTGACCAAGCAGGGCAGAGAAGGGCAGATTTGAAGCTGAGAGATACTAAATTGATAACAGGCACCCCTGAGTTTCCCTAGCATCACGCAGCTGTTTTATTCTCCAGAGCTGGGGAGCAGGTTTAGAGGAGACTTGACGCCGAGCCGGATAGCATTCTGCACAGAAGGGAGAAGGGCCCCTGTGTGAGTGGTGGGCCTGAGCTGATGAAGGTTGCACCCTCCAAGGCCCTAAGGAGACTCGGTACTTTGATTGCCAAAACACATTGAATTTGTAAAATTAATTACTTTAATAAGCCACTCTTCCCTACTCTTTAATAAGCCTGTCCCATCTTTTAAATCCCACAGTTTGGCAAAGTTTTTCTTAAAGGACATGATAGTAAATATTTTGGGCTTTCTGGGCCACGTTGATTTTGTAGCAACTACTCAGCCATTGTAGTGTAAAAGTAGCCATAGGCAAAATGTGAAAGTAAGAACTGACAGTATTCTAGTCAAACTTTATATAGAGAAACCAGCGGTGGGCCACGGGCCGTAGGCTACCAACCCGCGGTTTTAGTGTTTGATTATTTTTAATTTGTTTTGTTGCTCCCCAGAAAGAGGTGCAGCGTATTCAGAGAATCCTGTGTTAAGAAGGGACTGTCTGATCAGTATAGTGCAGAAATCCTAACTACTGTTAGGATTCAACAGGCATTCAATATCTACTACTTAAATTCATGCCATGACAGGGTAGTTAGGGCTTGGGAAACTGACACGTCATTGGTCCCTAAGAATAAGTGAAGGGGAGAGGAAAGTGATGGGCTCAGCACCCACTTCCCTTGTTCTTCTATGAGACTTACCGGAGAGCCCTCTGGGCTCCCATCGCAAGCCTGGCGCTTTAACCCCTAAACAGGTACGTAACCGTCCGCCTCCTGTCTTGTCCTGGGTTTCAGCCTCTGGCTTTAACCTGTCTTCCTTTTGCCAGTCATAGCTACACTGAACCAGGGCATGTGCCTAAATGTTCACCCTCTGGCTGTATTTGTGGTTTGTTGAAATAAAACCAGATGTTGGAATGATGCGTATATTTCTGTAGACATTTGCAAGCACTTGCCCTCTGTGTAACAAGTATCAGTATCATCATCCTACCACCCATGTTCCTGAGCACCTATTGTGTGCTGGGCACTGGGGATATAATGAAACAAGAACAGGAATTCGTTGTAATTTTTAAAATTTGTATGTTTTGAAGATATTGAGTAATAAAAATTAAAAAGGAAATCCCTCACCCTGTGAAGTTTAGACAGTGTGTGTGAGTTGCTGTCATGTCCGACTCTCTGTGACCCCATGGGCTGCAGCCCACAAGGCTCCTCTGTTCATGGGGATTCTCCAGGCAAGAATACTAGAGTGGGCTGCCATTTCCTCCTCCAGGGGATCTTCCCAACCCAGGGATCAAACCTAGGTTCTCCTACATTGCAGGTAAATTCTTTACCATCTGATCCACTAGGAAGCCCAACATTATTAACATCTAGAGTTAATTTGTCTAGTTCGTGTTTGGGTTGTCCACTTTATTGATTATCTGAGTAAAGCTTTGATCCTTGTATCTTTACTACCATTTATATAGGTGTCACTGACTTTTTTTTTAGCTTGAGTAAATTAATGTCTTAAAAATAAGTAACTGCCCCTGGGGAGGAATTTGGGGGTAATTGTATTATCTCTTAAACTGAATGGTAGGTTGACTGGTGTTCACTCTATTGTCTGAAGCCTTTTTTAAGTCTGAAATATTTGGTAATCCAGAAAGAAATGATGGGACTTCCCTGGTGGTCCAGTGAGTTTGACTCTGAGCTTCCAAAAGTACGGGACTGGAGTTCGATCCCTGCTTGAGGAACTGGATCCCACATTCCGCAACTAAGAGTTTGCATGCCACAAGGAAAGATCCCACATGCCACAGTGAAAACCCACTGAAGCCAAATGGATAAATGATATTTTTTAAAAAGAAATAATACCTTAAAGCTAAATATAAATGTTAAGACATTATCCATGTCTTTGATAACTTACATGCATAAGTAACAAATTTGGTAGGTATTTGCTGCCAGTGGCTCCGGGATAGGTGTGTGTGTCTCTAACTGAAGGAGCATATAGTGTCGTAAACAGTAGCCCCAGGGGGACAGCCAAGGGACAGCTGTCTGTCCAGCCTGTAACAGTGTCCCCAGGAGAAATTCTCCTCTTTTTCCCTGGTTGGCACTTCAGATGTGTGCCACAGATGTTTGTGGGATATTATATTGAGAGAAAAAGGATTGCAGATAAATGACCATTCGTATTAAACTCATAAGAAATATCTGTAAAGCGCTTGGTTGAAATAAAGCCCAAAATGGGTCTGCACGATTGCTGCGTCTCCTTTGCTCTCAGAGAAGTTAAAACGGTCCTGTGACCCATCTGCTTTGATCAGGACAATCACCATGAAGATATTTCTCTTTTAGTCCGAGGAGCCCCTTTGCCCTCTGAGCTGTTACTGTGAGAAGTAATTACTTGCTGAGGATCCTGGATCATTTTAGGGAGTCATTGGCCTGGAAAAGAAAATGCAACGTTTTTTTTCAAAGTCCTTAAAAAGAAAGTAAAACATCCTTTCTATCCTACGGTGGATATTGAGTGTCATTCATTTTTTTTTTTTTCCCCCAGGAGTGAGAGAGTCCCATCAGATAAGCATTTTTAAGATAATTGCTTCCATCCTGCACCTCGGAAATGTGGAGATTCAAGCCGAGCGCGATGGTGAATCCTGTAGAGTATCAGTAAGTTGCCTTCCAGCGCGGGAGATAACGTGTGCACACTTCACTCTGCCCCTCCAGTTTTGTACAACTGAGATGCCTTTGCACTTAGAGGACATTCATAGGTTATTTATTCTTAAGAGTAACGGTTTCTGTTTCCTTGCTGATAATTTTTTAAAGGAGCAAATCCTTTTCAAATCAGCTGCCATCAAGGTTCTGTCCCTGAGGGCAGGGAATTTAGGGTTTATTCAAAATTCTTTCTGATTGTTTGGTTTCCCAAGTGTCCTGAAGTCCATGGGATTCTACAGAGTATGGTCAGCTCATGAGTACTTCTGGTCTGTGCTTGCTGGGACGTGAAGGGGTATTGGACACCATGCTGGTGACTGACCCCAAGGAGCTTACAGTCTAATCGGGTAGGCAGGATTGATGACAAGAGTGGCCAGGATTTTGACGGTACAAAGGAGAATATTGAGACTGTGTTGCAAACTGTGAAGTGCTCTGTAGATGCTTTTAATACTGTTTTCCTGGTACCCAATGTAGATAAAGAATGTCTTCATAGGTGGATGGGGGAGCACCGCCAGTCACAAGCAGTACAGACAGCGTGTTGTGTGCTCTCTGGTGTGTGATGGTGTCAGTCTGGACTGAACTGGTCTTCTGACCTTGCGTGAGTGAGTCTGCAGTTGCTTATTTTAGGTCTTTCGTGTCCATTTATGGCCAAGTCCTGGGAGGTACAAAGCACGATTCTTGCTAGCAAAGACTTAGAATTGAAGTAACTGGGGAAGTACAGAAGACAATGCTGTGGATAATGAACGTGGGCACGAGTGTCATCGCCACTCACAAGCTGATGCTTTTTCCGCTGTGCATTTTATAACTCCGCTAAACCTGGCCCTGCCTCAAAGGAGCGGAAGACCTTTGACCGAGCTCATCGCCCCGTCCCACCCCCATACATCTTCCCTAAAAGAGAAATAATAGCTTTGGGTTTGGAGCCGAGGAGGGCTGCCAGCACCCTCAGCGTGGAACCTGCAGTCCGTGTGAAAGCAGGAAACGCTGGCGCTGGGCCGTGCTTGGTGTCCCCAGACGTGGATGTGCGTGTGCCTGTGTGTGTACGCGTGTGTGTGTGTCACAGGGCAGTGACGATGCTGTGAGACAGATTGTGGTGAGTGGAGAACCTGGTGCCGTACTGATGTGGGGAGTGATGGATGGGCCCTAGTACAAGCCAGACAACCCCTGGCCTGAGTATTTAGAGCCAGCGAAGCACAGAGCGTCCATGCCTCTCTACCCCCCACACCCCTGTAAATGCCCCCTGGTTCCTCAGGGCACCCAGACTCTGGCTCATGCCGGGGACAGGTGAGTCTGGGAAGATTGGCGTTGGAGAGCTCCTGTGTCTGTGGAGAAATGCAGGAACGGTGACAGATGTCCCCTGGCCTCCCCCCAACACCCCCACCCCCAGTCTCCTCTTCTCAAGGTGACAACCTGGCCACACCCCCGTCGTGGGTTCTTATCACATTCACCCCTCTCCTCCGACCCTCTCAGGGTGGTTGTACTTTTACATTTATTATGTGCTGATTTGCTGCATCTCTGTCCCTCGTGAGACTCCAAAGCCCATGAGAACATGGACTGTTCTGCTGACTGTGGTCCTGCCAGCACCCAGCACAGGGCCCAGGACTCCATGGACACCCGCTAAGTAAATGGGTGGCTCTCGGGGCTCCCTCGGCTCAGCGGGGCGCAGTGAGCCAGTGGAGGGGCCCTGGGCGGGGTTGACGGCGAAGTGGGAGGACCAGGGCCAGAGAGCCTCTGGGCACCTGTGCTCGGGGGTGGGGTGGGGCCCTCTCCCTCGAAAGCTAAGGCTCTGCTAGTAGTGAAGTGTTGCTCTGATCTTCTAGCGGATCTCCCACACCAGCCTCTGCAGGGACCTTCAGGGGAGAAGGCATGTGAATGTTCGCTGGCGGCAGCACATGGATGCCCGCTTCCCCCTCTAAGCTCAGGGACCATGTCTCCTGTTCTCCAGCCCTGATGCACACTGGCACCCACAAGTGTGTGTGCAAAGGCTGTGAAGGAGGGGTAGCGGGCACACTTGGAGAGGGGACAGAGGACACAGATGGTGGTGAAGGGATGGAGGAGGACGCCTGGCAGCTGGAGGCGTGGACGCCACGTGGTGCAGGAGGCCCTTCCCTGAGAGGTGATGGGAGTCAGAGGATTTGAGCACAGGTCTGTGATCTAGGCAGGTCTCGCTCTCCAGTTAGAGGCTGTGTCGAGAACTAACTGGGAGAGAGAAGTCTTGGGTCAGGACTGCCAGGGTTCAAACTCGGGTTCTGCCGTTTACTGATAGTGACTCCCCTTTGAGTCTGTGTCTCCTTCTGCAGGTGGGGGCGCTTGGCACAAGGCTCAAGGGCTTGAGTTCTTGACTGTTCTCATCCTTGTTGTTACATCGCCCTCCGTTCACAGGATTGGAGAACCTAAGACCCAGAGAGAGGAACTCTTTCTCTAAGGTCATCATGACGGTTCAAGGCAAAGCCAAGTCAGAGCCTGGCCAGTGCTCTCTCCCCCAGACCACTGCCAGCCTTGCTTCTTGGCCCCCCGGGGGTTGGGTGGTACTGCACCAGCCTGGGGTCCGCCCCCTTGGTGCCCGGCACAGCGCTGAGCATGCCGTGTGCGCTTGGGAAATGCTTCACTAAATGGTTGGTAGCGATTCCGGTTTGTGCCTCGGGTACATAGGGTGGACCTCCTGCTGGAAAGGCTGTCGGTCCAGATGCACTGTGCCTTCTGCTCGGTAGTTTTTATTTGTAATTAAAGCATGAAAATATGTTCCCTGCCTGCCACAGTTACCTTGGAGATGCAGCAGCATGCAATTACTTGGACACCAGAGGCAATTTGTTACTTGAATTTGGCGATTGGGGCCCACAAAACTCATCTGCTGCCTATGATGCTGGCCATTTTTGATGGGTTTAGCATCATTTAATTAAGCTTAAATGTAATTGCATGGCATTAAATCAGTTTCAGTCATCACCTTTAATCAACAGTCAGAAGTATCTACGGCCAAGCCATGCCCTACCACAGCGGATAAGAACCCATCCCGTGGTGATGATCAGAAAGTTCCAGAACTCATGGTTCTTTCTGTACTGGGTTCACCTGAGAGATGACAGGGAGGGGAGAGAGGCTGCGGGCAGGCCTTGGGCGGTCATGTTTGCTGCTAGCGGGCCGTTTACATATCAGAGAATGCAGCTCAGTGCTTTGCCTAGCAGTTAAGGACTTCTTGGTAACAGGTCAGATTAACAAGTTGGACACCTGCTACCTCTGAACCTGTTGCCTGCCAAGCTGTCCCCGGGCACTTAATGCTATCACATAGGGCTTTCTGTTTGCAGGAGAGGGCGGGTGGTGGTGGGGGGGTGGGGGAGAGCTGCAGGGTTAGAAGGCTCTTGGCCAGAAGTGGCCACAGCTGCCCCACCAGCTGAGTGAGTGAAAAGGCAGAGTCCTCCCACGCCCCCAGCCCAAGCTGATTCTCTGCCCACGCTTGAAGCCTGGTTAGGAGCTCTGGGCCACAGGCAGGTCTTCTATTTCACCCTGGTTTTTCCTCATGTGAAAAATAAAGGGGATTGGATTAGAATGATGATCCCTAAGTATTTTCCTGAGAACCTTAAATTAACCCTAGGCAATTTCTTAGGAAGTTAAGGGTCTTTGTCAATTAAGTTCAGGAAATGCTCTGTGAAATCTCTCTCTGTGTGTGTGTGTGTGTGTGTGTGTGTGAGACAGGGTATGTTAACAAGCCCCTCCCATGTTCAACTTACAGTCACTCTCCCCACCCCTGCGCTTGTGTTGGGTACAGCCAATTACTGGTCTTTGTAACTATTACTCCACAAGCCATACTCTGGAAAACCTGTGGCCTTCCTGATTTGGGGAGGTTCTTTCCTACTCTGACATTTTATTGTTTTGTAATTGTGTGTATTTGGGTAGACGGATTTTAAGTATCTGTAGGAGGGAAAAAATGGCCTGGGAAAGTGGTACAGTTATCTGTGTTAATTTTCATCGGACAGGCCCCACATTTACATCTTCCATGGCAGTCTCATCAGAAAATGAGTCCCACAAGCAATTCAGGGCCATTAGGAGGTAGCTCATGATGTTCCTGGATTGCCTTTCCACCTCGGAGTCCTGAAGCTCTCCAGGAGGCTCATGGCTGGGTTATCAGCTTTCCCTGGGGGATTCAGATGTGGAAATGAATACAGCAAGAACCTGGAGAGGAGAAGCAGGTTTTCTGGGGGGAGTCGTGAATGGGCAGCAAGGGTGACCCAGGAGACTCATGCACTTGGGTGAAATAAGACTCTGGGTGACTTGGTTATCAGTGACTCAAGGGCCACGTGGTAAGATTGGTACTTTGGGTCAGTAAGGGTCAGGATCACGTGCAGCTGGCTACCTGGGTGAGTTCTTGCACTTCTCTGGGACTCAGCTTCCTGCCTGTATGGCAAGGCGTTCCTATTTTTCCCAGCTCTAAACGTGAATATAAGTTATAGCATCCCAAGTGTTCTTCCCTGGTCAAAATGGTCCCTTACTTTTACTGTTTGTCCTAGCTTTCCACCTAAAATCACTTTTTTTTCCCCACGTGGCAAGTGCTTAAAGAATATTAGGAAGTTTGGGGCTATGAGTTTAGTATCACATATAAGTTTAGTGTAAGTCTGAGGTTAAGGTGAAAGCAGCTCTGCTTGGCAACTTAGGACAAAGGCAGTGTCAGTGCGCTATTGCCGATGGGGTAGGGGTGGTCAGCCCAGGGCTCGTTGCTGAGCATGCTGCTCTGGGCCGTGGGTCAGTTCAAGATAGTGCTCGAAACTGAGGCCCTCTCCTGGGCTGTGGACAGAGCACTACTCTGCAGCTGGAAGTTGCAATCACTGTGATTCTGCCTTCTAGCCCCTTACTCTTGGTGGATTATCCATTCCTAAGCTCTCAGTTCTCATTCTGCTTCCTTCACTCGAAAACCCTCTCCTCCCGTTACCCTGCAGCCGCTGGCAGTGGAGGCGGGGACAGGGCAAACGCAGAGGTGTTTTTTAAAGCCCTGCTGATTACTTGGTCCTTAGCAGGTCCTTAGGGCTTCCCTGGTGGCTCAGTGGGTAAAGAGTCCGCCTGCAGTGCGGGAGAGCCGTGTTCCATCCCTGGCTTGGGAAGATCCCCTGGAGAAGGAAATGGCAACCCACTCCAGTATTCTTGCCTGGAGAGTCCCATGGACAGAGGAGCCTGGTGGGCTACAGTCCACAGGGTTGCAAAGAGTAGGACACGACTGAGCGACTAACACCAGCAGGTATTATCAGTTTGAGCCACACTCTCTGGGCCCTGATGATCACTCAGTGGTGTGAGAGTGCAGGAGATGGCTGGGGCAGTGGCTGGGGATGAGATGGGGTTCTGAGGGGCCTAGAGTTGGCGAGAGGGGAGAGGGCGTGGTCTGTCCTCCACGCCCCTCCTGAACCCTTCTCCTGGGTCTCTTCCAGCCTGAGGATGAACACCTAAGCGACTTCTGCCGCCTGCTGGGCGTGGAGCTCAGTCAGATGGAGCACTGGCTGTGCCATCGCAAGCTGGTCACCACCTCGGAGACCTACGTCAAGACCATGTCCCTGCAGCAGGTGGTCAACGCGCGTGACGCCCTGGCCAAGCACATCTATGCCCAGCTGTTCCACTGGATCGTGGAGCATGTCAACAAGGCCCTGCACACCTCCCTCAAGCAGCACTCCTTCATTGGAGTCCTGGACATCTACGGGTAGGCCTGCGCCACTTCCTGCCGGTCGCTGGTGTCTTCCTGCTGGCATCTTCCAGCCAGCGGGGACCTCGGAGACCTTCTTGAGGGTTCTCAACCAGGGGATTGTGAAATACGGAGGGGAGGGGGCATTTGAGGTTGTGGTTGTCACAGTGACTGGGTCACTACTGGCACTTGGTGGCCCAAGGCCAGGGTGCTAGGTGTCCGATAGTATGGAGGACAGTCCCACAGAAAAGTGGACCATGTCAAACACCGGTGGCTCCCCCACTGAGAAACCCTGCAGGCACCCCTTTGTCCTACTGGGAAACTGAGGTTCAGAGAGGGTGGGGGCTAGCCCAGTATCAGCCCGGAGGTTTCTGTGACCTTGCATTCAGGCTTTGTGTTTCAGTTATGTTTTATTTAAGTCTGTCGTCCAGCCTCATTCACTGTGTCACCAATCAGGGTGATTGCTTTAGTGCTGTAGTTGTGCCCAGTGCTGTACAGGTTGATACTGTGGGTAGTCATTCAGTTCTAGCCTAGTGGAAACGACTGTTATCGTAGTGTATCTTGCAGGGAGAGGCAACCTGGCATGTGGATAGTGTACTTCAATAGGCACTGGGAGACTGCCTTTTTGACTCAGAGCCGTCACCAGCTCACTGAATGACCCTCTGCAGATCACAGCCCCTCTGGTCTTGAGTTTCCATTGCTCAAAACTAACAGAGCCACAGTCTCTCTGAAATTCATTCCAGGTCCTTCTGGAGTTGCTTAAAAAGACGCATACTGGGTTTAAACCTCACTGGCGCTTCTCTTATGATCAATGTCCTGCCCTCATGAAGCTAATGATAGATGAAATCCCCCTGAATTCTTTATATCCTAAGAGTCATGGCTTCTGTCTTCAAATTGGAATTCAGACCCATAGCAGTGCGGCGTTGTAAAAGCCGTGATGAATCGAGCGTGTGGTGGACCGGTGGGCTGGTACTTGCTTATGTCCGACTATAGCAGAGGAGAACCTCCTCTGGAAGCAGCTGCTTCCCTGAGCAGAGGGAGAGGCTGCCTGGCTCCATCTCTGCTGCTCGCGATCATCACGGGGCTTCCAGTGAAACTGTGTCACACACCATGGCAGGAATGCAAGAAGGACACGTGATTTCTGGCATCGCAAAGGCCTTGAGAACTTGCTAAAGAATTAAGTCACTGCATGAGAGTAATACAAGAGACAACAGAAGAAATTGTAGCAGGGTCCATGTGAGGGTTTGCACACTTAGTGCTGTGCGAGCATCAAGGCAGAAGAGCGCACGCTTATTGGCACAGTCAGGACAGGTTTCCTGTGGAAGGTGAGGCTTGAACTGGGTCTTTCAGAGAGAGAAGAGAACCCGGGTGGTGGGGGAGCCACTTGGGGAAGAGGAGTTCGGTCTGGATGGTAGGGAAAAAGGCACCTCGTAGGCGAGGAGGAGCACAGGGGAGGATGGCCTGGGGAGCCAGGACAACGCTCCCTCTCGGCGCTCTGCAGGGCCCTTGCTGAGTGGCTGTGGACACCCTGCTTACCCTCTGCTCCGTTGCTGCCGCTTTGGCTCAGTCCTTCCGATTTCCCTGGGCAGAGCCGTGCAGAAGAGCCTGTATGCCCTGGGAATGCACTGCTGAGCTGTCAGTGGCGAATTCTGTCCTTCATCCCTGTGCCATGAGCATTTTCAGGTAACTGAGTTTCCAGAAAACTGCGCTTTAGCACTGCCTTCTGATGTAAGACCCAGAGAAAGTTAAGTGGCCACATCTGACCCGGTTCTCTTAATCTCCCTGGGCAAGAATCTGGTTTTTTTCTTGAGTTTTCAGTGTGGGAAGATTAACGTGGAGACTCCTGGTTGTTAGTAGCACGTAGAAATACTATGGCTGTAGTGCTCCTGATACGCTGTACACTGTCACGCCTCGCTTCTGTTAGTGGTGCCTACTGTCTCAGCAGTCCTGAGTTTACAGACGGTTGCCCCCCTTCCAAGGTCCCCAGTGAGAGGCTTTGCTTACTAACGAGGAGCGGGGGTGACTGTGAGTTGGGCGCCTGGTGCTGCCGAGTCTGAGGTGTCAGCTGGGCCCTTGGCAAGCTGGGATTGTGTGTTTGTATTTGCCGTTTAATTTTTTTAAGATTTTTTTTTTTTTAAACGTGGACCATTTTGAAGTCTTCATTGAATTTGTTACAATATTGCTTCTGTTTTACCTTTTGGTTTTTTTGGCCGTAGGGCATGTAGGATCTCAGCTCACAGACCAGGGGTCAGACCTGCAACCCCTGCATTGAAAGGCGAAGTCTAACCACTGGACAGCTAGGGAAGTTCCTGACCATTTAGTTTATTGGTTTTTATAACGGAGTTCATTTTCTCTAAGGCCCTGTGACCACGCAAAGGGGAGAAGTAGATCACAGGGGAGACTTGTCTGTGGTTTGAAGGGGCGCTTGTCGGTGGAGGAATGGGGATCCACAGGACTCTGTGTCCTGTTTCTGGGGCAGGCTTCTGACCTGTCGCCCTCATCTCCATGTAGCCCTGGGTTCCTCTGAGAACTTCTGGCAGCTTTCCAGTGAGACCAGGTCCCCCTGCAGGAGCCCCTGGTCAAGCCCTCTCAGGCGTTCCCTCCCCTGGTTCTTCCTTCCAGGCATGCTGTGCTGTTTTCTCTGTTTAAAGTCCTTGTTCTTTCTCGGAAGCTAACTTACTTTTTCGAACCTCGTCATAAAGCGGTCATATTTACAAAGTGGTTCGCCTCCTCCTGGGAAGACAGATGCCACACACAGTTCCTCCTCCAGCCGCTCAGTCAGTCGGCCTCACGCGCTGTGGGCAGAGTTCAGGATGGCGAGGTAGGTTCAGGGTTAACTTGCCGCCATCTGACTGGGCCGTTGGTTGCCAAAGCGCTTACGGACAACCTTGATGCTGCATACGCATGCTCCTCAGCAGTTCTGGGCTGCTGAGAAATCATTGTATAAATTTGGGCTTTCTTTTCTGGTCAGAGGGTGTGGAATGAACTCTTAGGAGATTAAAACCAAAAACTTCACCGCAAGAAAGCAGGTGACTTGAATTTGGAGGTATTGGGTTTTTTTTAAATTAATTTATTTGTTTTAATTGGAGGCTAATTACAATATCGTAGTGGCTTTCACCATACATCAACACGAATCAGCCACAGGTGTACACATGTCCCCCGTCCTGAATCCCCCCTTGGAGGTACTGGCTTTGATCCAACAGGTCAGTGACATCATTTATTAACCTGGGGGAAAATGGCAGCGTTTGGTGGAAGTTTGAGATTTACACTGAGCTGCTTGCAGTCCTCTCCCCTCCCAGTCATGCCGTCTTTCTGCTTTATTTCCTTTGGACTTACACACCTGCTGGGTGTCTTTCAGAAGCCTTCAGAAGAGACATGCTCTGAGAAACCCACTGAGCCTGGTGCTCTCAGCTTCCTGAGAGTGGGCCCCACACCCGACACTAGCTGTCGCCCTCTCTGACCACCTCCCTCCCCTCTCAAGCGCCTTCCTGTCGCTAGGATGTATTTACAAACAGTATGGCTACGGGAAGGGATTCTTCCATGGCATCCCCAAACTCCAGCATTATTTTTTATTTTTGAGTTTCCCACCCAAGTCCCTGGAGAGGAAGGAGACCCTGTCTCCCGCCATCTCCCGCATGGTGTCTCAGCCCGAGTACGAGGACACCGTAATGCAACAGAAGATGCCCTTGGGATGACCTAATGCTTTTCTACTTTCTTACAGCTCCTTGTCACCTGTGGGCAAAAGAGAGCTTGTGGAAGCTGGAGAGAGTGGCAAGGAGGGCGGGGGTGGGATTCTGAATACATTAAACCCCACTAATGAAGACGAAAGGAATAAAGGGTTCTCTCCCTCTCTGAAAGAGAAAGTCACTCAGTTGTGTCCAACTCTTTGCGACCCTGTGGGCTATACAGTCCATAGAATTCTCCAGCCCAGAATACTGGAGTGGGTGGCCTTTCCCTTCTCCAGGGGATCTTCCCAATCCAGGGATCGAACCTGCATTGCAGGCAGATTCTTTCCCAGCTGAGCCACAAGGGAAGCCCAAGAATACTGGAGTGGGTACCTTTATCCCTTCTCCAGGGGATCTCCCCTGGCTAAAGCGTTTCGGGCTCATCAGTCAGGCTCATCCTGGAAGCAGGTTGTACATAGTGTAGGTGAGCCACTCCAGGTTTTCCTATAAATGTTCCAAGTGTTACTATAGAACCTGTAGCTAGAATGAATAAACACTCACTTCTGTATATATAAGCAAGCGGCATGTAAGCCAGCATCACACATACACGCCTCCGCTTATCATGATGCTCTGACAGGCGGTTTGTTCAGACAGTAGAAAAGGCTGTGAGCACCTGAATCAATTATGTGGGCCACTGCCGCCTCCACCACCACTCTGACGAGCCCCCTGCTCAGAGGCCCTGCCCTCAGGCTCCTCTGGACACTCCTACACACCCAGTGTCCTGGTAGAAGTCTCCACCTCCCACCCCCCACCCCTGCCGCCTCTCGCTCCCCTGCCACCTCTCACTCCCCTGCCTCAGGTCCCAAAAAGTGCAAGGCAAGCCACAGCCAGAGCAATTTAGCCAACCCAAGCCAAGCTCTCTTCCTTGACTGCAGACCTGTGAAGCTGCCTGCAGGGTCTTTCTTACAAGGCAGGGGTGGAAATTCACAGGACAGACCAGGCAGCTCTTAGCTGGGGTTTCCCTTTCAAGTCGCATTAACGTGCATTTGCCTCTACAGGCTTCGTTAATTGCAGTCATAATTTTTTGTTCCTCTCCCCTCCTCGAGGCAATGAGAAATAAATGGCTCCAGTTTGAGAAAGGTACACATTTATTTGTCTTTGACCTGAGCCTTCAAAATGCCAAGGTGGCAGGAGGCTTCAGCTTTGGCCAGCTCATTCTTGACGAGGACAGTTGATGCTGGAGACTTCTGGAGCAAGGCAAGGATAGATTCCTGCCTGATGCTGAGGGAAGCATGGGCCCCCAGAACAGGAAATGGGTTTGCTGGAATCTCGTATCCTTCCCAGTTCTTGTGTTACTTTCTCGCGTATTGCCTAACTTTAAATTTGCATCCTATTCAATGTTTTCTAATGATTTATGTTAAAAAAAATTTTTTTAATTGTAGTTTAAAAACCCACACAACATAAAATTTACCATCTTAACCACTTTTTGTATACAATTCAATAACCTCAAGTGTATTCACATTTTTGTGCAGTTGATCTCTAGAACTTTTTCATGTTGGAAAAACTGAAACTCTATACCTGTTAAACAATTCCTGTCTTCTCTTCACCACAACCTAGGAGAAGGGACTTTCTGTCTCTATAATTTTGACAACTCTACATATTTCATGTAAATGAAATCATACAATACTTACCTTCTTGTGACTGGCTTATTTCGCTTAGCCTAATGTCCTCAAGGTTCAACCATGTTGTAGTGTGCGGCAGGATTTCCTTCTTTTTTCAAGGTGAATAGTACTAAGTTGTATGCATGTACCACATGTTCTTTATCCACCCACTGATGGATGTTTGGGCTGCTTCTACCTCTTGGCTATTGTGATACTGCTGGAATGAACAAGGAAGGGTGTGCAAGTATCTCTTCTTTTAAACTCTTTAAGATATATAGCCAGAAGTAGGATTGCTGGATTATGTAGTAATCCTATTTTTAATCATCTGAGGATTATGTGGGAATATAGTGCTTCTATTTTTAATTCTTTGAGAAAACTCCATGTTGTTTTATAGTAGCTGCACCACGCTACATTTTTACTGGTAGTGCCCAGAGGTTCTAGTTTCTCTACATCCTTGCCAGCTCTTGTTGTTTCTGTTTGTTTGTTTATAGTAGCCATCCTAGTAAGTCTGAAGTGATTTTGATATGTATTTGATAGGTATGATTATGGTTTTGTTATGCATTTCTCGAATAATTTTGATCATCTTTTCCTATGCTTCTTGGCCATTTGTGTATCTTTATAGAGAAATGTTTTAAGTTCTTGGCTCATTTTTAAATTAAGTTATTTACTTTTTTTGTTTTTGTGTTGTAGGACTTCTTTATATATTCTGAATATTAACTCCTTTTCAGAAATATGATTTGCAAATGTTTTATACCATTCCACAAGTTGCCTTAAATGATATATTTTAAGTAAATTTCTCAAGTTCACCATTTTCCTCCGTCCTTTTGATGGAAATTCTTTGTTTCTTTGTTATTTTTCTTTCTTGGTCTCACTCTTTCAAAACAGACTGAAAGATAACTTCATGATCCTAAGTGATTTATTTGGAGAAGACAACCTATCCCCTCCCTCTGTCCAGTATGGAAAGGTTTCATGGAGGGTGGAGGGGGAGAAGTCAGTGATTGCATTTGCCCTGAAGCCTGTGAACAGTGACCCAAGCTTGGACAGCCCAGAAGATCCCTGGACATGTCTTCTTCAGGGTAGACATGTATAGCCAGCCCAAGGTGCCCAGATCCAGCAGATTACCTCTTGCAATGGGTTCTCCCTGGAATCTCTGAGTCTTCCAGGAGACCCTTGTAACTCTGAGTGCTTGAAAGTCAAGCTCAACCTTCTGGAATTGCTCTGACATAGCCCTTTGGAGCATGCCTGAAGCCAAACACCACTACATACTCTTAAAGCTTCAGTAAAGTCCCATTTGTCTCTGTCCCTGCCAGCACCCTCATGAGCTCACCCTCCTTTAAAGTCCTGTAACACCTACAAATCTCTACTAGTTGAGGTTTCCTGGGGTCTTCCTAATAGCTCTCTCTTTTGGGCAGGGTTCATGATTTGCCTTTTGCAGCTCTTACATTTCCTGGGACAATCGACTGATGGATTGGGAGAGAGTTACCATATGATGGGCATCTTCCTGCCCCATATCAGATTTTCAGACATGGGGGAGAGGCAGGAATTGGAGCACACTGCAGACGGAATGGACTTAGATCCTCCAGAAGACCTGTTCTTGACCTGGGGATGTGAACAGTGCCTAGAACTTTGCTCTCCCTGAAGGACAAGTCCCATGTGTGGGCCTCTGGGCACAGAGAGAAGCACAGGAGCAGGACTGAAGTTCCCCCATTCTAAGGTGCAGCCAGTGCCCAGATTGTTGAGGAAAGAGATCGAAGGGGTGGCCTCCCTAACAGACTGTGAGGTGCCCTTGTGAGATTTCATGGGTTTCAGGAGGGAAAGAGACCTTGAGAGGACTTGCTTGACTTTCGGCAGTCATTCCCTGCCTCTATGTCTAACATTCCCCCCTCTATGTCTAACCTGTACCACATAGCTTCTCTTTTGAGCTTTGGTGGAAGGGTAGAAACACAGGGCTAAGCTAAGAATGTCTAATTCCTGTGCTCTGTGCCATGGGGGAAGAACTGTTTCCCAACCTTCAAAGCCTCTCATCTCCTCTCTGCTCCGGAGGGAGTGGTTCGTGGAGGTTAGTAATTAACTCAGAGTGACAGGTTGACTTCTTTTTATTGCAGTTTCACTTTCCCATGGACATTATCTTATTTTTATAGAGGTACTTGTATCCCTTACCCCACCCTGAAGTCAGGCAGAATGAGAAGGGAATTGTCTACTTTTTTGCTCTACTTTGAAGATAGGCAGACGTGGAAGTGGGAATGTTAATTGTACCACCTTGGCTACAGATCCCAGGCCCCAGCATTAAGCCTTATTCTGTGTCTTGACCTCCCTCCCACCCAAGGATTCTGGACTAAATATTCTCAACATTGACTTTACAGGGGAAATCCAGTTCCCTCTCACATATAAATTTCTTGGTGATATTTTAATGTGAACTATAAATGGATCCATTGTATTTATTTTTAAAAGTCATCTCTATTGATGACAAGAGATCATTTAGAGAAGTTGCCTTATCTCCCTAACTGGCCTTTTCTGAGGTCAGTCATCTTAGACATTTTCCGGGCTCCCCAAACCCCTCATCCATTCATCTCTGGCCGGCTGGCATTACAGTATAATTACCCTAGATAGCAGAGGAATTGTTACCAGATAATATCTTAGAAATAGGGAAATTAAGAGCTAATTTCAGGCCATCTCAAGTTAATGAGAATGTTCTTTGTGGAGTGCTACCAATGTAAACCTTTAAAAAATGACGAGTGGGATATATTTAAATCCTTTATCTTTGGAGCTTGATACGGGCTCTGCAAGTGCACCCAAGTGCTGTTATCTGGCCAGTTGCTAGGGTGGCTCTTTTATCTTCCTTCTGGGTTTTATTAATTAAAAGTTCCTCTATGGCTTGGCTGTCATCAGAAACCTTTCTTGAGGTGCAGAAAGGAGGCTGTAGGGAGAGGAAATGAGGTTCTAAGAGACATGACTGGGTCTGTAGGACCATCATCTGGGCTGAGAGGACCCTAAGCCAGGGTGATGGCTGGCCGACCCAGTGCCTCCCTCCTGCATGGTCTGGACTGCCTGCAGCTTGGACTTTGCGACTTTGATCCTGTTTTATTGACCTGGAATTACTTGTCTTCCATGGGCATGACCAAAGGCTGTTCTTTAATGTGGTTGTCTCCAAGCAGTTGATTCCTTTGATTTCAAGATGATTTCCTGCCTTTGCTCGTCTTATATTTCGGTGCGGGGGTGGGGGAAGGTGGAGAAGCCTGATGTGTTCTGGGCACCAAGCTAGCCCAGTTGGATGGTTGGCACATTTATTTTTGCAGGTCCTTCTGCTTAGGGTGCTGACTCTCTACCACCACCACCACCACCACCCCCCCTAACCCATCAGGGGTGGCTCCAACATTTCTACTGGGGAGCGGCAGTTAGGGAGCACAATCTGTTTGGAAGGTTTGGCATAATTCTATGTAAGATTGAGAAAATTCAGTTGCCCATACTAACAGTGAGAAGGCCAATGCTGTGAAGGTTCTGAAGGTTGAAGCCTGTGCCCGGAGCCCAGGTCCCTCTTTGGCGTTCTCTGTTCTCCCCATCTCCACGTGCTCAGACACTTCCTTCTCTGGGAAGTTATCTTCTTGCCCACAGCCCTTCCTAGTCATCTCTCCCTTTCCTTCTTATTTATTTATGCCCATAGGTGTGTATGTGCATGCTCAGTCATGTCTGACTCTTTGTGATCCCTTGGACTGTAGCCCACCAGGCTCCTCTGGAATTTTCCAGACAAGAATACTAGAGTGGGTTGCCATTTCCTTCTCCAGGAGATCTTCCCAACCCAGGGATCAAAGCTGGATCTCCTGCATTGCAGGCAGATTCTTTACCACTGTGCCACCTGGGCAACCCCATTTATGCCAATAATTAAAACTTTATTGAAAAATGGATACCAAAATAGGAGAGCACTATTGCATACCTTACACAATTAAACATCATTACATTATCTTGGTAGATGAGAATTGCTGAGCTGGTGAGGATTTCTGTGAAAGAACACAAATTCAGGAAGTTGTATGGATCCTTGATGTTGCTTCCTTCTAAATGAACGCCTTCTGTGAGGCTGGCCTTTCCTCCCACCCCTGGCACAACACTGTTGAACAACCTACACAAAACACAGTCGTCTGAACATGACTGAGAGCCGTAAAATCCTGTAACAACCTGGACATTTTACATGAAGTCAGAATTTGGACTTTGAACCAGCCATTTCTTTTTATGTTTTTTCTCTTCTTCTTCCAAGCAAGAGTGCAGTAAATCTCTCGCCAAAGGCATGTTGGTCCTTTCACAAGCCCAGCCT
Source organism: Bison bison bison (assembly GCF_000754665.1). Lineage (NCBI taxonomy): Eukaryota > Metazoa > Chordata > Mammalia > Artiodactyla > Bovidae > Bison > Bison bison. The sequence continues at coordinate 1,854,253 of NW_011494859.1, forward strand.
GTCCAGATCTCTAAGGCGACATTCCCAGGGAGCAACACACCCCTGGGTGCACAGCGTCCCCTTTCTTCTTCTTTTTATAATATTTATTTGGCCACTCCAGGTTTTAGTTGAGATGCATGGGTTTAGTTGCCCCGAGCCAGGTGGGATCTTAGTTCCCTGACCCAAGGGATCGAACCCGAGTCCCCTGCATTGCAAGGCAGACACTTAACCCCTGGACCACCAGGGAAGTCCCCTTCCTTCTTTCTTAAACAGAACTTTTACTCCTTTCTGAGTTACTGTGCTCTCAGAAATCACTCTCTCTGGGTTCAAATATTGTGTCTTCTGTCTCCTGACTCTCTGACTTTGGACAGGTTATTTGGTTTTTCAGCAGTAGGATGGATTAGTGAGAGACCCCAACTCTTGTTGATTGTGGGTATTCAGTGAGCCCATGAAGCCTCTGGAACTTGGTGCTCTGTAGATGCCCATTCACAGGGTCCCTGCCAGCTCATTCAGCCAGGTGCGTGAATGAGAAAAAGGTTCCTCTTCCTCCTGGATTTCTGCCCTTTCTCGCCTGCTTAGCCTGCTGCCCTTGCTCTGCAAGCATGGGGGCCCCATTCATTGTGGCTAAAGCTGCTGATGCTATTATCATGCTCCCAGCTTGGTGGGTGATCACATCCATCCAGTCACATAACTGACTCTCACTCCCCATGCCATTGGTCATTTGAAGTCCTCTCATCTCCGCCTTCCTTAATGTCTTTAGAACCTTCCTGTTAACTTGGCTACCACCAGCCTAAGCTATACCCTAGCTGGATTTTCCCTAAATAATTACTCCAATAATAAATCCTTATTCAACCTCCTGCATTCAGTCTTGTACACCTTCCCACAAATCACAGTATTTTTCTGAGATGGAAATTCAGTTTTCATTTCTTAATTTCAAATCCTGCTAGTTCTCCCCATTTCTCCTGGAAAAATCTAGAAGTGTAGCATACAGGGCGTCCGGTGGGGCCGTGCCTGGCTGTGTGATGCCGCGTCTCACCTGTGTACCCGCCTCCCCTTCCCCAGCAGTGATCCAGCCATATCATGAACGTTTCAGTTGAGCAATTGATGTCAGTGTTGATGATCTAAAGTATAAGCAGCTCAAATAAGTCCATTTTTAAAGTTAAAACCCAGGAAATACTTCACCAATCACAAACAGTTCACAAAATATGGACAACTAGAACATACACTCACACCCACAGAAAGATCTTGAGCTTTATCGATAGTCAAAGAAATTAGAATTTAAAAACATTTGTCATGTAACAGTTAGCCAAAGATTTTTAAAAGTTAATTTATATTATTGACCAAAGATCTGTGATGCATTAATACTCCCAGTGAGGGGCAGGAGGGACAGAGCTGACTGGAGCACGAGGCAACTTTGGGGTGATGTGTCCGACATGATAGAAATGCTCTGTATCTGATTGTGATGGTGGACACACGTAGTGTAATACTGATCAGAACCTCATTGAAATACATCTTCCAAACCGGTGCATCTTATTGTACATAAACTACGTCAAACATGAATTTTTTTAAGTTTTTTAATTTTTAAAATTTTATGTATTTTTGGCACTGGTCTTTGTTGCTGCTCACAGGCTTTCTCTTGTTGCAGCGAGTCGGGGCTGCTTTCCAGTTGAGGTGCGTGGGCTTCTCACTGTGGTGGGAAGAGCTCGCGGCAGCTTTTCTTGCAGAGCTTGGGCTCTGGAGTGTACAGGCTCAGTAATGTGGAGCCCCATGGCATGTGGAATCATCCTGATTCCACATGGGAAAGGGCTCAAACCCAAGAATTGGCAGGCAGATTCTTAACCACTGGACCACCAGGGAAGTCCTCAAACCTGAATTTAAAGACAACCTTATTGACCAGGATCAGGAGAACGAGACCCTTGCGTACACTGGGAGGCTGGGGTGAGGGCAGGGTGATAGCATCAGTTGGCTCCATCTTTCTGCAAGGTAATCTGCGGCTACCATTTAAGAAAACAAATCCTGACATGGTAATTTTCCTTCTAGAACAGCATCCTAAGAATCATGAACTCAAAGATGTATATCTAATATTTGTCACAGCAGCAATAGCAGCTAAAAACTGGGGAAAGAAGCAGAATGTCCTTCAATAGGTGACTGGTTACATTACGATTCATCTGCATGGGGCATTGCCAGCCCAGGAAGAGCCTTTGTGTGAATCGGAAAAAGGCATCCCTCTGGGGCAAATGCTGCCTCCTAGACTTGAAGGGGACATCAGCTAAATTCTAGCCCCACTGGTTCCCTTGCCTGGGCTCCTGGGCAAGTCTCAGGCTGAAAGCAGCATCTCTGATCCATAGGACGGTCCACGAGGCAGACGTTAGAACTGATGTCTTTGAAGAACAGCGGCATGGGAAACTGTTAAATAACCAATGGGAAGTTAAATGATAAATATAGGGATGATTTTACATATAATTCTACTTTTCTTCAAAAATAGAATCACTGGAAGGACACATGCATGCGTTCATGCTAAGTCACTTCAGTCGTGTCCGACTCTTTGATACCCAATGGACTATAGCCTGCCAGGCCCTTCTGTCCATGAAATTTCCCAGGCCAGAATACTGGAGTGGGTTACCATTTCTTTCTCCAGGGGATCTTCCCGACCCAGGGATCAAACCCACGTCTCTTATGTCTACCTGTATTGGCAGGTGTGTTCATGTGGTTCGCATGAGTGACAGAATCGTGGGTGACTTTTTCTTACACCTGCTTTTTCCAAATTTTCTTGCTGTCAGTACTTTTTTTAGTTGTGAAAAGACATACATTCTTACTCTCCTGTTTGATTCTAAAGACTCTATTGTGCTGATACCTGTGACAGCAGTCTCAAGAGCAGATGGGACTTCTGTGCTGGAGTTAAGGCGAGAACCGCAGGGAGCAGAGGATGAGGGCCGCCTTGCTGAAGTCCCAGAGATCCCTTTGGTAAATGGGGACATCTCTTACTTTGTCCTTTGGTCTTTCCGTCCTGTAGGTTTGAGACGTTTGAGGTGAACAGCTTCGAGCAGTTCTGTATCAACTATGCCAATGAGAAGCTCCAGCAGCAGTTCAACTCGGTAGGTTTTTCTGGACCCAGAGATGTCGGGTGGTGGGGGGAGTCACAGACAGCCCAGCCCACTTCTCTTCCGTCCAGGGTCAGTGGGCTCCTGCTCGACCCTGACCTGCCCTTGGTTTCCTGGGGTGCCCCAGCTCTAGGCAGGCACTCCCCACTGGTCAGAAGGAGGTCAGAATTGGGACAGCTGAGTCAAGAGGGTCAGTGATCCTCTCCTTGGCTTTGACTTCCACTCTTTTTGAGCCCAAGCATCTGGGGTATTTGAACAATCACAAGCCACCTGTGAGGCTTCTTGCGATTGGTTGAGGTATGACAGTGCAGGTGAGTAGTAGAACATCCTAGGGAAGGGCTCACATGGGAGTGAGGATCACCTTTGTCATTGTTCAGTCGCTTAGTTGTGTCTGACTCTTTGCAACTCCATGGACTGCAGCACGCCAGGCTTCCCTGTCCTTCACTATCTCCCGGATTTGCTCAAACTCATGTCCACTGAGTTGGTGATGCCGTCCAGTCATCCCCTTCTCCTCCTGCCCTTAGTCTTTCCCAGCATCAGGGTCTTTGCAAATGAATCAGCTCTTTGCATCAGGTGGCCAAATACTGGAGCTTCAGCTTCAGTATCCGTCCTTCCAATGAATATTCAGGGTTAATTTCCTTTGAGTTTGACTGAGATCACCCAACTGGGCCTTTTTTTTCTGCAGTCATGACTGTGGCTGGTGCCCAAAGCCTTTCTGATGAGTATATCCCATCCTCCGGGACTCAGAACCCATGTGGTTGAAGCTCAGGGGAGTCAAAAGTTAAGGTGTGTCTGTAGTTCACTGACCCGACTTTTTGCTTTTTATGCTAGCACGTATTCAAGCTGGAGCAGGAGGAGTACATGAAGGAGCAGATCCCGTGGACCCTGATTGATTTCTATGATAACCAGCCTTGTATCGACCTCATAGAAGCTAAGCTGGGCATCTTGGACCTGTTGGATGAAGAATGTAAGGTAAAACTGATGATGTCATTGAATTGGTTCAATTCTAGGCTTGGGATTGGGGGGCAGAGGACAGCTGTGTGGTGCAAGGGAACATGTGAGATCTCAAGACTGGAGTTGCATCTGATTAGTCGGCCTTTAGTTTGCTGGGAGAAGCCTTGGTTCTATTCTGCATACTAAAAGGTACCAGCAGGTAACGCACTGAGCGTGACTGGCAGATATTGCTACGTTGGTGAACAATGTCTTTGGCAGCGGCTGGGTGTTAAGGATTGGCATGATGTGATGGTGGTGTGGATTTGGTGCCCCACATCTCCTAGGTGCTGAGGAAGGACCCCAACTTCTAGACAGGCATCCCGGAGAGGGGGGGTCAAGAGCCCAGGATCGTCTTTACCATGCAAGGTGGCTTGTGAGTGGCAGGAGCCATGTGGCTTGGTGGCAAGTGAGAGCTGTGGATTTCCCCCATGCAGCTTGTCATGGACACTGCCTGCTATGACAAGAGGAGCCCTGAGTTGCCAGCGTGGAGAGAACCAGGCAGGCCTGGGCGTGTGGGGCAGGGGAACTCCCATGTTATCAGTCACCTGATTGCTTTGGCCTTTGGTTTTCTGCTCTATGAATTGATGGGCATTGGATCTGATGGTCTTCCAAACTTCTCCTGATTTGGTGTTTGGCGATTATGGTAAATGTATGCCAACTCCTTGAGGGGTGGAAACTCTAATTAAGAGGTGTAGAAGCCACTTGGGTCTCGGCGTTGAAAGGGAAGAGCCCAGTTGCTCTTACTGTCTGACCTCCCATGTCTGGGCTGTGGAGAGTGGCTTGTGGCATGATGGTTTGGGAGGAGCAGGTATTTCCTTTCCAGAAACTTTCACTGCCTTTGAAAGTGAGAAAGACTGAAAACAGAACAGTGGAAGACAAAGTGAAACTACACTGAGATCCACAGCGTGCTTTTATCTGATGGTTTTCAGCACATTCTCAAAGCTGGGGACTTGGTCTGGTGTCAGACTCAGGAACAGGTAGTTCCTTGGGGTGACAGGGGCTGTGTTGGCTCGCCCCCGCCCCCATGAGGTTGTGATAGAGGTGATAGAACGGTTGTCCCTTTGTCCCTGCTCGGGCAGCCCAGGCCCTCCAGTCGCCCCCGCCCGGCGTGCACCCCTCCCTCACTGTCTCGGTTCCGCGTCCACTGCCAGCGGCTCCCCTCTGGCACTCCGTGTGAGCGTGCTCCCCTCCCCTCCGCCTCTGGTGATCCTTTCCGCAGCCTCCTCCAGCTCCACACCCCCAACCACGCCCTCCGTCCAGTTCTGGGCCTCTGAACCAGCACAGCCCCCCGGGCCCAGCTCCAGGAGGGCTCTGGCCCTTCCCTCCCTTACCCAGCGGTGACGTCCAAGGACAGACAAGGCTCTGAGCTGGCGGCTCAACCTGGCTCTGCGATGAAGCGCTAACTGTGCTGCAGACCGCAGCCCCTGGGGGCCCGTCCTCGCCTTTCTCCTCACACAGGCCTCTCACAGGAACACCCCACTGCCTCAGGGGAACGGAGTCTGTGAATTCAGCAGCTGCCCTATCGATTTTCCTTGATCTACCTTGCCTTTGGCAGGCAAGCCAAGGTCACTTGTGGGTTCGTTTTGGCTCCTGGTTTGAGGTTCTCAGAGGTGCCGCTGCCCAAGGGAGCGTGTCCCCAGAATGTCAGGCTGCAGCGGTGAGAACACTGGTCACTGCACGGCGAGAGACCTCAGGCTGCTGTCCAGAGGCGGGGGGACCCAAGCCCCTGGGTGAGGGAGCGGGGTGCACCCATTGCAGCACGGGGCTGGGGAGCTGGTGGTTCTGGGGGTGGTGGAGGAGGGCTTAGCGGTGCGGCTGGAAAGTAGGCAGTGGTCTCAGGGAGGACCAGGGTGCAGACATGCAGCAGTTTTGAAAGCGCCCCTCACAGAGCCCTGGACTTGGCGGCCTTGAGTATTTCGGATGCAGCGGATCCCCACACCTTCCTGTCTCTTCCTACCGAGTGCACACTGCCTGTACTACTTTCCAGAAGCCGAGGGGAAATAAAACCAAGCTGCGTCTGTATGTCTGTATGGATGGTCTCTGCCTTATGCTCTATGGTGCCTTTTGTTTGGGTCAAATTTTTAAGATTAGGGGATTTAAGTTTCAGACTGTATCCAACTCAAACTCCTGCCAAACCCCCAGAAGGTATTGGTTTGGCCAAAAAGTTCATTTGAGTTTTTCTATAACATCTTATGGAAAAAACGTAACGAAATGTTTGGCCAACTCAATATTATGCACCTACTGTATATCTGGTCTTGAGGGGAAAGCCCTCAGGAGAAGGGACAGGGGTCTCCCTGCCAGCCAGCAAAGGGTGAAGAGGGACAGGATGGTACTTGGGAAGAGCCTGGCCTGGGCGAGGGGCCCATGGAGGGCTGTGGGCAGGGCCCAGGGACAGCACAGTGACCTCAAGGGCAGGGCACACCAGGTCAGAAAGAGTGCTGAGCTGCACCTGGCCAGGGGGTTCTGTTACATGCTTGCTTCCCTGCCCCTGAGGTGCCTTAGAAGGGAGATCTGAGGTAAGCTGGGGTTTCCCGCTAGTCCCCAGGGGAAGGAGTTGTGCGCATATCGAGATAGATAGGGGGTGGTGCTGTGAGTGTGACACACGCAGCCTCACTGGCCGCCAAGTCATGGTTGTAGCAGGGGAAGCAAGATGAACACCAAATTGTAGGACTGACGCAAGAGCCCACGGTGTGGAAACCACTTTCTGTGAGATTTAGCTGCGGTGGGAATTCAGACTCATTCAGTGTAGTCGGATACGGCATCTAGTAACAGATGGATTTTTAAAATTTTATTTCTTTTTTGGCTGTGCTGGGTCTTCATTGCCGCGCATGGGCCTTCTCTTCCGGCACTGCTCTCTAGTTGGGGTGAGCGGGCTTCTCACTGCGGTGGCTTCCTTGCTGTGGAGTGTGGGCCCCAGGTGTGTGGGCTTCAGAAGTTGTGGTGCACGAGCTTAGGTGCTCTGTGGCATGGGGGATCTTCCTGACCAGGGAGTGAAGCCCTGCCCCCTGCATTGGCAGGTGGATTCTTAACCACTGGACCACCAGAAGAATCCTAATAGATGGATTTTTTTTTAATTTTATTTTATTTTTAAACTTTACATAATTGTATTAGTTTTGCCAAATATCAAAATGAATCTGCCACAGGTATACATGTGTTCCCCATCCTGAACCCTCCTCCTTCCCCATACCATCCCTCTGGGTCATCCCAGTGCCCTAGCCCCAAGCATCCAGTATCGTGCATCGAACCTGGACTGGCATCTCGTTTCATACATGATATTTTACATGTTTCAATGCCATTCTCCCAAATCTTCCCACCCTCTCTCTCTCCCATAGAGTCCATAAGACTGTTCTATACATCAGTGTCTCTTTTGCTGTCTCGTACACAGGGTTATTGTTACCATCTTTCTAAATTCCATATATATGCGTTATTATACTGTATTGGTGTTTTTCCTTCTGGCTTACTTCACTCTGTATAATAGGCTCCAGTTTCATCTACCTCATTAGAACTGATTCAAATGTTTTCTTTTTAATGGCTGAGTAATACTCCACTGTGTATATGTACCACAGCTTTCTTATCCATTCATCTGCTGATGGACATCTAGGTTGCTTCCATGTCCTGGCTATTATAAACAGTGCTGCGATGAACATTGGGGTACACGTGTCTCTTTCCCTTCTGGTTTCCTCAGTGTGTATGCCCAGCAGTGGGATTGCTGGATCATAAGGCAGTTCTAATAGATGGATTTTTAACCAATAGTTATTGCTTTTGTCAGAAGCCATGAAACTGTATACTTATAAAGGGTGCGTTTTGCTGTATGGAAATTGTACTGTAATAAGTCTGACTTATAAATCCTCCTCTTGGAGGAACGACCTAGCAAGGACTGATAGGAATTGAGACATCAGTGCGTGTTTTCTCTTAAGTGGCATACTTGCGTTTGAACAGGAATTTTGTGAAAATGAGACCTTGACCCCTAGAAGCAGTTCCAGTGGATGAAGGCACAGTGTCTCAGGCTGGAGAGACAGAGGCAGGCCTGAGTCAGGGAGGCAGACTCTGCCCTGCTGACTGGGATCCTCTCGTTCCATGGAGCCCAGCCTGAGGGGCCGGCGAGGATGAACCTTCCTGGTCATGATATTGTTGAGGCAGTAGAAGGACAGCAGGCTGCACTCGGGAGTCAATACCTGCTGTCTCCTGACCAGGTCCAGCCTGCTCTTATGAGAGCTGATTGAATACCTGCTGTCTCCTGACCGGGTCCAGCCTGCTCTCGTGAGAGCTGACTGAATACCTGCTGTCCCCTGACCTGGTCCAGCCTGCTCTCATGAGAGCTGACTTTGGATGAAGACCAAGGCCTTGTGGTTTCTCCAGATGCAGCCCCAGGGCGGCTGGCTGTGAGCAGCTTGGAAGCCTGTGGTGGACGGAGGGCAAGCGGCTCCTACAGTCATCTGCCTGACAAACCCCAGGTTCCCTTCAGTGAACCTCTGAGGGGTCAGGCGAACAACAAGATCATCTCCCGAGCTGACGGGGAAATGGAAACACTGAGATGAGAGGGCAGGGGTAGGGGGGAGTGCCCCCAGAGCGGCTGTGTGAGCAGGGGTCACATGAGGGGAGAGGCGCCCTGGGCACAGGGAATGTCGTGTTTGCAGAGCCTGAGATGGTCTGGTTTGTCCCGGGCCTGTGGTGGTGGCCGGCGAGGGTGGGAAGTAGGAACCATCGAGAACGGGAGACTTGGCCTGGCCTGCCCAGCGAAGGTGTCTGGGGGATGGAAGGGAGTGAAGAGGGGGAGAGACAGGATCGGATGTGACTGACTTTTCAGCAGGGCTCCCTGAGAACCGTGAAAGGTAAGCTGGAGAGAGACCGTGGAGTCAGCAGAGCAATGGCCACACTGCAGTTGTACGGCCAGGAGATGCCGAGAGCTTTTGGCTGAGGAGGGAGGCAGCGGGTGAGGGCCTTCATGGCCCCGCACGTGACAGCCAGTTGTTGGTTGGAGCAGTTTCTAGGGACTTGTCTGGGCAGAAGTCTGACTTGGGTAACACGAGGAGCGAATAGGAGTGAGGCAGTGGAGGGGGCGAGTCTGAACTCCTGAGGAGGAGCTGAGAGAGAGGGAGGGCTGGAGAGGATTCAGGAGAGGGCAGATGGGCCACTCCTGGTACCCAGGAGGCAGGGGTGTGTGCTTGGGAGGCCGACCAGGAGGAGAAGCGCTCCCTACCCTGAGGAGGGTCCGAGGCGTTGTGGTCTGATGAGTCTCTGAATGTAGAGCGGGAATGTGAGGTTTCCTGCTTGGCAGCCTGCTTCCCTGTGACGGAGGAGACAGGGCATCTGCTGAGAGGCAGCAGGGTTAGAAGTTCGAGGAGAACAGAGGAGGGTGGGGACAGGCTGCCCTCCAGGGAGAGACGAGGAATACCAAGTGCAGAGATGTGAGGTCCAAGACCATCAGAGACTGAGATGTATTTAGGTGCTGTCAAGGCACGGTCGAAGTCCCCTTCGATCCGGGCACAGCGTCTTAATCTACAGAAGTGCTGTTCACTCTAGAATTCAATTTTCTTTTTTGGCACTAAGTTATACTCAATTACCAGCAGAAGTTGATGAAGGGAAGGGAAGTTGGTGTGTGATCTCAGCCAGCCACCCAGGTCTGGGAAAGGACAGAATGGGTGGCTGGGTTGGTCTCAGTTCAGTTCACTTCAGTTGCTCAGTCGTGTCTGACTCTTTGCAACCCCATGGTCTGCAGCAAACCAGGCCTCCCTATCCATCACCAACTCCCAGAGTTTACTAAACTCAGGTCCATCAAGTTGGTGATGCCATCCAACCTTCTTATCCTCTGTCGTCCCCTTCTTCTCTTGCCTTCAGTCTTTCCCAACATCAGGGTCTTTTCTAGTGAGTCAGTTCTTTGCATTAAGTGGCCAAAGTATTGGAGTTTCAGCTTTAGCATCAGTCCTTCCAATGAATATTCAGGACTGATTTCCTTTAGGATTGACTGGTTTGATCTTCTTGCTGTCCAAGGACTCTCAAGAGTCTTCTCCAACACCACAGTTCAAAAGCATCAATTCTTCGGCACTCAG
>NW_011494859.1:1864475-1871561 GCF_000754665.1 Bison bison bison
TTCGGCACTCAGCTTTCTTTATAGTCCAACTCTCACATCCATACATGACTACTGGAAAAACCATAGCTTTGACTAGACGGACCTTTGTTGGCAAAGTAATGTCTCTGCTTTTTAATATGCTGTCTAGCTTGGTCATAGCTTTTCTTCTATGAATTAAATTAAGAGCAAGCATCACTTAATTTTATGGCTGCAGTCACCATCTTCTGGAGAAGGCAATGGCACCGTTAAGAGTCAGACACGACTGAGCAACTTCACTTTGACTTTTCACTTTCATGCATTGGAGAAGGAAATGGCAACCCACTCCAGTGTTCTTGCCTGGAGAATCCCAGGGATGGCGGAGCCTGGTGGACTGCCATCTATGGGGTCGCACAGAGTCGGACACAACTGAAGCGACTTAGCAGCAACAGCAACAGCAGTCACCGTCTTCAGTGATTTTGGAGCCCAAGAAAGTAAAGTGTCTCACTGTTTCCATTGTTTCCCCATCTATTTGTCATGAAGTGATAGGACCAGATGCCATGATCTTAGTTTTCTGAATGTTGAGTTTTAAGCCAACTTTTTCACTCTCCTCTTTCACTTTCATCAAGAGGCTCTTTGGTTCTTCTTTACTTTCTGCCATAAGGGTGGTGTCATCTGTGTTTCTGAGGTTATTGATATTTCTCCCGGCAATCTTGATTCCAGCCTGTGCTTCATCCAGCCCAGCATTTCTCATGATATATTCTGCATAGAAGTTAAATAAGCAGGGTGACAATATACAGCCTTGACTTACTCCTTTCCTGATTTGGAACCAGTCTGTTGTTCCATGTCTGGTTCTAACTGTTGCTTCTTGACCGGCATACAGATTTCTCAAGAGGCAGGTCAGGTGGTCCTGGTATTCCCATCTCTTTAAGAATTTTCCACAGTTTATTGTGATCCACACAGTCAAAGGCTTTGGCGTAGTCCGTAAAGCAGAAACAGATGTATTTCTGGAACTCTCTTGCTTTTTCAATGATCTAGTGGATGTTGGCGGTTTGATCTCTGGTCCCTCTGCCATTTCTAAATCCAACTTGAACATCTGGAAATTCACAGTTCATGTACTGTTGAAGCCTGGCTTGGAGAATTTTGAGCATTACTTTGCTAACGTGTGAGATGGGTGCAATTGTGCAGTAGTTTGAGCATTATTTGGCATTGCCTTTCTTTGGGATTGGAATGAAAATTGACCTTTTCCAGTCCTGTGGCTGCTGATGAGTTTTCCAAATTGTCTGGTATATTGAGTGCAGCACTTTCACAGCATCATCTTTTAGGATTTTAAATGGCTCAACTGGAATTCCATCACCTCCACTAGCTTTGTTCATAGTGATGCTTGCTAAGGCCCACTTGACTTCATGTTCCAGGATGTCTGGCTCTAGGTGGGTGATTACACCATCATGATTATCTGGGTCATGAAGATCTTTTTTGTATAGTTCTTATGTGTATTCTTGCCACCTCTTCTTAATATCTTCTGCTTCTGGGTTGGTCTGGAATTAGTATTTTGCTGAGCATGCGAAAGGGGTGTTTTGTGAAGGTGGGAAAGTGAAGGAGGAGACAGCTGTCAGGTGGGGAGGAAGGAGCCACTTCTGCCTGGAGCTGTTAGGACAGCAGAGTCCTGGAGGCCCAGCTATCACAGGAGGATTCAGGGCTGGTGTGGGCAGGGCCACTGAGAGGTCACCAGGGGTGGGAGTCATCAGGGAGCTCACAGAGGTCTGGGATGTTGCGAGATGGTGGCCAGGAAGGCTGTCTTGCTGGCACAGGCCCAGGAAGATGGGGACAAGAAACAGCCATGGAATAACTGACTTTGGGCTCCTTATCAACCAGATCTTGTCAGCTGCTGGGCTGGGGCAGGCTTTAGCTCCAGGCAATGTCTCAGGCCAGTGATGGCAGCCAGACATAGTTTCCTACAAGGGTTCCAGGGGTACCTTGGTGAAAAGCTGTCCTGGGCCACAGGTTTTATACCCCAGGCTGTTGGGGATGAGGGACTTAGTAAGTCCAAGGATTATTTCATTCCCCACCCCCCAGTTTTTTCTGTTTTATTTCAGTAGCAAAGAGTAAAATGAGGTTTAATATATTTTAACAGCTTTATTAAGATAGAATTAATGAACCATCCAACTCTGTATTTAAAATACACAAGTCAGTGGGGTTTTTTTTTTTTTTGGTGTATTCAGAGCTATGCAACCATGAATTTCAGAACATTTTCATCATCCCCTAAAGATATACATTAGCAGTAATTCTCCATTCCTCCACAGCCCTAGGCAACCACAAATCTACTTCTTATCTCTACAACATTTGCCAATTTGAGACGTTTCATCTAGATGTGGCCTTCACCTTTGGTGTGACCAGTGGCCAGGAGAGCAGGTCAGAGGGATTCACCTCCTGAGGGACAGTGCCCACCTAGATGAAGGCAGAGCTGGAGTCCAGGCTCCTGGCTCGGTGCCTTGGGAGAGCAAGAAAGCGTGCATGAAGCTGCTGGCAGATACTTTTTTTTTTTTTAAGGATTTGATTTGCTGCATATTCCAGCGCTACTGATAACCGCAATCCAGATTTTATCAAAATACAGGATTTGCTTGCTGTCTCCAATGCCTGTTTTAAATCTACTTATTGAAAAGATTTTTGGAAATGACTGCTTCCCACCTAACCATGCCTTTGTGGCTCCTTTAAAACTCTGTCATCAGGCAGGGAAGCCCAAACAGTGAGGAGCACATCAACCAACCAGCCTGTCCTGGCTTGAACCCCAGCTCTGCTGCTTGCCAGCTGTGTGACCTTGGGCAAGTTAGCTAACTGCTCTGTTTCTTCACCTGTAAAATGTGTATAGTAGCTTCCCTGATGGCTCAGATGGTGAAAAATCTGCCTGCAATGCAGGAGACCCAGGTTCAATCCGTGGGTCGGGAAGATCCCCTGGAGAAGGAAATGGCTACCCATGCCAGTACCCTTGCCTGGAGAAGCCCATGGACTGAGGAGCCTAGTGGGCTACAGTCCATGGGCTTTGCAGAGAGTTGGACATGACTGAGAAACTAATACCTAGTTCACAGGATTGAATGAGTTTAATATATCAAAAATGTATAGAAAATTGCCTGGCAATAAGTTCTCTGGACATTTGCTTTTAGCATTATCTGAGATTCTTCATTCCTGTGAATTTCTGCTGGCCTTCATCTTTAGTCAAGGATGGGAGTGAGAACAGAGACCAACCCTTGTCAGGAAATATGTTTACATATGACCTTGGTTTCGGGCCTCGCTTACTCATTGATTCACGTGAGTCTGATTTAGGGAATATGTCGATTATGAAATCTGCTGAGAAGTCCAGTTTCATGGACAAGACGAGCTGGATACTGGCAAATGCAGGTGCTGACCCGGGTGGGACTTCCCATCGCGGTCCCGCCCTTCCTGCCCTGTCTGCCCCGGGGCTGCCAGGTCTGGGTCATTTTGCTTCTCTTTTCCGGCTTCGCCTCCCGGGAGCTCAGCCAGGTTGGCCTCCTGCTTCCCCCCCGACCTGGTGTTTCTGAACACAAGCTGCTTGGAGACAAATATGAAACAATATATTTTAAAATGCTGAATTAAATATATTTTATTTTGTCTGCCCAACACAATTAATAGCCTCCTTGAGGAAAAAGTTTTCTTAAAAATCCTATGGCACTTAACACTGGATATTCAGTACCAATTACACCAAGTTGAATATTGAGAAAAATCTGTTTGGTTACAAAGTATTTGAGAAATTTGTTTTCAAGTGGGTAAGCAATTTTTCATATGCACAGGTTTTATTAATTTACTAAACAAAGCCCTTTTTAAATGGCTAGTGGAAGGGTCACCTTCAGTCCTGCCTGATCCACATGTACAGTCTAAGCTAATGAACGGGCAAGGCAGTTGGTGGCCCGTAGCTGAGGAAGGGGTGTGTGCAGTGATGCTCAAGAATGAAGGAGGGGTACCCTCACATTCGACAAGGTGCCATCATCTTTGATCATTTGAGAGGTGGGCAGAGTGGCTCTGTGCTTTGTTTTTAGCAAAGCACGATGCGTTTTCACTTTCGAAGCTGTCTCTAAAGATATGGAAAGAGGCTGCTCTTCAAATCCTTAATGGAGTGAAATCTCTAAATGTAAATTTGAGGGAGGTAGAGATTAGTAGTGCATAGTTCAGTCACTAGGTACTTAGCACCCAGTTTGTGGCTGGAACCCAGTTTTAAGGTTTTTGAGGGGCAGGAAAAAGACATATTTCTCAAGTGCAACAAACCTACAGTTTATAGAGACAAGACAAGACGCAAAAGCCAACTGACGAGCACTGTTGGACAGTGCGTGTGTAAGAACTCAACTGGAAGAATTCCAGAGTGGGATCGAGGGTGATCAAGAAAGGCTTGAGAAAAGGACTTGAGCTGAGCCTGGACACTGGTGTTCAGATGAGACAGGGCCAGCTATCCTGCTGCAGGAGTTGGCCTGAGGGAACAGGAGCTCGGACTAGAGATGGGGTGATGTGTTCATGACCCTGAAGTCACTGGCCCCACCAGAACGAAAAAGCATCTTCAGATTTGTCCTGTGGGCTGTGATTCTGCTCTTGTAACCTTCGCCTCCACCCTCGTCCTCTCCCAGCTCTTCCAGCATCTGCCAACCGGCAGGTTCCCTGAGGCTCAGTGCACGCCTGTAGACACCACAGGAGCCAGCACGCAGGGCATGTTGAGAGCGTGCAGTGTGGGATCCCAGGTGTCCATGGTTGAGTCTGCTTTCCACATCCGGTTAGGGTCCGGGTCTGAGTGCTGAATCCAGCCTCATTGAGGTCAACTTCCTGGCAGACTCCATCACCCTGCCTCCACTGTTGACTTCCTTTTTCCTCTTTGCAAAACCCCTGATTTTGTGAATCCACAGGTCCCCAAAGGAACCGACCAGAACTGGACTCAGAAGCTCTATGACAGGCACTCTGGCAGCCAACACTTTCAGAAACCCCGCATGTCCAACAAGGCCTTCATTGTCATCCACTTTGCAGATAAGGTGGGTCTTCTCATGGTGGGCTCAGCACTCCGAGAGCCCCACCTTCAGGGGACTTCAGGTTCTTGGGCTAAGAGGGAGCTGACCTTTGAAGTCAGATAAATGGCCAGGAGTCTCTTGGGTGGGGCCTTGTTTAGCCTCCTGGAGCCTGAGAGAGGAAAGAGCGGTTCCTTCTCCACGTGGCTCATTTCCCAGCAGCTGGTGTAGACTTAGAATTTCTCCATGTGGATTGTGTTCCATATGTACTAGCCCAGTGCTTCTCAAATTTCCATGTGCATGTACATCACCAGGTCTTGCTCAAAGGCAAGTTCTAATTCAGTAGATCTGTCGTGAGGCTGACAAGCTGCATTTAGAGCACCCAAAGGAAGCCTTCTGTCCAAGGCAATCTTATGGGAACTCCTTTTTGAATCAATGTGTTATTTGCTCCTTCATGTTTGAAACAATGTGTTATTTGCTCTGTCCTGTCTGACTCTTTGCAACCCCATGGACTATACCCCACCAGGCTCCTCTGTCCATGGAATTCTCCAGGCAAGAATACTGGAGTGGGTAGCCATTCCCTTACTCCAGGGGATCTTCCCAACCCAGGGATCGAACCCAGCTCTCTTGCCTGCATTGCAAGCAGATTCTTTACTGTCTGAGCCGCCAGGGAAGCCCAGAACAATGTTGTTATTGTTCAGTGGCTCAGTTGTGTCTCACTCTTTGCAACCCCATGGACTGCAGAAGAATGTGGTTTTCCACAAAATGAATATTCAACTTCCTGTCTATACATCTCGGTACATGTTGGGTTTGCATTTTAGATGAGAGCATCCTTGGGTTTCCCATGTACACACAGCTCTTTCAGAAGACGCTGTGGACGAGATGAAACCAGTGGAGATACTGCTGAGGGCCCCAGGTCACGCAGGAGCACTAACTACCCTTTCTGTTTCTGGCCGTGGCCCCAGGTGGAGTACCTTTCAGATGGTTTTCTGGAGAAAAACAGAGATACCGTGTACGAAGAACAGATCAACATCCTGAAGGCCAGCAAGGTAAAGAGCTCCGGAAGTGGAGAAACAGAAGCGGAGCAGCCAGGCCAGAGCCGGGCAGGGTGTGGTCAGTGCCAGCCCCAGTCTGGATCATGCTCGGGGGTCGGGGGTGAGGGGCCTGCCAGTCATTTCAGTCTGAGAATTTGAGGATGGCCTGATGAAAGGAAGGAAGCAGGGGATCGCAGAGGCGACTGGGAAAGGTACCAGCTAGTGGAAGGATGTGGGAAGGGGTCCAGTCTGAAGGTATCATGGTGAGTCTAACTGTGGACACGTTGCAGGCATCCGTTGTGTCGTTCGTCTTCCGTCTCCTTGGAGCAGATGTAAAAGTACTTAAACTCCTTCAGATCCTAGTTTCAGCCCCTTTGATTTCTGCTTAGCAGTCTGTGGAACCTCTCTACGGCCAGAAACATAAATGGAGCAGTAGGATTCAGGGGACCCTTACATCTACAGTTCGGGAATGTTGCTTTCTAGGATCTCCAAAATTTCAGTTGTTTCCTTCTCATGAGCATAACAAAAAGGCAGCAAATATTGTGTCCATTCTACAGGTAGAAGGACCAAAGTACCAACTGACCTAAACACATTTATTAAGCACCTACCTGGCGAGGCACGGCCCTGACATACCTGTAGGCATTTACATTCTGTTACGGGCTGGGGGTGGGCAGGTGAACAAGCCTATAGTAACTGAAGGGAGAGGCGGCCTGGGCTGGGGCAGCACGAGCCCTGCTTGTCCTGAGAGCCCCCTTGCTGATGCTTGGAGGCAGGCACCGATGCTGGCCACAGCCCTTCAGAGGAAGCCCAGGAGAGGACCCTCCAGGAGTTCAGAGGCTGTCTTCTCCGACCGCGTGACTCCACACTCACTGTGGAGGCCTGATAACACTGCAGGTAGCAGATTAATTTCTCTTTGTGATAACCTGTAGCTGAATGCCATAGGGCTGAGGTGATGGAATGCAGAAAATACACCCTGGGGATGGACCCAGGCATCTAGAGGCAGGTAAATTACGTGGCCCTGAGGCCAGGGTTTTAGGGAGGATTTGGGTCGTTACCAGCAATGTGGGCAGCCCAGGGCAAACCCCGGCTCGTGTCAT
>NW_011494859.1:1871661-1871821 GCF_000754665.1 Bison bison bison
GTGTCATCTCCCCATATCTAGAGAATTAGTCATCACTGAGACAAACTTGCTTTGGATAAATGTGCACGTCAATGTGAGATTAACCCCTCGCCTTGCCAAGTGTCCAGCCCTCTAGTCCATGGTGGTTAACGTGACTTTTTCCATTCTTTGCAAGAAAGGC
>NW_011494859.1:1871921-1910450 GCF_000754665.1 Bison bison bison
TGCAAGAAAGGCGAGGTATGGGAGGGGAACCACAGTGAGAGAGTAGAAGTGGACGATTTGAGCCCTGAGGAGCACGTTTCCTCGTCCTGTGTGTCTTAGAAGTAGAGGCCTGTGACCTCCTGTTCCTGTGACAGTGGCCCTAGAGGGCTAAGAAACTTTCTTGTGACAGGCTTCTCCTGTCGGGGAGGAGCATCAGTGAGGGACCGCGGGGGAGTGTCAAGAACTTTCCGTTAAGTGCAGAGTCTGGTTCTGCCATTGATTTTTGTCTTAGTCTGAGTGTCTCTCGGGGATCCCAGTATCTAGAAGGGATCTAGAAGGGAATCTCTCACCCTCTTGTCTCCAACAGATTATCTGTTATTAGCCACTGAGATTTTTTTTCCCCTTATTTTTATTTAACAAACTTTATTAAACATTTGTGTGATATATAGTGGTAACAAGTACGTGTAGTTAACCTCACAGAACTTACAGTCAAGTGAAAAGATGTACAGTTTGATCGTAAGTTTTGGTGATGCTGTGAAGGTCAGGAAGAAGGTTCTGTGGAAAAGAATAATAGGAATGTGCTGGGAGTCCCCACAGTCACCCCCAAATTGAACCATTTGCTAGGAAGACTCTCAGCCATAGTGCTCATGGCTATGATTTATTACAGCAAATGGATATAAGGCACATCAGCAAGGGAGACGGTGCCTGGGGCGACGGCCATGGAAACCAGGTGTGAGCTTTGGGAGTCCTCCGCCAGGGGAGGACGGGGAGTCCTGCTGAATGTGCTTCTTTCCACCGCAGTGCCTTGTGATGCCTGCTGCCACTGCTGGGTCACTTCCGTCGTGTCCCACGCGTCCTCTGTGCAGCCCCGTAGACTGTAGCCCGCCAGGCTCCGCTGTCCCTGGGACTCTCCAGCAAGAATACTGGAGTGTTTGGCCATTCCCTTCTCCAGGGGATCTTCCCGACCCAGGGATCAAACCCGTGTCTCTCATGTCTCCTGCACTGGCAAGCGGGTTCTTCACCACTAGCGCCCCCTGGGAAGCTCGTGATGATCCCTGGCAACTATTTACCAGAGCAGCTCACCTGAGCCTGGGCATTCAGGGTTCCCTACTGGTAGTCAGTGGTGTTGGCACCCTTTGCCTAGCAGGTACCAGTTCCAGACTCGCAGCAGGAAAGCAGGTTGGCTCAGCAAAAACAACATTGTTGGTGTAAACAGTTTAGGCTCAGTGAACCATTCTTAGGAACTGCAAAAGACGCCCCCTCCAAATCCACGTTTCCAGACACCAGCCAAGCATGTGTCTTGTGAGCAGGCCTCTCTAGGATGGCAGTCTCAGGCCTGGTGTTTATTCTTTTCTAAACAGGTGTATCATTTTAGATAGGGTGTACTAGATTTTTATTAGAATTGAAATATAGGCTCATAAAAATTCAAATAGTTTAGAAATATATAAAATAGAAGTATTCTCTCCCACTCCTGACCTACCTTTTCATGCATTCCCACTCTGATAATACAAGCATCCTGGTACATCTTTTTAAAATTGAAATGAATGGCATTATATACAGTCCTCTCTCATTTTTCACTTACCATTATCTCTTGACCACTTTTCATATGAGTACATATCCACTTCTTTTCCTTTTTTAAACAATTGTTGGTATTTTGCTAACTCAAATAACACTGCAAGGAATGCCCTTTACATATATCTTTGCTTGCTTGTATAGTTGTGTCTGCCTGTAAATTATTAGAAATGGAATTGACAGTTCAAAGAGTATGCACTTCAAATGTCTAGCAGCATTGCTAAATTGGAGTGTAAAATAGTTCTGTGATCTACTCTTAAAAGGTTTGTTGTTCTTGTTTAGTCACTAAGCTGTCAGACTTTCTGCAACCCCATGGACTGTAACCTATCAGGCTCCTCTGTCCATGGGATTTCCCAGGCAAGAATACTGGAGTGGGTTGCCATTTGCTTCCTCCAGAGGATCTTCTCCACCCCAGGGAGCAAGCTCACGTCTCCTGCATTGCAGGCAGATTCTTTACTGCTGAGCTACCAGGGAAGCCCACTCTTAAAAGGTACCAACTCCCTTCTCTTCACTGTCCACCTACCACAACTCTAGCCTTCCCCTTCACCAGCTAACATTTCTAAAGAAACCAAAGACCTTGTTGCCAGGCCCTCCTGCTCCCATCCCAGCAAACCCTCAGAGATGCTGTGATGATGACCAACAGCCCTTAACGATTGAACTGAGAGGGGCTCCCAGGCTCCCCGACCCCAGTAGGTGGAGAGCTGAGAATGCTCCACCCTGGACTCCTTCCAGCCCATTTCAGACATCCCAGGAGATGGAAAACAGAGATCAACAGTATGTCACTATAAACCTACAGATGGGATCTCCGCAGACTACAGCTGCCAATCAGAGCGATTAGAAATGTGCTTTAAATCATTCGGACAGGTGGACACCACTGGCAGCGTCTGTTGTTGTAGCATTTTTAAAGCTCATAGTTCACTGAGCCTCTATCATTTTCTTTAAATTTTTTTTCACAGCAGTCCCACAGAGTTTATGTTTCTAGGATACACTTAAAGCAGAGAGAAAAATAAAAGACCTGGAAAGATACAAGCCTATGGTATCCAGTTAATGCCCACCTTTTTACTGGTTTTCTTCTCACTAAGCATAACTCTTACATCTGGTAGGCAAATTCATGGTTTTACTTAAAGTATTTTTATTTGGAGAGAGACCTATTAGCTTTTTCCTTTTGTGTGGCATCCCTGGTAAGAAATGAACAAATCAGTGTGAAAAACTAGTCAGGATGGGGTGGAAGATAACCACGAACCCTGCCAGCCAAAAGGCTGTTGAAGAGCTCCCACCAAGAGCAGTGAAATAAAACGGTGTTAATGAGAATGTAATTAGTAAAGCCAGTTATGCTGCCTAAGAGGCTATAATACAGCTAATTGCTTCCTCAGCTATCAGAAAGCTATAAATAGAGATTTAAGTAGAGAGATGCCTCTTTTAAAACATGACTTCAGGTTAACAGACTGATTTGTTTTAGATTCTAAAGATGGAGGGTTTTCCTTCTTAGTGTTTATTGTAAAAAGTGATAAAATTTATAAATCAGGGTGGGGGGAATCTTGAAGGGATGATTTTTTCTTCTGGAGATTCCCTATTCCAGGGCCCCACAGAGTTCAGGTCAGAGAGCTGGGCAGTGGGTCCAGGGTACATGCCGGTAGGTGCTGGAAAGCAAGGGCCATTCTGGGCCGTGTT
The DNA here is from genome assembly GCF_000754665.1 of Bison bison bison. Taxonomy (NCBI): domain Eukaryota; kingdom Metazoa; phylum Chordata; class Mammalia; order Artiodactyla; family Bovidae; genus Bison; species Bison bison. The sequence continues at coordinate 1,875,144 of NW_011494859.1, forward strand.
CCCAGGCAGACCCTGCTGGTACCGTTTCCACAGCATCCACGTGGACGGGATCTCAAGACCAGTGTGGTCCTGAGGCCAGGCAGACCATATGAGCCCAGACTGCCTACCTTGGGCTGCGACTGTCTCTGAGGTCCAAGAGTCAGGATGCTCTGACAAGGTCCAAACACCATCTCCCCCCGTCCCCCCACGTCTCCTTGCTCCCTCAGCTTCAGCGCATCAAGGGTGACGACTCATGCATTCCATTGCTTTCTACACGGCTAGCTTCCTTCCAGGGTACACACGCGTTTCATTTTGAGCAAGCACATTTGCTTTACATTTTTAAAAAGTTGTTATATAATAGCTTTTGAGTCATCATACTATGTAACATTAGCTTTGAAGTGTTTTTGGAGGCCTTCCTGTTTAAAATCAGTTTCTGCTGGTAGTTATAAAGCCTCCCCCAATACTTAGAATAAATAGATAACTGTGTAAGATAGAACTTTAGTCAGGAAAACATGATCGTTCTTGGCAATACAGGAAGGTCCTGCTTCTTGAAAAAAAAGTGCTGAGACTTTTCCTCCAAATACCCTTTAAAACCCCTTTAAACAGAGTCAGTTCAGTTCAGTTGCTCAGTCGTGTCCGACTCTTTGTGACCCCATGGACTGCAGCAGCCAGGCCTCCTGTCCATCGTTAACTCCCAGAGTTTACTCAAACTCATGTCCATTGAGTCGGTGATGCCATCCAACCATCTCATCCTCTGTTGTCCCCTTCTCCTCCTGCCTTCAATCTTTCCCAGCATCAGAGTCTTTTCAGATGAGTCAGTTATTCACATCAGGTGGTCAAAGTATTGGAGTTTCAGCTTCAGCATCAGTCCTTCCAATGAATATTAAACAGGGTATTTCTTACCTAAAAGTTCAAAAATTGCTTCCACCTGGAGGGTAGCATTTACCATATATAAGAATTGATGGAAAAGAAAATGTGTTTGTTTTTATGTTTACAGCCAGAGCTTCTAAAGATAAGACTCGAAGCTAGAGATTCCAATCAAATGGTTATTGTAGTGTGTCTTATTTTAGTATCACATGTCTGCTTTCAAGAAAAGATAGTGTTCATATAAACAGAAGTGAATAGCTGTGATTTCCAAGGTAACGGCTATGTATATACCTGTAATTGACATTTTTCTTAAACCCTCAAGTGGTCTTTAGAAAGTGTTTTCATATTTCTTTTAATCCCTTTTCAAACAGATCTGCCTCAGGCTTTTAAAATCTATATATAGACTTGAGTAGCAGAGAACACCAAAGTCAGTGCCTGCCGACACTGAAATAAGTGACATGCAGTATCAGGGAAGTGCTTGGTTTGTTTGAAGGTTTTATCTCAGTATTTTCAAGATTGAAGGGAGCAGGTTTTTAGAAAGGCCCAGGTGGATCCTGTTTCTGAGGACTGCCCTAAGGTGAATTATAGTGCTTCCATTCCTGGGCGGTCAGCTGGTAAATAGACTTTCTGGTTGTTTGAAAAGCAGAACTGGAGTTAGTTAATTAAAAACAACAACAAAACACAACTCTCTCTCACTCAGAAATGTGTTCGTTTTACATGAATCCATTTTCAAACAAGAGCTTGGTAACTACTTTTCGTTGAGACTTGGGTTTGTCTACAGTTGGGACACTCCGGGCACAAGGAGGTCCCTGTCTGGCCCAGTCCCTTGTCCTGGGGAATGGGTTGGGGGTGGGGTGGTGCGGGATTTGCCTGGTCTTTTACTGTTGCCTGCAGCCTGAGGTTAATTGAGGTACCTCTTGGTCATTCCATCTTGTGGTTAAACTAGATGTCTCTGTGTGTTCACTGAGTTTGTAACGTCAGTTCTGAATAGAACATAGAGCCCACCCCTCCCCTCTAGTGTTAAGGTCCCAACACACTCATCTTCTCTGTCCCAGAGACCCGACCACTTCCAAATGCAGTCTCGATAGCCGGGACCTAACAACGAAAACATCGCTTTTATTTTATTTATTTTTTCATCGCTTTTAAAATACAGTACAAATGCTCCAGGCTTGGTTGTGTTTGTTCCTCAATTACGGCGCAGTGCCTGCGTAGATTAAAATCTGCCTTGAACAGAAGTTTTCATTTTTTGTTCTTAACTTATAAATCCTTTAATATATCAAATAAATAAAAGGCATCACTTTTCTGATGGCAGCAGGAGAAAGGGGCTTAAATTTTAAAATACTCTTATTATTGCATTCAATTTCAGAGTTCCTTCTGTGATTCTGATACGAGCTCCAGACCTCAGAAGTTACAGATTTTTCACAAAAAAAGCTACTATTAATGATTTCTATAAATTAGACTTTTCCAACGGTATAGTCATACTGTTGGTAACTTCTACCAAGACCCAAACATCTTGGAAGTCCACTTCTGAAAGTATGTGAATTAGAATAATTTAATCAGTTTGGTATTGTTCGGACTTGGCAGATGGAATCACTGATGTCTTAAGAATGTGAACCTGGCTTCAGACTCCCATCAGTCATTTCCTTGCAGACACTTCTAGGCGCCTTTCTGACTGGGCCCATGACCCTTTCTCACGTGTGCCTTGGCTCTCTGGCACCGGTTTACAGAGGCCCCATGCCTGGACTGACCTCTCCCACCTCCATCAGCCCCTCTATTCCTGCCACTGCCCCTGTTCTCAGTTAATATGTGTGATGGTGGCTCTTTGCCGTAGACAGTGAGGACCAACAAGTCTGTAAACAAGGGGTTACTGGTATGTTTTGGATGTAGAGAAAACTCTAAAACTGGCTGTGGGGTAGAGCATGTTTGCAGAAGGATATGCCCAGAGGTGGGCACTAAGGTTTGTAGATGACTACAGTGACCCAGAAGAGCACTCAGGTGGGCCTGAACTGGGACAGGGGCATTCTGGTTGATCGAGAAAGGATGCTGAGGCTTAACCGTGGACAGACTAGGTGATTGGGATGAGAGGTAGGGTGGTGGCAGGATCTCTAATCTAAACCTGGGAAGACAGCTGGTGGTAGTGCTTTGGGCTGTGTTGAACTCGGAGCTTCCAGTGGAACACCAAGAGTGAGGAGGAGGGTATTGAGCAGAGGGTTGGAACTGTGGATCGCCGTCGTGGAAGATCGAGATGGAGAGAGGGGCTTGAAGGGGATAGTTGAAGCCACGGGCACAAAGGACACTGTCCAGGGAATGAGTGTTAGAAGAGTTAAATGGCGACCATGTGGTTTTGGGGAATCTGCAACTCAGAGGAGAGAAGTACAGGAAGGTGGAGCGGTGAAAGGTGCTGGAAGAGAACACAGTGGGGAAAGCGGGCAGCAGGCAGGAGGAAAGTGGCGCGTGATGGAACAACATGCGTGGTGGCTTATGTTATAGCAAAGTGATAACGTATTATCTGAGCGGGAGGGGCACTGAGATCAGATTTCAGAGCCCCCAGAAGGCAGACTCGGACATTCAGAATTAGCAGGAGGAGATGGGAGACACCATTTTAATGGGAGTTATGGGAAGAAAGGTGCATGGATATGAGGAGGAAGAGCCTGGAGACTGAGCACAAGTGTTTGAGCCTCGTTCGGATGGGAGTGGCTCAGGGTTAGAGGGCGGGGCCCGGCTGCTCCTTTTGTCCCCTCCCCACCCGCAGGCACATGGTAGTTGCCTTCCAACCCTTGATCCTGTCCCGAGCATCTACTTCCCCAAGGGATGCTGGCACGACCAGTGCCTTGAGAGCTGGGACTGTGTCCCACCTGCCCCGTGCCTGGCCTGACCTTCACCCCAGTGTACACAGCGCGTTAACAGAGAGGTTATCTTACCTAGTCTCATAGCAACTCCATATAGCGAGTCTGTCCTTATCCCCATTTTACTGATGAAGAAATTAAGGCTTAAGTTAAATAACTTTACAAGATGCAGTAATAATAAGTGTGGAAAATTTTAAACAGCTTTATTAGACCATAGCTTCCTTCTACCACTCCAGAAGGGAAAGAAGTTTTGCCCATCTTTGTAGGTGAAGGTTATGTAAGATTGCCTGGGGAAATTGCTTTTTTCCCTTCCTTTCTTTAAAATATAATTCTTATACCCCAAGTTGACCCCAACTTATACCCCAAGTTGAAGTGTATAATTCAGCAGTTTGAGTATAGTCACCACAGCCATTACCATGGTAAATTCAAGAATATTTTCGTTACTCCAAGGAGAAACTCTGTTCCCATTAGCAGTCATTCCACTTTCCCCATTTCCTCAGCCCCCTGGCCAACTCTAAACTACCTTCTGTCCCTGGACATTTCTAGTAAGTGGAATCACACACTGTGTGGTCTGCTGTGTCTGACTTTTTCACTTGGTGTGTTTCCAAGGTCCAGGCAGGTTTTAGCATGAACGAGGATTTCATTCCTTTACACTGTTGAGCAATATTCTGTTGTGTGTATACATCACATTCTGTTTATCCATTCAGCAGTTGATGGGCGTTTGGATTGTTTCTGCTTTGTAGCTACTAGGAATGATGCTGCCACAGACACTGGTGTGCAAGCGTTTGTGTGGACATGTGTCTCCAGTTCCCTCTGGCGTGTCTTGGAAGGCCACTTGGAAAGAGTGCAAGCAGCATAAAGTCCAAGAGCTCTTGTTCTCCATCTTCTTCCTCTGTTTGTTTCTAGTTCCCGCTGGTGGCTGACTTGTTCCATGATGGCAAAGACTCTGCTCCCACCGCCACCGCTTCTTCCAAGATCAACATTCGCTCCTCCAGACCCCCTGTGAAAGCCTCCAACAAGGAGCACAAGAAAACCGTGGGTTACCAGGTTAGCCCCCAGGCCCTGGAGCTGTGGAGCCTGGCACGTGAGGCAAGACTGCCTCTCTGGAGATGAAGGACAGAGGGGCAGAGTCAGAGGGGGGCCCGAGTGGCCTCAGTAACCACATCTCCAGCCCCAGCCTGGTCCTTCTGTGCCCTTTGAAGAAGGAAGGTGCAAAACCTTCACTAGAGGGAACTGGAAAGGGAGAGAGGGGAGGACTCCAGCCCCACGTTGAGTGTCTGATCCCTGTCAGGGGGGACTACATTGCAGGACCACAGACACCTGAGGGTGAGCCTGGAGGGCTAGGGGTGCAGTCTGGGAGAGCGGGATCAATAGCCTTGGGACCTGAAATTGAGAAACGGCTCCTGCTGTGGGCCTTGACGTCCAGCATGTCTCCCAGGAGAGCAGAGTGCCTGCTGAGCCACTGACCCTCATGCTTTGGTAGATGCCTGCTCTGGGTGCGTCTTGTGAGGCAGTAACTGCCAGCATGCCACCTGGGCACCCTGTATCAGGGCTGCAGGGCCTCCAGCCACGTGACGATCCCTCTCACACTCTTGGCCCTTGCTCGCCTCATCTCATCTGATCAGGGTGCTGAGTGAAACGCACCCAGAAGGTCTTTCCCCAGGTGCGTTGCAGAGCCTGTTGCTGGGATGCGGGAGGGTCTGGGGGTTGGCCACGCAGCCCAGCAGCGTCAGAGCTGGAGTCTGCCCCCAGGTCCCTGAGGGTCTCCCTGCCCTGCGTTAAAACAGTAATGAAGCGATAAGAGCATTGACAGCTCCCACCCCCAGTCTAGGGGTGCTCCTGGACGTTCGTGATTCACCACGAAAGGCTGAGGAGGAGTAGGTCACAGGGCGCTGACCTCTGTCTCCCCAGTTCCGCTCCTCCCTGCATCTGCTCATGGAGACACTGAACGCCACGACACCGCACTATGTCCGCTGCATCAAGCCCAACGACGAGAAGCTGCCCTTCCAGTGAGTGTCGCCTCGAAGGTCAGGGGCATGGGGCAGGCACAGCCCCGCGGGTCTGTGGTCCTCGGCGGGATGAGTGGCGGGTCCTGCAGCCCCGCCCCCCACCCCGGTGGTTTATGTGCCGAGTATGGACCCCAGCTGTCTGCTGTTTGGAGAACTGGGGGCCGTGAAGGGCCAGCTCCCCGATCTCACATTGCTTATAGTGATGGTTAGGGTGCCCACGAATCAGAGAGCTGGTTAGAAGTGTGCCGTTAAATGGGGACGTGAGTGTATCTCACAGCAGCTGCTCCGTTCAGAGATGGGAGTGGTCAGGGAGGAAACGTAACCTCACGTGGTGCATCGAGTGATGAGACGTGCAGACGGTCCCGTGTCTCACACCCCTCTCTTCTGGGCCTCCAGAACCATCCACACTTGCTCACTTTCCCCTCTCTGAGACCCACATTCTGCCACTACTCCTACCTTGACATTTTCCTTCCATTTCTGTCCCCACTCATATGGTTTGCTGCTGCTGCTGTGCAGTCACTCAGTCATGTCCGGCTCTTTGTGACTCCGTGGACTGCAGCACGCCAGGCTTCCCTGTGCTTCACCATCTCCTGGAGTTTGCTCAAACTCAGATCCATTGAGACAGTGATGCCAACCAACTGTGGTTGACCTCACCCCAATCTGACTTTTCAGCAAAGATTCTTTGGCATCTCTGTCGTCTCTGGGTTGTGCCGGAGTCTGCTGTGACTTTGTTGGCCTCCTCACACTGAACATGTCTGAAACCAGACTCATCCTCCCCGCCCCCCAGAATGGTTCCTGTTTATTTGGTCTCTGTCACAGTAAATGGCATAAGCATTTCCTGACATCTCATCCACCCACCAAACTTGGCTCTTCCAAACCAGAAACCTAAGGGTCCCTCTGGACCAGCACCGTCTAGTACAACCTTCTGCCGTGATGGAATTGTTTGGTAAATCTGCAGTGATCTACATGGTCACACATGCCTACTGAGTTCTTGCAGTGTGGCTGGGGTGACTGAGACAGCGGAGTCTTATTTTCATTTTAGTTACTTACAGGTGGCTAGTGGCTTCCATATTGGGCAGCAGGGCCCTTACTCCCTAGGATCCAATCATGGTCAAAGTCCTGTGGAGTCCACCTGACAGTCTCTCCCACCGTCTCCCATGTCCCTTCCTGCCACCTTGGCCCTGTCTCAGCGTCTCTCCATTTCTTGCCTGGAGTGCTGCCCTGCGCCTGCAGAATGCTCTCTCACTCACCCTGCGGCCTTTCCTCCTGCTCCCCTGAGCCTTCACACATGCTCTTCTCCCCCTAGCCAAAGGAGGTACATTTTTCCATTTTCAAGCAATTCCTTCCCATCTTTCTGATTTCCTTTTTGGTCCTGGCATAATTTCTTTCTGTGAAATAATTTATTTTGGCAACTCTGACTCTCAGGATGAATATCTGAACTGCCTTCTGCATTTCATATTGGTTAATAAAGCTTGACTTCCACTCTCAGGGGCCTCGTCCTGGAAAAGGTTGGGAAGACAGTGTCGAATCAGCCTCCTCGGGAGCCGGCTGACTGTCCACTCTTCTCCTTTCCTCCAAGTTCCCGAGACATGCTCAGGAAATCCCCCTGTGTGGATCTGTTTACCAGACGCCTCCAGAAAAAGAGAGGCTGTTAGGAAAGCAGCGGGTGTGAAAGATGTAGATTACGTGTGAAGGACACGAGTGGCGCGCTGGGCCCGGGAGCGGAGCGTGTGGGGCTGCCACCAGCTCTGCCCACAGCCGGCCTGACCTTGGGTGATGCATCTATCAGAACTTGGTGCCCACCGTGTGCCGAGTTCTCATGCTGAGTCTCTCCTCCCACGTGAGAGAAGCCCCTGGGGACTCTCAAAGGGACATGCGAGTCCTAACAGCCCACTTTTCTAGGAGACTCCTTTACCTTCAGGACCAAAGTCTTCCTCCCAGTAGAGTGGGGGAGGTTACAGAACCAAGTCAGAAAGCCTGCGTTCTCAGCTACCACTTGTTTGGCTCATCCCAAGCGAGGCCCTCGCCGTCTTCGTTTCATTTCCCCATCTGTTAATTGTAGCTAAAAAAAAAAAAAAAAAGTTATCCTGATGAAAGACTTCAGTGAGATAATGAGGATTATTTATGACCAGTATAAAAATTTATGTCATGAAAATCTGTGATGTTATTGATAATTCTGGAAACAAAGTGCTGTATCCCTCCTCCCCCTCCCCTAAAGCCGGGTTTTCTCAGCCTCAGCACTGTGGGCATTTGGGCCAAGTAATGGTTTTCTGCAGGGCTGTCCCATGCACTGGAGGAGATGTAGCAGCTTCCCTGGCCTCTGCCCCCTAGATGCCAGTGACACCCCCACCTCTGTGACAACTAACAGCATCTTTTAACGTTAATGTTCCTTGGCGGCAAAATTTTCCCCAGTGGAGACTGCTGCCCTGCACTAAATGCTTCTATTTGATAAAAAGTCTTTCCTTCTGCTTCTTCCTTTGTTCAGAAGCCATCTCTCCAGGGCACTGGGCTAGGACAGTGGAATCACGATGAATAAAGACATAGTCTCCTTCTTAAGGAGTTGTCAGCCCCAGATAGCTGGTGACAGCCTAAGAGTGACTGTCAATGGGTCTGTGGGAACGCAGCAATAAAGAGGCGAGAGAACAGGAAGTGTCCAGGGAGGAGGTGGCCCCGGGCAGGTGTGATCCTCTGAAGTGGGGATCATCGTCGGAGCAATCGACCAGGTTTCCTGAAGGCCAGTGGGCTGGTCTCAGCAGTGGGTGGTCCTGAGTGCCTCAGGGTCCCGCGTGCACCTGCCCAGCACCGCAGAGCCCCAGGCAGTAGGTGGGAGCCTGCAGCCTTTTAGGCGGCAGATGACTGCGGAGGTGGAGCCAGGTCCCCACGTCCTTGAAGGGGGCTCACTCTGCGTCCACCTACAGCCGAGCTTCAGAACAGCCAGAAAGAAAAAGAACATTTATTCCTCATCCTGAATCATGGTGATTGATTCAGGGTCAGCTTAATTCTTTCTCCCTGAAGACTCCCTGATTACCCCCAGCCAACCCCAGCATCCTTCCCTCCAGTTTCTTTCAGTATTTTTACCACGTATATCACATAGTGCCTTGTGGTTTAATCAATCCCTGGGTAGGAAAGATCCCCTGGAGAAGGGCATGGTTACCCACTCCAGTATTCTTGCCTGGAGAATTCCACAGACAGAGGAGCCTGGTGGGCTACAGTCCGTGGAGTCACAGAGAGTCAGACGCGACTGAGTGAATAACACTTGCATTTGCAGTTCGCTACCTCTATACACGTCTCCCCCCTCCAAGTGCGGATACTTGAGAAAATCCAGACCACGTCTGACTTTTTACTCCAGTGTCCTACTCAGTATAGGTGTTAGAATAAAAATGGGGTTTTCAGTACTAAACTTAGCACTTTAGGGCGGGTGAGTTGCTGAAGTCATGGCTTGTATCTCTAAAGACAAGAAGATAAAGTTCTTTATCTGTGTGATTCTTGGGCAGCTCTCATGACAGCAGCTCATGGCATGTGTGACCTTGTATGTTGTGCCAGCCGCTGTTCTCACTGCTTTTGTGGGCTGTTACACTTACTCTTCACACTCACCCTCTAAAAGGGACACTTCCACTCTCCCCACCTTAGAGAGGAGGATACTGCTGTACAAGGAGGTGTGTTACTTGCCCCAAATCACACATGCAGCTGTAAGTGACCACGTCATGATTCACACCCAGGTCTGCGTGGCCTGAAACTCCCCTTTTTAACTTGGGAGCCAACTCATGCTCGAGGTGCTAAGTGTATATGATTTGGCCACTGAGTTAAGACAGATGCCCCTGTCTATAGAAATAATAAGGGAAGGCTCTGCAGTTGTTCAGTCGCTCAGTCATATCCAACTCTGCAACCCCATGGACTGCAGCATGCCAGGCTTCCCTGTCTTTCACTATGTCCCAGAGTTTGCTCAAACTTAAATCCGTCGAGTCGATGATGCCATCCAACCATCTCATCCTCTGTTGTCCCCTTCTCCTGCCTTCAGTCTTTCCCATCATCAGTGTCTTTTCCAGTGAGTTGGCTCTTCTCATCAGGTGGCCAAAGTATTGGAGCTTCAGTTTCAGCATCAGCCCTTCCAATGAATATTCAGGATTGCTTTCCTTTAGGATTGACTGGTTTGATCACCTTGCAGTCCAAGGAACTGTCAAGAGTCTTCTCCAGCACCACAGTTTGAAAGCATCAATTCTTTGGCACTCAGCCTTCTCTGTGGTCCAACTCTCACATCCATACATGACTATTGGAAAAACCATAGCTTTGACTATATGGACCTTTGTTAACAAAGTGATGTCTCTGCTTTTTAATACACTGTCTGGGCTCTGCAGAGGAGGCAGGAATGAGCTTGGGAGGGTGGACAGAGTGCAGGGGGGCAAATAAGAGGAGCAGTCCGGGTGAGGGTGAGAATGCGCACAGAACGGAGACGGCTCAGCTGCTGCCCGTCTGTCTTCTAGCCTGCACTTGGCCCCTGGCCTTGAGCTCCCAGGCGTGCAATGCCTGTACCTCCGTGCAGGAAGGGGTGGTCTCTCTCTCTCTCCCCTGTTCTGTTTCTTTGCCGCTATGGCCTCTCATTGCTTGTCTTGTGTTTTGCAGTTTTAACCCAAAGAGAGCAGTGCAGCAGCTCCGAGCCTGCGGCGTGTTGGAGACCATCCGGATCAGCGCGGCTGGCTACCCATCCAGGTACCGCACCCCCTGGGGCCCGCCTCCCCAGGGGACCCCCTTATGCACTGTCAGCCAGAGACAGAGCCTCCAAAAACGCTCCCCAACGCTGAGCACTCAAGCGGGGAGCCGACAGACAAGAGAATCTCAGTTTGTCCTAGAAGTATGGGTGTCAAGAGTAACATCCTCCTGGACAGCTTTTCAGATTTCAGCTTGGCGTTGGTCTGGGCGGCGAGCTGGTCAGCCCTCCAAGCAGCAGAGCCTCCAAAATCCTTTTTCCTGTCAGTCCTCTAGGCGTGATTCTTTAACTCAGCTACATGCTGAAGTTCTCAGCATCGAGGGAGAACAAAACGCCCCGTAATGTGTTTTGCTGCTCTGAGAAGGGCTTTGTGCTGGACGTGTTGACCCCCTGGGGCCCTGTCTGAGATCACCCAGGGCCCTTGTATGGCCGAGAGGCAGGACGTGTCCTTGACGCACCGGTTTTCTCTCCAGGTGGTCCTACCATGACTTCTTCAACCGGTATCGGGTGCTGGTCAAGAAGAGAGACCTTGCCAACTCAGACAAAAAGGCCATCTGCAGGTCTGTGCTGGAGAGCCTCATCAAGGTGAGCTGGGCACAGCCCTGACTCCAGCTCCAGGCGCGGTGCCCTGGGATTTGGGGTGGGGTGTTAACTGCCTTAGTGGTCCTCACCCCTCTTACCGAAACTGTCATCTGAGATGTTCATCCGTTTTCCTGCATCAATGACTGTAAAGGAAAAGCCCCTTTTCCACCTGCCTGGAGACATTCCCAGCCTTTCCCACATAACAGGTTCCGTAGAAAATGAAATTGTTTATACAGTGCCCTAGGGGTCATGATAAGGCCCCAAGCTGCTGGCCCCGATCCCTGCGCTCCCCAAAGCCCGGGCTCCTCCGCTCGGTCTGCCTGCTGGCGCCAGTGAACCTGCGGGGCTCTGATCCGGAGCCCAATGCCGGGGCTCTGATCCGGAGCCCAAGCACGGTGGCCTGGAAGCCAGCCGAGGGGGAAATACCCGCGCCTCCCGTGTCTTCCCCATCGCAGAGCCAGCCTCAGGCCAAACCTCATGCTTGTTTTAAATAAGACAGTGGATTTCATTTTATCTGAAACAACCTGAACTCGGCAGCTGACGCTTGGGGCTGGAGAATGACAGCCGAGCTCTTGGGGGTCTTTGATGAGGGGCAGATCCCTGTGTGTTTCTTGGTTTTAGAGTATTCAGGGATTACAGCAGAGTATGGTACTTAATGATCTCAATAAATGGTTAGATTACATTGAGAATCTTCCTTTCAGAAGGGAAGAGAATTGCATCAACTTAAAAAAAAATTAAGTATCATATTGTTAGGAAAATCTGTTCATTTGGAGTATAGTTCATTGCCAGATGACCAAGTTTAAAATCGTAAGTTATTTTGTAAAAGTGACACAGTCACCCTCTGAGCACAATGTTGTCTTAGCAGCTCAAGACTGTAGCTATAGACAGTACAGAATGCTGGGCTAAACGTTCCGTAGAGAAACGAGGGTGGCAGTCTTCTTAACTGAAGGTTGCCTTTGGTCCGTTGGACTCTGGTTAATTGAGGTTTGTGCTGTGGAACATCTGCCAGTATCTACATTTCAACGTCTCTTTCTACATGGGTGAGAAAAATGTGTTCTGGGTCGGCTGAACCCTGGGTGAAAGGGAGCGTCAGGCGTCTTCCTCCTCTGTTGGCACCGGGAGCTGGCCTGTTTGTGTGGTCAAGTCTCTCAGCAGCCCGCTCAGCCCTGGGTCTAGCTCCTGCTTTCCCCGGGGCCATAGTTCCACTCTTCCTCTCCCTTCCCTGGTTTCCCCACGCTTCCAGTGGAACTGTTGCTCCCCACGCAGAAGGCGATCTGGAGGGGCCCCAGATCAGACCAGCTGACTCAGCGTCCCCCACCGCACTCCCCTCCAGCCGGCAGGACCGAGGGCCGCCGTGCGGACCCGCTCCTTGATGCACTCGGGCCTCTGGTTCGACATCCCCCAGCTTGCATGCTGACCCCGCCCTCCTGCCTTCCTCAGTCCAGCAGTCTCTGAGCCCCTGGTGTGCTGTCCTGTGCTCGAGCTGTCTTTCCTCTCTTGCAGAGGACGGCCTTTGCATTGACACTCCCCCTAAGTTATGAGCCCTGAGCCTGACACATAGATGTCACTCACCAGGCATTTATGGAATGCATGAATGAACCAGTGAATCCCCTAAAGTATGTGAATAAGTGCTGTTTCCTCTGCCTGGAGTGCTTTCCCCACCTTTGTCGTGTCTGGCCACGTTCTTGCCTTCTGAACTGAGCTCTAAAGTGCTTTCTGATCCATGAAGCCCGTTCCTGGCTCCCCCAGATGGAGTTAGTCACTGGCCAACACTTCTCCACTTCTGTCTTCCATTATTGCGTTTCTCCCCTTGTATTGTAGTTAGGGGCTTGTTTGTCATTTCACCAGACTGTGGAACAACTGAATGGCCAGGGTCTCACTGTCGTCGTGTTCCCGGCACAGCCACTGGACATCACAGGAGCTCGAGTTTGTGCAGGTGGCTGCTTGGGTGACAGATGAGCTTGTCCCGATGAAACCTGCCACCAGTGGCTCACAGTCCCTGAGCCTTAGTACAAGTCAGATGTTTTTCTGTTTCACACACTCCATTTCATTTTCACGCTGCCTTAAGAGAAAGACACAAACATGACCCCCATTGCACAGATGAGGAAACTGAGGCAAAAACAGCTGATACACATGGCCCAAAGTGACTCAGGAGCCCCCACAACCTAAACCACGTCACCACTGAATCAGTCTGATTGATCAGTCAGTGTCACGGTGCGTAATTGCCGTTCCTAGACAGGAGTGGGTTTCCCTGGTGGCTCAGACGGGAGAGTGTGCCTGCGATGCAGCAGACCTGGGTTTGATCCCTGGGTCGGGGAGATCACCCGGAGAAGGGAATGGCCACCCACTCCAGTTTTCTTGCTTGGAGAATCCCAGGGACGGAGGAAGGGGCCTGACCGACTACAGTCCATGGGGTCACAAAGAGACAGGGCTGAGCGTCTAACACTCTTCCACTTTTCAGACGTAATAGGGCTCAATGCTTCAGGACTCCCTTGGAAACCTTCTCTGTCTCTTCCCTTTGGGGGACATGCGGGGGCGCACCTTCTGGTCACTAGTGCTGCTAGTACTCCTGCTAAGTGACCTGAGCCTTTAAGCGGTTGAGACTTGGCAAAGTCATCCGTTATACTAGAAGGGCACAGGCCAGCTCCCTGCACTTTCCGGGAAAGTACTAAGTAATACTAGGGCAGAGTGATTAGGAGAGAAGCCGTGATGAAGGGGCGTGTAGGCCTGGCAGCAGGCTGTTCGTCCAGGGGCAGCCAGGCGCGGGGGCTGAATCGTGAGGTTGCTCAGGAGTGGTGGTCTCCTGTGAGGAGTGTAGGAATCCCTCCATCATTAGCTTGAACGTGTTTTTTCTTTAACTCCACAAATGGGTATTGAGTTCTTGAATTCTTCCTATGTACTACCTTAGAGTGGTCAGTGAGAGTTACAAAGGAGCCGACTAGGGGGGCCCTGCCCCCCAGGACTGACGGTCATCTAGTGTAGTTACAGACGTCACTGGCCATCAGGAAAACCTGAACCTGCATCCCGACAGTGAAGGAGTGGATTAACGAGCTTCTGCTGGGAACCCAGGGAGCGTGAGGAGATACATATGAGAGGAGTGTGAAGAGGAGGTGGTCCTACAAATGGGCATGATGCGATAAAGAGACCTCTGGCCGAGGAGTCCTGGGTCTTGGGTTCTATTCCTTGATGTTTTCAGTGAGACCTTTGGCAAGTCACCTCAACATGCTCGGCACCTGTGCCATAAGAGAGTGGCTTGGGATGGGCTGCTAAGATTTCTTCCTATCCCCTCGGTCTCTGATTATCAGAGAGGGGTTCTCAGGAGATGACCTCTGATCAGTATGTGGAAAGTATGGTCAGTTCTAGGGGTCAGAGAAAGCAGATGTCTGGGCGAGGAGGCGTGTCACCATCAGGCCCATGGTGACAGGCGCACCGCTGGAGCCTTCAGAGAAATCCTCCTCCATACAAATGGTGGCTCTGCAGACCAGCCTGCCATTTCCCTGGTGGTTTCTTCCAGGATAGGAACTGGAGCCAGTGTACCATGGCCCCAGGGATACAACAGGCACTGCCCCGCCCCCCAGGCCATGACTCTGCTGAAGACCTAGTAGCCAGGCTTGTCCCCAAACTGTGAGGGTTGAGTCGCCAACCCGTCCTCACTGAGGAGTCTCCCCAGCTGGGTGATGATGAAGGCCAGGCCTCAGGCATCTCAAAGCTGCCCCGCCCAGCCCAGCCTTGGTTCCTCCTGGCATGAGCTGAGGCCCAAAGCAGAGGCAGGAATGAGAACCAGGCATGCAGCTCGCTCCTCCGTGCCTCGCCAGCACCCCAGCCATAGAAGGGACCGTCAGCAACGGCCCGGCTGGCTGCTGTGTCCCCAGCTCAGCCCCGGCGCAGGCCGCCTGGCTTACCTGTGCGTGGAACCCGGTTCCTGTTGGCTGTACAGGGCTTGGCCATGACGAGTGTCGACTCAGCATGGTTTCAGAGCCGCTGGTCAACATGAAATATATATTTGTGTGTTTTCCTTACACCTTGGCTCATTATCTCCTTCTTATAATGGTCTTCATGCTCAGTGAGCAAAATTAGATGATGTGTGTTTACAAAGAGCACTCAGTTATCATGGGCCACCTACTGAGTACTGTGCTGTAGCCCAGGCCTGTCCACACACACACGCACACACACGCATGCACACACACACACATGCACGCACACGCACGCACACACACACACACACACGCATGCACGCATACACACACACTGCTGGGTCATCTTCGCTTGTCCACTAGGGCAAACATGGAAAGGGCCCCTAATTTTAACCTAAGTACATGTCGCTAAAGACAGTCACCATCTGTCTGAAGAAATAGTTCACAGCATAGTTAGACACCAAATAGAATGTACTTGGGGGTTATTCGCAATGTATGTATAATTTCCCACACCTGCCTGCTTTCACTCCATTCAGGTCTTTGCTTGAACAGCCCCTCCATTGAGATGCCTTCCTCCTTTAGCCTATTCAGCATCTGCATCCCATCCTCCAGCCCTCTTACTATGTTTCATGCACTCCATCTCATCTTCACACTGCCTTTAGAGAAAGATACAAACATGACCCCGGTTGCACAGATGAGGAAACTGAGGCATAAAGAGCTGATATAAACTGCCCAAAGTGACTCAGGAGCCCCCACAACCTAAATCACATCACCACCGAGTCAGTCTTATTGATTAATCGATGTCACTGTGTGTAAATGTCACGGTGCACAAACCTCATGGAGCTTTGTTGTCTTCATAACCCTCAGCACTGCCTGAAATGTGCTGTGTCCTTGTCTGCTTGCCCAGATGCCCTCGCTGTGATGCCAGCTGCTGGCGGGCAGGCCTGCTTCTTACCACTGTGCTCGGTGTCTGAGCAGCAGTAGGGACGGGTCGGCGTCGGTTACACACCGACTCTTCAGCGGTTGTTTAAGGAGCCAGGGGCGCGTGAGACCCAGCAGGGAAATCGTGCAGGGGAGCGACTGGGGCGATGGGGTGCGTTCCTTTGCCGCTCACGGGTGATGAACCAGCTCCCCTCCCTGCCTCGTCAAGGATCCTGACAAGTTCCAGTTTGGCCGCACCAAGATCTTCTTCCGGGCCGGCCAGGTGGCCTACCTGGAGAAGCTTCGGGCTGACAAGTTCCGGGCGGCCACCATCATGATCCAGAAAGCCGTGCGGGGCTGGCTGCAGAAGGTGAAGTACCGCAGGTTGAAGGGAGCCACCTTAACTCTGCAGAGGTACTGCCGAGGATACCTAGCCCGCAGGTGAGCTGGGGCACACCTGAGCTAGTGGTCGGTGCGGTGGGGTGCAGGGGATGGGTGGGGGGTGGTGGGCAGGCCTGGCTCTGAGCTGACTGGCCTCAATCAGCCCTTGTGGGTAGAGCGCCGTCCTCCGGGGCCCTGTCTATATCCAGCTTTCCCCCAGCAGCCGGGCCCCTCTCTCCTCCCCGTCTCACCTGAGCCAGTAGGTCTAGTTCCCAGGTCTCCTGTCTCCCCCAGTCTGTCCCCACCCACCAGTGCTAGCTTAGGACTGGCTGGTTTTACAGCCAAACCTCCGTTTGCCCTTTGCTTAAACACTTAAATAAAACAATCCTCTTTCCGCAAGAGAGATGAATTCAGCCTTTCTCTCACAGGTAAAGTACACTCAGCTTCATGACTTATGCCACCAATTTCAGAATCCCTTAGGAGTTTGGTTAGGGCTGAATGAAAAGGCCGGGGGAGGTCCCTTCTATGAGCTGTTGCACTCAGCCAGCACGGGGAGAGGGAGGGGGAGACTTGTCTGACCACAAGCAGCTCCCTTGGGGCAAAGCCTGATGCCAGTGGGCTGCCCTGCCCCAGCCCAGCACCACACAAAAGAGGCTACTTTGTTGAAAACATCCCCTCCTAGTGATGTCGTTGGGTTGCTGAAGCGCTGAATCAGTATGAGCGTCACCATGGAGATGGGCATAGAGGACACCCCCATCCCTTGCCGTGAGACCCACCCCCCAGCCTTTACATGGGTCATCAGATTTTGGACCCAGCCCTGGTTCAACATTAGTGACCTCTGCACATTGCAGTTTTCTTGAAGAAGTGACAGTAATCTCTAGGACGCCTTGCATTTGGAGGCCTAAGTTTCATAAGTGACTCCTCAGGCCTCTCTGCTTGAATATCGAAACAAGCCCAGAGCAGGCACCCACTGTACTGTAAAGTTAGAAGATTGCTCCGGCTCCCCCTCATGTCCTTGTTATAAGCTGTTTATCCAAGCAGAACCAGAGATGATGAATACTGTTAATTACCTGTGAACGGTTGAGAGGTGGTCTCTAGAACGAAAGCTACAGAAATGAGAGAGTTGTCAGTGGTATCCACACTAAGTTGTCATCCACAGTTAGGGCGTTGCCGAACACCCTGGGGCACAGGACTCTGTCCTGGGTAGTGGGATGGCCCGCGTTCTCCCTGCAGGGAGTTTGTATTCTAGAGAGAGTGTTCAGGGAGAGCTGCCAGGAGTCAGACTCATTTAAGCAAGCAGAGCAGGGCTGAGTGAGTTACCACCCACTCCAGAGTTGCGCTAGATGACGTCCAAGGTCCTTTCTAGCTTTTAATATTCTTAGTCTCTCGTTGAGCACTTGTTATGGGTCTGACACCAAACAGAGCCCTTGCAGGGGCTAAAAAGTGTTGGACTGACTTTATGTCTGCCTTGAGGGGTGAGACGGGGAATGTAGAAATTAAACAGAGGGAAGTAGATGCCCATGTGCAGTGCATCCCTGGCAGAAAGGCTGAGAGGTGAGAAAGTAAAGAGAGGTCTCCACAGGCCTGAGAAGGTGACGTTCATTCAGCAGATACTTCCCATGCGCTGCCGTGCCAGGCCCTATACTAGATGTAGGGGTACAAGGATGCTAAGACCCAGCCCCTGACCCCTCCGAGCCCGGTGAGGTCCAGGGACAGACCCGAGCGTGAACACGTGATGTTCTTGAGGGCTGCCCAGGTTATAGGAGAGGCTTTGTGGGTCGGGGAATGGACGGATGAGGATCAGAGTTGATCAGACTTTGAGTTGTAAATATGTGGCAAGAGTTTTTGGACAAGGTAGAGGAAGCCAGTTCTGTTCTAAGCTGTGTCTCAAGGCCGGTAACGGTGACACAAGTTGGCCTAGCCAGCAGGTGACCAGGCAGGGCCGAGGGGAAAGGGTTTGTGTTCACAAAGGGCCCACCGCTCTCTCCCTCCCCAGACTGGCCAAGCATCTGCGGAGGACCTGGGCGGCCGTGGTGCTCCAGAAGCAATACCGCATGCAGAGGGCCCGCCGGGCCTACCAGAGGGTCCGCAGGGCCGCCGTCATCATCCAGGCCTTCGCTCGGGGCATGTTTGTGCGGAGAATCTTCCACCAGGTGTGTAGCCGCCCCTGGGGACTCAGGCTGTGGACTCGGCCCTGAGCAGCAGCAGATGGCTTGGCACCAACCTTAGCACTTGTTGGGCACTTCTCACTGTTTTCTAAGGAATTTTGCAACTCTGCTCCCACCGAATCCTGACTGAAGTCTCATGAGGCACAGTGACTCAGGGTTCACCAGAGAGACAGAAGCCACAGGAGATGCATGTGTCCGTGTGGATAAGGTTTATTATGAGGAACTGACACATGTAGGTATGAAGGCTGAGCAGTTCTTGATGTATCATGTACACACTGGAGACTCAAGAAACCCAGGGGAGTAACTCTCCCGGAGTCTGAAGGCCTGAGGACCAGGCAGTCATGGTACAGTCCCAGTCCAAGGGCAAGAGGGCTGAAATGGTAAGGAATCTGCCTGCAATGCAGGAGACTCTGGTTCGATCCCTGGGTCAGGAAGACCCCCTGGAGAAGGGAATGGCAACCCACTCTAGTATTCTTGCCTGGAGAATCCCATGGACAGAGGAGCCTGGCATGCTACAGTCCTTGGGGTCACAAAGAGTCAGACACAACTGAGCGACTAACACTTTCATTCATTCTGCAAACATTTATTTTGCAGGGCATTATAGTGAGGACATTGATGATGCTTTAATTTTCTGAGTGGTTTTTTAACTATAGGAAAAAAGAAAGACCAAATTACAAGCCAAGTTAACTGTAAACCAGTAACCCAGTTGACAATCCCACACAACCGTCTCACTTCGCCTCCAGCTTACTGGCACCAGGAGCGGATCCACATCTGTTGAATGGGGGGCTATCAGCTGGATGATCTTTAAGCCCCTCTGAGGTTTTTTTTTTTTTAGACTGTGGTTTCCTAGTGAGTTAAAAAATTAGAAATGAGGGTTTGACAGCTGCCACCGGACTTAGTTGCAACTTGTTCGTAAGACAGGCGGCCACCAAAGCCTCAAGTCATAGGGCAGGGGTAGCTCGCCGACCTTGGCTCTCGCCTCCTGCGAGCTGTGCACGAGCCCCTGGCTCCCGAGGTGCAGCGCAGACCCACCAGGTGTGTGCTTGTCCCCTGCTAGGTCCTCAGGGAGCACAAGGCCACCGTCATCCAGAAGCACGTGCGGGGCTGGATGGCTCGAAGGCGCTTCCAGCGGCTGCGGGGTGCGGCCGTTGTCATCCAGTGCGGCTTCCGGAGGCTCAAGGCCAAGCAGGCGCTGAAGGCCCTCAGGATCGAAGCGCGCTCCGCGGAGCACCTGAAGCGTCTCAATGTGGGCATGGAGAACAAGATTGTCCAGCTGCAGCGGAAGATCGATGACCAGGTCAGTGTCTCCACTCCCACCTGGGGGTTGGGGCCGGGGCGAGACTCCATGGGCATGTTTGAGAGAGACCCACCGCTTCCCCCGGGGAGCTCTCAATTGATCCCCATGCAGCTTCACGAGGCCATTATACGGGTAATCGAAGTGTGGATCTGGAGCATCAAACACTTGGCCAAGATCACAGAATTAGGAAGTGCTAGAACCAGCACTCCAACCCCGGTCTGCCTGATCCTGCAGCCATAACGAGGATGATGTTGGTTTCTTAACCCCAAATGTCACTAGAGAGTCAGTCCTTTCCTGCATCGTGGCTAAAATGGGTTTCCAGAGTTGAAAGCAGGCTCCTTGGGCTTGTGGGGTGTTAGTGACCTCAGGGCCAGGCTCCTGCAATGCCTAGAGGGTTTCTGGTGCCTCCTGAGAAAGAAAAGGCGAGGACGGAGGGAAGGAAGGGGGTGAACGTGCCCGGTGCAAGGGATGGAGAAAGAGAGAGTTGGCATTGCCTTGGCAGTCACTGGTTTTATTGTATCTAATCTACGCTAGGCACTTTTTAAAGCTTCTCATGATCCCAGTAGGGCAAGAAAATAAATGAGCCATTTTACACCTAAACCAGCTGCCCTAAATAGGAACCCCAAAGTAGTCAGATGTTACTGCCTCTCTGTTCTTGCAAAAAAAGACCAACCTTCTGGAGAAGGGACTGTCACCCTGGGTGTTTATCTCTGTGTGAGTCCCACGGGAGTCTCATTTGGCTCGGCTCCCTGGTGGAGAAGTGAGACAGAAAGCTCGCACAGGGTTGGCCCGCAGTGATAGGTCAGGTCAGGGAGGAAGACACAACTGCTCAGAGCATCGGGAGTAGACAGGAAAAATGGCTCTCTGGGCTCAGCCATGTGGAAAACACAGGCGCACGGCGGACCTGTATTATTGCTCTCATCGCCATGATTCTTATTACTCTATGGCTATTGACGACTGGCTGGGAAAGACATTCGCATAGTCAAAGTGCCCCCATTAACTTTCTGAGCGAACAGTGTGGTCCGAGGAAGGAGCAGGCTTTGCGAGCACCATTGTTCCGTGCGTGGAGCCTCGTGTACTGGCCGCCTCTTCCAGCCATCAGTCCCTGTGTTGTCATTGCTGATTTTCGAAGTTAACTCAAGAGGTTAAAAATAAATCTAGTATTTTACACTCCACGTGCTGGAACATCAAAGAGAAGCAGATTTAAAAGACCTGTTTTTAAAAAGAGCTTTTTGCCTTAAGCTTCCTACTTGGCAAATATCTATGAGCAGTGGCTGGTGTTACCCTCCCTGGGCAGGGTGCCCTGTGTGCAGTGGGTGAGGAGAGAAGGCAGGGAGGGGGGAGTTAGGTTTTGTTTTCATATGTCCCTCCCCATGTTGCTCAATTGTGTGCCAGGCACTCTCCTCACGTGTTAAGTCATTTAATCCTCACCACACCCTGTAAGATTTAACGTTATTCCCATTTTAATCTGAGGCACAGAGAGACCGAGTAGTCTACGAGGTCGCAAAGCTAGGAAGTGGCATGGTTAAGATTGAAACTTGGCAATTTGGTTCCGGAGAATGTTCTGCCACCTCCAGCCAAATTTGGGGATATCTGCATATTAGGAGATTCTTCAGACATGTGAGAATTCCTCAGTCCAGGGAAGACGCTTAGCTTTGTTCTGAGTTCATTCTCGTGGAGAATGTCATCCTTGGACCAGCCAGTGTTTTGTAGTGGAGTGTGGGACCTGGTGTCAAAGAAGATGCTTGGCTCTCTGTCTTGAGAGGAGTCATAAACAACCTGTGGAACCAGGACGTTAGAATCTCGTTGTATTGCAGCCTCTTAGAAGGTGGGGCTCACCTTTTGTAAGCGAATGGGTTTCTGTTTTGTGTGTAATGCCTGGAGACAACTCAGGAGGCTGCTCCCCAACACACACAGATTCTTAGCCAGGAGGATAGGAGACACGCATGCCAGGAACGACATAGGTGAAAACATCCCCAAGTGTTTGGCAGAGTGGCCTGAGATCATGGACTCAGTCCCAGCTGGATGGAAGCCTGAGTCCTGTCTCAGTTATACTTGCCGCCAGAGCTGACAGCTAGAGATTATGGCCAAATCTCTAACTGGGCCTTGAGTTCCTTGGAGGCTGCTGCTGCTGCCAAGTTGCTTCAGTCGTGTCCGACTCTGTGCGACCCCATAGATGGCAGCCCACCAGGCTCCCCCGTCCCTGGGATTCTCCAGGCAAGAACAGTGGAGTGGGTTGCCATTTCCTTCTCCAATGCATCAAAGTGAAAAGTGAAAGTGAAGCCTTGCTCAGTCGTGTCCCACTCTTCGCGACCCCATGGACTGCAGCCTACCAGGCTCCTCCATCCATGGGATTTTCCAGGCAAGAGTACTGGAGTGGGTTGCCATTGCCTTCTCCAAGATCTTTAACTTCTAACTCAAAAATTCACTGATCCCATAAAGTGGTTCTCAACTCCAGGCTGCACTGTAGAATCACCAGGGGGCGCTTTTTAAAAAAGCGTCCCCACTGCCAAGAAGACAGCAAAGGAGGAAACTGCAGGCTAAAACCAGGGTGAGGTTAGGGCCCAAAAGTCAGGTCGAAGGTTTTGTGCACACAGCTGAAGAGACGATGTCAACTTGGCACCAAGTTCCCAAGCAAACAGGAAGAAGGAAATAGGATAACTTGAGAGCTACGGAAAGCGTTTAGAAGGGTTGGTGCTGTCCATGGTGCTGAGACACTTTTCTGAGGGTGTTCATAACCTGTGATGTAATAAGCTACAGCCTTCACAGTATCCTTCAGCAGTAAGTGCAGTGATAGCTCCTGGGACGGTTTCTTGCAGTGTCCCTGGTGTAGGCCTGTGGTGTGACATTTTTCAGCCCAAAATGGTATAATCTATGAACTTGACTCTTATCAGTTTGTCTTTATTCAAGCATATGTACAGTGAGATGGCCAGTTGAGCTTACAGTTTTGGGTTGTTTTTTTTTTTAATGAGGGTCAAGTTCCTTAGATCTTTATAAGGCTATATTAAACTATATTTTAATGGAAAAAATATGACACAAATGTATGGATTCAGTCAGTAGTCTTTTCAATCAATTTGATTCAGTATACTTCATATGCATTTGGTTAAATTAAAGTAGTTAATATTTTATGAGTCATGTACATCTGAAAAATTGTAGGGGCAAGTCACAGCTTTATGGCCTTCTATGCCTCAGTTTTTTCAACTGTGAAATAGGTGTATTAGTTAGCCTTGATTAGTAGGTGTATTAATCAGGAGTTGGTGATGGACAGGGAAGCCTGGCATGCTGCAGTCCATGGGGCTGCAAAGAGTTGGACATGACTGAATGACTGAACTGAACTGAATCAGCCTTACTATGTAGGACTCCTGTGAGGAGAGAATGAGTTGATAGATGTGCATCATGTAGCACGGTGCCCTTGAGCAGTGGATGCAGTAGATATCTGAGGAAGCCGAGGAGAACAGGGGTCCATGTGGAAATCCCCAGGCCCCCCAGTATCAGGACAAGGCCCACCCTGGTTCAGGACAGAGCTGCCCAGGTCTCGGGTCACACTGACCAAGTTGGCTCCAGGGAGCCTGGCCTTCCTCCACAGGGAGGGTTTCCAGAGTCTTTGAGGGAAAGGACTGGCCCTCACCACTCCCGGTGCCAGGCTTGGCTATACAGCTGTGGGCACCTGACGTGGACATCATGGTGTGAGGAGGAGGCAGGACGCTGTGAGGCCCTTCTGGGGTTTCCCTTTCTAAAATCATGCCTCCAGAACAGGAAATGTACAGCCACAGTGTGTCCCCAGCGATTACTTCTGGGTGCCGATGATGGTGAAATAAGGAGCTGTCCAAGGGCTGCCGTTAGGAATCTCCCACCCACACCCCTGTTGGCCGGTCTTTTCACCATTCCATTCTCTAGGGGACCACTCCCCCCCAACCCAGGAGAAGAGGGTGACCCTTGTCAAGCACCTACTGGGTGCTGGCCCCCAGGGAGGCCCTCAGTCTCCCTGAACTCAGAGGTGAAACCTCTGAGGTGAAAAAGAGATGAAACCCTCTGAGGATAGAGTTACTGTGGCCCCTTTTTCACACTGAGGAAGCCGGGCACACGGAGGTGCAGTGATCAGGACGGAGTTGTGGCCTGAGCACAGGTCTGCCCAGCTCCAGCCTCTTAACTCCTCGACTTCCCTGAGCCTGCATGTCAGCAAAAACAAAGAAACTGGCCTCCTAGACATGTTGTCTTTGCATGTGGGTCCTGGGGTGTCATCGCTGCCTGAAGGAGGGTGTCACACCACATCATATGCCTGTCTCTACACCCCACACCTGCTCCATCATGAGCGCCTCCTCCCTGCCCCCCAGCCTGGTCCTCATCCCCACTCTCCCTGGGATCTGACCCAGGCCACGCCACTGGGAGGAACCTGCCCAGAACAGAGCAGTGTCGAGGCGGCTAGTCCAACTCGCATCCGCGTCCTGTACCCCACTCCCCTTGTGCAGAGACCCTTCAGCCTCCCGGGAGACCCAGATCTGGGTGGGCAGAATAGACCAGCTTTGGGTTGTTTAAACAGATGCCGCCTAATTGGATTTCTCATTGGTGATGACTTAGGGCAAGGCTGACTGCCAGCCCAGATATGGGGGTGTGTCGGGTTGCAATTGGGATGTTTCCTCAGATGGTGGGAGGATCTCTTTGTGGTAGATCAGTGCTGGGATTGTGCTGCCTGGACACCAAACATGGGTCTCAGCCTTGAGGTCCCAGGCGTCCGCTGTGTTGTACTGGGTCCAACACCTGTTCTGCTGCTGCCCCTCACTGCTCCCCATGACCTTCCTAGCTGATGTGAAAGTCATTGGTTCCTGATGCCAAGAGCTCTGTTTTACTCAGAGCTCCTGCAGAGAATAGCCGTGGAGAATGGTGATGACCGTTTGCTGTCTGCTTGACGATCGGGAGGACTCTGCATCTTCCCCTCCACGTTCCCTCTGACCGCCTTCAGCTGATACGCTCAACTGCAGCACCTCTCTGCCCACGTTTGCGCTTGCACTTGACATGGCCCTGCGTCCTCAGGGCTTGCTGTGTGTGAGCTCACCTACAGTCTCCCTGCCTGCCCCCTCTGTACCTCCACCAGGCACCTGGGACTGCTTCTCACTTGCCTGTTTGCTTGAGTGGGTATGTGATTGGGTACCTTGTCGACAGGGACAGGTTTGGCCAGGGCATCTGTTTCTGGAGTCAGACTCTTACAGGACCAGCGGACAGGTGATGGGAGGGCTCCCCCGGCCCCGTGGAGGGCCTCCTTGGAAGAGGGGATGCTAAAGAGGTCCTTTGTCTCAGAGTCAGCGATTAGGTTGCAGCTCTTTGTGCCAGTGAGTCCAAGGGCAGGAGGGCTCAGCACTGACAGAGCAGGGAAGCCTGAAACGCAAAGGCTGCAGATCCAAGAAGCCAAGTGCCTTGTTCCTGAAACTTCAAAACCAGGTATAAGATCTTCCCAATGGATATAGAAGGCTAGCCACTCTCAGCCAGCTTCCAGCACTGTCCCCGTTCCTAAGCACTTCTCGAATGTCAGTCCTGCTGCCTTGTCTTTTCCCGTATTTCTCCTGGGTTCACAATACAGTTTTGTTAGGGAGATGCCAAGAAAGCACTCAAGCATTCAGTGGTTGTGAGATTCAATTCCACCTTGGAAGTTCCTTTTTTAATTGCCTTCTTGTTTTTTTTTTTTTGCTGCCCCACTAACCTTGCCGTCCACCTCTTTCTCCCCTCTTCCTGTCTGCTGATGCTCTCACAGAACAAAGAGCTCAAGACGCTGTCGGAGCAGCTGTCAGCAATCACCTCCACACACACCATGGAAGTGGAGAAGCTGAAGAAGGAGGTGGCCTGCTACCAGCAGAGCCAGGGTGAAGACAGAGGCCCACAGCTGCAGGAGGAGGTGGAGAGCCTGCGGACCGAGCTGCAGAGGGCCCACTCAGAGCGCAAGGTCCTGGAGGACACCCACACCCGGGAGAAGGATGAGCTGAGGAAGGTCTGTTGGGGCCGGAGCGGTAGCTGGGTGGTGGGTGAGCTAATGCAGCACCCCTCCGAGGCAGTTTTGCTTCTTCCAGCTCTACAGCTGCCATGGACTTTCCTGGGGCTTGTGCCCAAGACTGACCATCCCTCTGCGTTTAGATGTAAAGTGCCCCTGCGTTGGGGGAACCGACACAAGCACGTGTCCATTCACCTGGCGAGTGTTGATTGAGTCTCTGCCCTTAGTGGGACACGATGGAATCCCCTGAAAGGTTACACACATGTGCCTTTGGGCATGTCCCTTATAGCCTAGAGTTAGCCACTGAAGCAGCTCTGTGGCCTCAGTCCTTGTTGGCAAGAGAAACGATTTAGAGGTAGTGGCCTTTATTGCCTGCAGGGATTAGGGGCAACCTCATGGCATTCCCTGGGCTTCGCCAGTGGCTCAGTGGTAAAGAATCCACCTGCCAGTGCTGGAGACCTAAGTTTGATCCCTGGATCGGGAAGATCCTCTGGAGGAGGGCATGGCTACTCACTCCAGTATTCTTGTCTGGGAAATCCCATGGGACACAGGAGCCTGGTGGGTTACAGTCCATGGGGTCACAGAAGAGTCAGACACGACTTAGCGACTAAACAACAAAACACCTAGGCATCCCTCCCCATAACCATAGTGCTTTGGGGAATTTGCCTAAAGTTTAAGTATTGATTGGTTCAGCCTGGCTCATCTACTCTGGCTGGCGTGCTCTGTAGGTTTACTCTCCATTCCATAAAATGTAACTTCTGGGATTGGGCCCTTGCCCCCATCTCGAATGTCAGGATGCAAAGAGTCCCTTCTCCATTCCTGAGATAGCTGTCCAAACCAGGGAAGTCCCACGTGCCCCTCCGGAGCCTTCCACAGCCTCAGTATCCCATGCCATCTCTATGGCAGGGCCCACGTGCTTAGTTCCTGTCCATCACTGGAGAGTCACAATGGGTTGAGAATCTGTGTGGGAAGGACTCAGTGTTTCTAATGTTGAAATAATAATTCTAAGTATTTAAAAGTTGGGGCAAGCAGAATGCTTTCACAGGAATGGTCCTGAAATAGACACTGGAGTTTTGGATTCTCACCCCTGCATGGCCATTACTAAGTGCCCATAGGAAATTTCTCTGACCTTAGTTCACTCATCTGTTTAAAAAAAAAGAAGAACAGTTGGTTTCAGTTCAGTTCAGTCGCTCAGTCGTGTCCGACTCTTTGTGACCCCATGAATCGCAGCATGCCAGGCCTCCCTGTCCTTCACTATCTCTAGGGCTTGACTAAACTCATGTTGATGATGCAATCCGACCATCGCATCCTCTGTTACCCTCTTCTCCTTCCGCTCTCAATCCTTCCCAGCATCAGGGTCTTTTCCAATGAGTTGATTCTTTGCATCAGGTGGCCAAAGTATTGGAGCTTCAGCATCAGGCATTTCAATGAACATTCAGGGTTGATTTCCTTTAGGATTGACTGGTTTGATCTCCTTGCTGTCCAAAGGACTCTCAAGAGTCTTCTCCAGCACCACAGTTTGAAAGCATCGATTCTTTAGCACTCAGTCTTCTTTGTGGTCCAACTCTCACATCCACACATGACCACTGGAAAAACCATAGCTTTGACTAGATGAACCTTTGTTGGCAAAGTAATGTTTCTGCTTTTTAATACACTGTCTAGGTTTGTCATAGCTTTTCTTCAAAGGAGCAAGTGTCTTTTAATTTCATGGCTTCAGTCACCATCTGCACTGATTTTGGAGCTCAAGAAAATAAAGTCTCTCACTATTTCCATTGTTTCCCCATCTATTTGCCCTGAAATGATAGGACCAGATGCCATGATCTTAGTTTTTCTGAATGTCGAGTTTTAAGCCAACTTTTTCACTCTTTTCCTTCACCTTAATCAAGAGACTCTTTAGGTCTTCTTCACTGTCTGCCATGAGGATGGTATCATCTGCATATCTGAGGTTATTGATATGTCTCCTGGCAATCTTGATTCCAGCTTGAGTTTCATCTAGCCCAGCATTTTGCATGATGTACTCTGCATATAAGTTAAATAAGCAGCATGACAATATGCAGCCTTGATGTACTCCTTTCCCAGTTTAGAACCAGTTCATTGTTTCATGTCCAGGTCTAACTGTTGCTTCTTGACCTGCATAGTTTTCTCAAGAGGCAGGTAACATGGTCTGGTATTCCCATCTCTTTAAGAATTTTCCAAAGTTTTTTTGTGATCCACATAGTCAAAGGCTTTTGTGTAGTTAATGAAGCAAAAGTAGGTGCTTTTCTGGAATTCTCTTGCTTTTTCTATGGTCCAACAGATTCTGGCAGTTTGATCTCTGGTTCCTCTAAATCCTTGAACATCTGAAAGTTCTCAGTTCACGTACTGTTGAAACCTACTGTGAAGGATTTTGAGCACGAGCTTGCCAGCATGTGAAATGAGTGCACTTGTGCAGTAGTGTAAATATTCTTTGGCATTCCTCTTCTTTGGGATTGTAATGAAACTGACCTTTTCAGTCCTGTGGCCACTGCTGAGTTTTCCAAATTTGCTGGCATATTGAGTGCAGCACTTTCACAGCATCATCTTTTAGGATTTGAAAGAGCTCAACTGGAATTCCATCACCTCCACTAGCTTTGTTCGTAGTGATGCTTCCTAAGGCCCACTTGACTTCACATTCCAGGATGTCTGGCTCTAGGTGATTGATCACACCATTGTGATTATCCAGGTCATTAAGATCTTTTTTGTGTAGTTCTTCTGTGTATTCTTGCCACCTCTTCTCAATATCTTCTGCTTCTGTTAGGTCCATACCATTTCTGCCCTTTAATGTGCCCATCTTTGTATGAAATGTTCCCTTGGTATCTCTAATTTTCTTGAAGAGATCTCTGGTCTTTCCCATTCTGTTGTTTTCCTCTATTTCTTTGCATTGTTCACTTAGGAAGGTTTCCTATCTCTCCTTGCTATTCTTTGGAACTCTGCATTCAGATGAATGTATCTTTCCTTTTTCTCTTTGCCTTTAGCTTCTCTTCTTTTCTCAGCTATTTGTAAGGCCTCCTCAGACACTATTTTGCCTTTTTTGCATTTCTTTTTCTTGGGGGATGGTCTTGATCACTGCCTCCTGTATGTTACGAACCTCCATCCATAGTTCTTCAGGCACTCTATCAGATCTAATTCTTTGAATCTATTCATCACCTCCACTATATAATCATGATGGATTTGATTTAGGTCATACCTAAATGGCCTAATAGTTTTCCCTACTTCCTTCAGTTTAAGTCTTAATTTTGCAATAAGGAGTTCATGATCTAAGCCACAGTCAGCTCCTGGTCTGGCTTTTGCTGACTGTATAGAGCTTCTCCATCTTTGGGTGCAAAGAATATAATCAATCTGATTTCAATATTGACCATCTGGTGATGTCCATGTGTAGAGTCATCTCTTATGTTGTTGAAAGAGGGTTTTTGCTGTGACCAGTGCGTTCTCTTGGCAAAACTCTGTTGGCCTTTTCTGTGCTTTATTTTGTACTCCAAGGCCAAATTTGCCTGTTACTCTAGGTATTTCTTGGCTTCCTACTTTTGCATTACCGTCCCTGTGATGAAGAGAACATCTTCTTTGTGTTAGTTCTGCAAGGTCTTACAGGTCTTCGTGGAGCCGTTAAGCCCCAGCTTCTTTGGCATTGCTGGCTGGGGCTGTCTGAGCACTTTAGAAAAATATTTTCAGGTCTCAGTGCACTGAGGGTTTTTCATTTTGAAAAGTCACCTTCCCATAAATGATTGTTCTTGTGTGCCCAGAGCTGTTTTGGAGGTCATTAACTTACTGAGCTCCCTGGGTAGGATGCGGGTCTCGTGCCACCACTGTTTTGTCATTGAGGGCACGTCCCGTGCTTCTGTTGCCTGGTTTTGTGTTTAAGCAAGCCTGCTTTCTCGAGTAATCATTAACTTACAGGAGTTTCCCATATTTTTCTACTTAAAATCCCCTAGTGAGATAAACTATTGAGTCACCTATTTTGTCCCTTCATTCTGTCCCTATCAGAATGAACTTCATTCTTCAGGGTAAAGCACATGCTTAAGGAAAGTCCTATTAAAATGTAGCTATTAACACAAGCCTGTAACCTATAAAGCATGAAATTCCAAACTGTGGTTTATGGATCCTTGAGAACAGATAGTCAGTAACCCTTGTATGTGAATAAAAGACAAGAAGGTAAAATCCAAAGCCAGAGAAAAGAGACCAAGTTTGAGGCTTGAGACTGGTGATCCTAGGAGAAAAAGAAAAGCGGGTTCTCTGCATGTGGGTGCCAGTCACACGAGATGGTGTTAACCCAGCAGATCACAAAACCAGGGTCTCCTGTCTTCGCCTCCATGGAGAGCACTTGACTCATTGACTCCCCAGGCTCCTTCCCTGCTTCTCCTGGGACAATGGGATTAGGGACTCAGAGCACTTTTAAAATATCCACATCTCCATCCAAAGGAGCCTAAGGGTTGATAATATCCCAGTCTTCCTCCATAAAGCCAAATAAGGAAATGGGCTCCCTCCTACTCGCATTTGAAAAAAATGTTTTTATTGAAGTCTTGACCTGGGTCTTAAATACAATAAGATCTTGGTCCTGGCAAGGAAAAAGAAATTCAAGGACATTGAAAAGGAATAGCAGGCACAGAGGCAGAACAAGAAAAGCACCTTCCCGACTCCAAACACAAGCATATCCTAAACTGGGCACATAAAGTGTGAAGTCCGCCTTTCTCCAGGAGGAGAACATGCTTGCAGGCGTGCTGAGTCGCTTCAGTCCTATCCAGCTCTGTGCAACCGTATGCATTGTAACCCACCAGGCTCCTCTGTCCATGAGATTCTCCAGGCAAAAATACTGCAGTGGGTTGCCATGCCCTCCTCCAGGGGATCTTTCTGACCCAGGGATCGAACTAGCGTCTCTTATGTCTCCTGCGTGGGCTGGCTGATTCTTTACCACTGGTGCCACCTGGGAAGCCCCAGGAGGAGAACAAGTGGAAGCACATTTGCCTCTTTCTCTAACATCTTCCAGACATTTATTCTGGCGGCTGTGGGCATGGGCAGGTGCAGGCTGGCTCTGTCCCCCTCTGGTTCTTCTCTGCTGAGTCAGGGTTTAATATTTATTGAAGGCCCCTTGTCCAATCTTAACAAACACTACATAATCAGACAATTGGTTTCTTCTCCGGCTTATCCACCAGCCTGCTCCTCGCTGAACAAGATTGATGACACGGATAAATCAGGGAGGGAGCTGGCTGCTGGCAGAAGTTTAATTAATGGATTTGATGTTTCTGTCAGCAAGTGCTATATTGGAACTGGCATCCTGGAAAACTTGAGGCTCTACACCCCTGACAGGATTCTCATCATCAGCCCACATAGCCAGGCTGCCTTGGGCTGTGGGAGGCCAGGACCCCCTGGGGGCAGGAATTCAGTGCAGAGCCTGGGCATTCCTGCCGCCCCATCCAGCCATAGGTGTTAGTTGACAGCTGTTCTATTAAAAGGACCTGTTGTCCTGGCCTCTCCCCAGAGTGGTCTGCATCTCAGCGTGCAGCTTCTTTCCTTTTAGCCTGTGGGACGTGTGTGTTGTTTGTTCTTAAAGCCGTCAGTGATCCCTGTGCTGACTGACATGTGCAGCTGTGCTGTTTCGTGTCCTTGATGAAGGAAACATGACTCCCAGGCCTGCCGTTGACACAGAGGCCACGGCTCATTGTCCAGGATCTGCTCCGCAGTGAGGCCAGCACGACCTGGCTTGGTGCAGGGTTGTGGGTGGGTGACGAGCAGCCCACAGCCAGATCCCTGGCTCTGAGCAAGGGGCCCTGATATTTGTGAGCCCCCAGGCCTTGAGTATTCAGGCTGGTGCAGTGGGGTTCTGGGTTGTATCGTGTCATCAGTCACCACACCACCAGCTGGTATTGACCTTGGGTAGTTCCCATGTAAAGGCTTTGGGGTTTTCCAAATACAAGTAAATAGATCTGCCTTTGCAGGAGGTAGGGTTCTCACAGTGGAGTGTTTCGAGTCTTCCCGCAAAAGGTGCAGGACTTCTTGGGCTCATTAAGACTCAGAACTGTGCTATCAGTATGCTTCCAGAGAGGCTGATGGTTTCTAAGAGGATGCCACGCTGCTTCATGGAAGGATATCATCTCACTGCAGCCTTTCTCAGCGCTCACAGCCCTTCATTCATCCTCTTGTTATTTAGTGAGTGTATCTGTTAGGCCCTGTTCCGTACCCTGGGGCAAAAGTAAGCGATTTTAAAAGTCCTTCTCATTTTTATGGTTCTTAAATATTTGGGGGTTATTGGAGAATGCACAGACAGGAATCAGACACAAATTATCCCGCGTGGGCTGTAAAGAGAAATAAAGCAGAGGACAGGGATCCAGAGGGAGCCAGGTGGGCAAGGGAGGTTGTTTCATTCATGATGGCCAGAGACACCCTCTGAAAAGACACCCGAGTGAGGCGAGGAGTGAGCCGTGAGGACTTCTGGGGAGCAGGTGATATGGTATGTCCACCGGCCCCGAGATGGGAGCAGGTTAGGTGGGATCAAGGACCCATCCGGAGGCCATCGGGCTGAGATGGAGAAAGCAAGGAGAAAGGTGGTGAGGTCAGAAGAGGAAGGATCTTCTGACCTTGAAGGCAGCACTGGCTGTGAACCCTCCAGAGAGGTGAGCGAGTCTGTCTGAGGCCGTCGGTCCCTGCTGCCCCAAACTCCTTCCTGAAGCTCTGCTGTCGGAACCAGGCCTCTGGGGCCTGCTCCAGGCTGTGGCCATCACTGTCCTTCAGATGTCAGCCCCTGACCTGTTGGGATGCACGTGGCCTAGGCCCAAAGAACTGGGACCCGGTTGGCTCAGCATCACAGCCTGCAGTACCCCCGTCTGGCTGTGTGACCTTCAGCCAGCTCGCTAACTTTTCTGTGCCTTGGTTTCCTTAAAAGCCGATGACGATGGCACCCACCTCACGGGTATTAAGGAAGCTGATAATGACACCTGTGACCTAGTGCGAGCCCAGTGACTGTTAGCTCCTGTTCCCTCCGCCAGCCTGAGACTGGGTGGAGGGCAGCGGCTCTGCCTTAGTATCCCTGCACCCCACCCTCGCTCCTGGTCCCACGTCTTGGCACAGTGGGTGCTGAGTGGCAGAGGCGCACCTGTGATGCTGGGCCAGGGGTCCGCGTTCTGCCGAGCCCCTCTCTGGGGCTCTTGTAATGATGGGACAGTCACTCCCCCTCCCTGTGGCAGTGCGAGAGCCCACCCTTGGCCTCCTTTCTCTGTGTAGGAGCCCAGCGCAAGCGCGAGTCCCAGGTGAGCTCACGCTGTGCTTCTGCACGGCCCCTTGTGCACTTTCTGCCTCCTCCTCCTCTCTGCTCAGGTCCATTTTCCTTCTTCTCGGTGAGTAGGCCAGCAGCCCCTCCAGAACTTTGCAGAATTAGAAGTGTTATCCCTGCTGTGGGCCACCTTCGTGCTGTGGACCTTCGTGTGAGATGGTAGGTACACAGCCAGGAGGACAGAGGACACAGATCCCGGGGGCAGAAGAGCATCCTCCAATCCACTTGTCCCATGGTTTTCTACCAGAAAACTTGCATTTGGCTCTTTTTGCAGTGCAGATGTACTGGAGTGGGTTGCCATTGCCTTCTCTGTTAGCAGCAGCAGCAACAGTGCAAATGTCCAATTTGAAAAAATGTATTGTTGTTCAGTTGCTAAGTCGTGTCTGACTCTTTGAGACCCCATGGACTGCAGCACACAGGCTTCCCTGTCCTTCACTATCTCCTGGAGTTTGCTCAAATTCATGTCCATTGAGTTGGTGATATCATCCAACCATCTCAACGTCTATCGCTCCCTTCTCCTCCTGCCCTCAATCCCTCCCAGCATCAGGGTCTTTTCCAACGAGTTGGCTCTTTGCATTAGGTGGCCAAAGTATTGGAGCTTCAGCATCAGGCCTTCCAATAAATCTTTAGGGTTGATTTTCTTTAGGATTGACTGATTTGACTCCTTGCAGTCCAAGGGACTCTCAAGAGTCTTCTCCAGCACCACGGTTTGATAACATCAATTCTTTGGCACTCAGCCTTCTTTATGGTCCAGCTCTTACATCCATACATGACTACTGGAAAAGCCATAGCTTTGACTTTTGAAAAAATAAGGAAAGACAAAACAAAACCAAAAACCAGAGCTACATTTGTATCCCCAAAGATTTTAACTAGTAAAGGCAGTTACTGAGCTAAGGCATGTGTTTCATTTAATTTACCAGGGGCTAAATTAGCTTCATGGTAACAGGATTTATATCAATGTTGGTTCCCATGATCTGTCCCAAAAAACCTGTTAGAGGTAAGAACACTCCTAGTAATATTTCCTGGAAAGAGTTAAAAGACCCCCTCCACAAAAAAAAGAAAAAAAAAAGAAGAAGAAAGAAAAGGAACTGCTGCTTGATGCTTAATGAGGCCCCAAACCTGGTGAGCATGCTGCTTCATTATTTCTCATGCTGAGGAGAGCACACCTGCTCAATTCTGTGTTGCTAAGTGTCTCTCACTGCAGCATGCATCCCTGCCAACAAAAGGAAAGCCACTTGGCTGCAGACGCTTGTCACCCTCACGTTGCCAGCAACTCTCCGTCTGCTAGTTGGCTGGGGAGACTGGGGGTGGCCAGCACGTGGGGAGATGTGATTGGGGAAGCACTCTCTGCCCTCCTGGGATGTGGAGCAGGAGGCGTGGGCCCACTTCCAGAACTGCTCCTACCAGGAAGAAAAGCAAAACTCCCCAGTGCCACTTTGATGAATGGTTTAGAATAACAAAGCTGAGTTCATCAGAGGCCTACCTTCTGGAATCAGTGAGGGAGATGGAGGAAAGAAATGAGGCTTATGCACAACAGAAATTTTTAGCGGGTACATGCTCATAAGTGTGACCCTCCCCAACCAGAGTTTTGGCTGAGATTGTAGATTGCAGGTGGTTGCAATGAGGCTTCATGATCTCAGGCTGCATTCAGGCAAGTGGAGGTTTCAGGCCCAACCTCATGGTGATGGCACGTGCCCTCTGTACCAGGCAGATGACACGTTCCATTTCAGAAGGTCCTCGCCTGCCTGTAGGATGCTCAGAGGATGGGGATGAGGGTGGTGAGGGGTCATGGAAGCGTCTCAGGTGATCACCTGCTCTTTGAGCTGCCTGCACGTTCCGAGGGCTGTTGAGGGGAAGCAGAGTCTAGCTCTATGGGAAGTCTGATTACTTTACAGCCTGCTCTGAACACCCACCTCCTGGGGATGCTGGCTCAGGGGTTGCAGTCTTGCGCCTTCAAGGGGGGCTGGAGTCCTGCCCTCCTGACCATGGCACCAGGTGGAGCCTCACTCCAGCTGAACCCTGGGCATTATTTGTAGAGTTTCACTCCACGTGGTTTCTTTTGTTGGTGGATTTCCGTTTGACTTGTACATCAAGAAAAGGGAAAGCTATTTTGATTATTTGCCAAGCTAATTTAAAGGCACACATGAGATCATTGCGTGGTAAACTGCATCTAATAACAGCAAATTAGATGAATTTGAAGAACCTTTTTTCCAGTAGTGTATGTGCCTCCTGAATTGAATTATTCAGTTAAACAAGCTCATGTATTCTAGAGGTTTTAGTCAATCATAAACACAATTTTAAAACCAAAAAACCCTTTAATGGAATCTGGGTTTTTGCATTGGGAAAGCTTGAGCTCCTTTACTGGATCTGCAGGGCTCC
>NW_011494859.1:1910550-1914002 GCF_000754665.1 Bison bison bison
CAACCAGTGCTGAATGCTGGCCCAGGCCAGGTTCCGATGACGTGGCAGCATGGCTTGTGGCCCCTAGGTCCTCACTGAGGCCTCTGGTCCAGGCCAAGCAGGTGACAACGAAGCCAAGCCTCTGCCAGGGGGAGTTGGGGGTGGGCGGGGCTCTACAGGGACAGGTGGGCCCTGGAAGAGCCACACAGCGAGCACAGGCCCCACCCACACCTGCAGGGCAGGAAGACTTCTGGAAGAGTGGCCATGGAGAACTAAACCATGAGAAGAAGTTATCCAGGGGAGAGCAGGGCGAGCAAGCTTGACAGGAGGAACACAGAGATGCTCAGGCAGCCGCTGGAGGGTGTACAGAAGGTGGGCCCTGCTCAGGGCCTCTCCACCCTGAGAACAGAGGAAAAGTCTTTCCAGCCTGGTTCTCACTCCCTCCACCCACCCAAATTTGTCTTTTCTCAGCCCCCTGCCTGAACCGCATGTAAACACTACCACACAGACCGGCTAGGATTCCCAGGCCAGGCCTCCCACCCTGCTGCACCAGCTGCTCTCCTGTCTATAGACAGCCCATCCCCCGGCCGCCTGGGAGAGCCCAGATCCAGGCCTGGTCCAGACAGCCTGCTCCTCCTGCCCGTCGGTGCCATTCCTGGTGACCTTCTCCTCCTGACTCACTTGGCGGTGGTGATTCTCAACAAGGGAGTCATGCTGCCTTCTGAGTTCCTAAGGGGAAAACCACGGACCTCGCTCCTGGGCTCCAGCCTTGTGGAAAGTCTCTCCTGACCCTGTCTACGTGATGTTGAGGGTGGGGCAGCAGTTATCTTAACTCACCTCCTGGTACCTTAAGTTTACCTTTAAAGCCTGGAGGAAGGGAAAAGGGCTTTGAAACATAGCCAGTTGAAACTCCGACTTCTCCAAGGCTTCTGTCCTGTAGCCAGCATCCTTGAGGCCTCCTTTCCTGCTTTTACTGCCACGGGGGTCTAACAGAGCTTGAAGGGCGTGCAGGTGGGTCCTCCAGGATCTGAGTGGCCGTCTCTCCACCTGGATTCTGTGCTACAGTGTCCCAGGCAGCGATTCAGGAGGTCCCCATCAAGTCTCTGTGCACAGGCCAGTTATGACATGTTCTGTTACTGACCAAGGAAGGCATTTTGAGGCTCTTCCTACACAGGTTGGGAAGAATCCTCCCCCAAGGAGGTCATAAGATGTAGCAAAGATAGCCAGAGCTGATTTCTTGAACCAAAGGGAGTGAGGTTGTTCATGGTGCCATTCAGCACAGTCTGCAGGGATGCTCGTCACTCAGACCAAAACCAGCCTGCCTTACACTCATTTCTAAAAATCTTTTGCCACAGCTAGCACTTTGCATCATACTTAGTAAAGTAACAGCTTCATTGAATATAGTTCATACAGCATAGTTGAAAGTCTACAGCACGTCTCTTTCCCTTCCCCAGCATCTGGGCTGTGCTGGTCCAGGGAGACCGACATGGGCAAGGAGGAATAAAGATCAGAGATAGGGCTTCATTGTTGGCATCAGGCTTTCCTGAGACTCAGATTGGAGAGCTCAGAATTTACCAAGTCATGGAACTAAACACAAGGAGGCCAGTTATCACTGTAAGTTACTGCACACAGCATATGAGCTTTGTGTAAGCTTTTCAGGAGGTTTTGTGGGCATTGGAAAACCATAAGCAGCAGTGAACTCATCTGTCTTGTTTTAATGGGATTTTTCTCTCAGTGTACAATTTTAATCTCCAAATGAAAGCTACTTTGGCTGATTCAGTTTTCTTAAGTTAAAAAAAAAAAAAAAGAACATTTAAACATAACCAGCTGAAGTTCAAACCCCACAGAAGGAGCCTTTCCTCAGCCCAGCATCACAGGCAAACATTTTTCCCCGCTGCTCTTTTTCAGCGAGTTGCAGACCTGGAACAAGAAAATGCACTCTTGAAAAATGAGAAGGAGCAGCTTAACAACCAGATCCTGTGCCAGTCTAAAGGTAGGTGCCAAGTGCTGGATTTTTCATTTTGGATTGGAATTTCTTTTCCAGACTGACTTCCCCCTGAGATTTCCACCAGGCGTGGTCTGGGTGCCACAGTGGGCAAAGGGTTCTAACAAAAGGAAGCTGAAAAAGAAGGGTGATTTTTAAGATCCTGCTGCCGAATTTAGTTTCAGGAGGTATCATGCAGTGAGACGCACACATAATAGATGAATAATGCATGAGATCTGAGTTGGGAGACCGTGCGCTCCAAGAGTGACGATGCAGTGTGCTAGCATCTGCGTGACTTTGAGCGAGTCCCTCGGTGACTGCAGTCCTCAGTTTCTTCATCTGCAAAATGGGCATAAGCCTGTGACCTACTTAGGATGATGCTTGACCTGTCGTGAGCCCTTAGGAACCGTCGTTATTGCTATTTTCAAGTTTAGCATCCACCGTACCTGCTGTGGTTTCTTCTCCCCAGTGGGTCACCTGTCAGTGTTTGCTGGAGAGGGGGTTGCGGGCCAGATCAGGTCCCCTCTCTCGAACATGCACGACCTGGGCTGCTGTCAGCTCCTGTACGATGCCTGATCAAAGAGGAGCAGGGCGTGCAGACCCCAGTTCTCCCGTGACTCAGTGCGGCCTCCAGCAGGTGGCTCCCCTCCTGTCCCAGCTCCTCCACTGGACTATGCGAGTGCACAGACCTGCCCAGCATGCTCCTGTTGAAAACATTTAATAGTTCTAAATTTCCCTTTAAAAATTGTCTCTTTTCCACTGATTCGAATCTCAAGTGTGGGTGGGAGAAAAGCCCATCCACATTCCCTCCTTCCCCTAACATAACCTGCGGCCTGGTCTCCTGGAGCCTCCTTTAATCCCTCTGCACACCAGGCACCTGAGCGGCCAGGAATAGGGAGGCGCGCTGGGTCCTCCGTTGCTGTGACCGCTGTCTCGAGGGAGGGGCAGGCGCAGTAACCGAGGGAGATGTGGTGTGCGAGGCGGCTTCTCTCCCTGGCCCCTGGGGGTGAGAGGGGCCTTCTTCCCTTCTGGACTGGAGCCGGGTCCACA
Source organism: Bison bison bison (assembly GCF_000754665.1). Taxonomy (NCBI): domain Eukaryota; kingdom Metazoa; phylum Chordata; class Mammalia; order Artiodactyla; family Bovidae; genus Bison; species Bison bison. The sequence continues at coordinate 1,913,564 of NW_011494859.1, forward strand.
CTGCCCTGGGCTCTGCTGTCGGGGAGGTCGTTGAATAGACTCGCCTAGTATCTGTGTCATGAGCTTGTTGTGGGCGGCCTTTTAACCAGCGGTTAGTCACTTGTCTCCGAGTGAGCGGACGTGAGGGACAGCCACACTGACGCAGCGCTGTGGCTGCGGGCGCTTGCTTTCCAGATGAGTTTGCCCAGAACTCTGTCAAGGAAAACCTCATGATGAAGAAGGAGCTGGAGGAGGAGCGCTCCCGTTATCAGAACCTCGTGAAGGAGTATTCCCGGCTGGAGCAGAGATACGACAACCTTCGGGATGAGATGACCATCCTAAAGGCAAGGAGGGCAGTCCAGACGCCCACCCACCAGCTCTGTGCCCTTTTCCCCACCCAGCACGGCTCTCTGCATGGCAGTGCCCTGGATCAGTGTCCCCGCTACCCGCCCCCCACCCC
>NW_011494859.1:1914102-1914535 GCF_000754665.1 Bison bison bison
GCACCCGTGGGTGGTTCTCACACAAGCAAGCGGCTGGGTGATGAGTCGTTCCCAAGGGCAGCTGCTTTTCCAGCTTTGGGGTCTTATGAAGATTTCAGGACTTGAAGAGAAATTCTGCCTGCATGAATGTATCCCCTTTCTTATTTCTGTTCTGGAAAAGCCCCTGTGTGAGAGCGGGAAGGGTGTGGGAAGCGCACACTGCGGGCAGGCCCTCGAGAGCCTGATGGTTTGTCCTAATCCTCAACGCACATGTGAATACATAGGCGCATTTTCATATTTCAAGATTTGCCATTCTTTTTTATCCCATGTAACTGTTCCCTCTCGAAATGCACAAACAAGACTAAGTTAATTGCATAGAAACCAGGAAGAGAAGCTGAATAGGAACATATATAGAGATCTAAAATTTTCCCACCAAGATCACTTTGACTCTCAA
>NW_011494859.1:1914657-1930815 GCF_000754665.1 Bison bison bison
ATAAATGGTAAGCTCTATTTCTAATATGCTTACTATTTTGAAAAACCAAGATCAGTGGCACGCAGGTTGAAGCATGGGCCGCGAGGGGCTGGAGTGAAGCCTTCTCCTCAAGAGGGAGGCTGACAACAGGACTGTGTGCACTTCAGGGCGATGGGGTTAAGGGTCGTTTCAGAAAAAATCTGCCCAAGAGTTGGGAGTTTGCACTGAGGGAACGCAGTCCCGCTGTGGGGCTGTGTTCTCCTCGAGGTGTCACTCTGTTGCTTGGCTGGCTGGATGGAAGAACTGTAGGTGAAATTTCTTATTGGAACAGCTCTATTTAGCCATCATTCCAAGAATCAGTGGTACCTATTCTTGTTGACAAGTGAGGCGGAAGTCTACTCTAGGGTCTGCCGTTACTTGGAAAATGATAGCTCTTATTAACATTAGTTCATTTTGAGTTTTCACATTTCTCTCCCTGAACAGCAAACCCCAGGCCACCGGAGGAACCCGTCAAACCAAAGCAGCTTAGAATCTGACTCCAATTACCCGTCCATCTCCACGTCTGAGGTGGGAGACACAGAGGACACCCTCCAGCAGGTGGAGGTGAGGAAGGCAGGCTCTCGGCTGGTCTCTGCGCCCCGGGGCAGGGCGGGGTTGGTGCCCTGCGTGGAGCCCCCAAGGCTGGCAACCACAGTGCCTACGGCTTATTTCTGACAGAAGGGCCGCTCGGACTGTGGTGGACTTCTTGACTCTCTTATCAGCTCTCTGGAGTTGTTATTTTCTGCGCAAGGCAACAAGTTATTGTTCCCACTCTACATAAAGGAAGATCCCTGATTCCTCTTGCAAAACTGAGGACCTACTGCAGAGAGGTGAAATAGCTGGAGGAGCTAAGTCATTAAAACATGTAAATTAGCATCCCCACTTACTGTCACGGTGCACATAGTCATATCAACAGATACACAAGAAAATGTTCCTTCCTGACTTAGCAGCTGGATAAAACTCTGAGAACAGCAACAAATATTTCAAACTATAGATATTTGCGGAATGACTGTATCTTTGTCAGTAATGGCCTCTTACAATCACTCGATGGTCTTTATAGTCTGTGTGTGATTTTATCAAAGGTACGTAGACACACGATTTTTCCTCTGGCATTTGAAAAGCAGAAAATGACAAGCATGTAAAACTTTATGTAGGACGTGGAGATAGATGTGGAAGAGATGAAAACAAACGTGACAAATGAAAAACAAAAAAACAAATGTACTTTGAGACGTCCCTGTGCCAGACACTAGAGAAACAGTAGGGGCTGACCCAGAGGAGGTCCCTGCCTGCATGAAGCTTGTCTGATGAAAAGCTAGACAGTAATCAGTTGAAGGAAGATGCTGGCTTAAGTCCCTTCATTTTGCTTTGCAATCTCCTCCTTTTTCAGAGGCTTTGGTCAGCCTGAACGCCAGATGCACCACCCAAGTGTTTCTTTGTGTGACAAGTTTATATGCAGACATAAGCACTTCCATCAGTGGATTTATGTCCTTTAAGGAAACTGAGGCTAGGTCTTGGGACTGGCCGAGCAGTACACCCAGTGCTGGATAAGCACAAAGCATTCATTAAGTGCTGATGAACCAAGTTTTGTTGTCCCATATGTACACATGTATACTTTCTAAAAAAAACTTTTCATTTTGTATTGGGGTATAGCCAATTAACAAACAGTGTTGTGATAGTTTCAGCTTAACAGCCAAGGGACTCAGCCATAGGTATACATGTTTCCATTCCCCCCCCTTAAAATCCACGTGGATATGCTTGTGCAGATATCCGTGTTTGTCACCCCCACATTTGACAAACTCTTGAGGACAAACCCAGGCATGAATCTTAAGGAAGAAACCTACTGGGAATTGGTGGTGTGGAGCCTGTTGGATAAGTGGGTTGCCTGGCAGGACAAGTGATGGTTTTGTTTCGAGGTGCAGTCGCGTGGTGTTTGACAGCCCATTTATAGTCATTAGCAACCACACTGATCCTGTATCAGAACGCATTGCATCCTGGGTTTTACAGTGTCCCTGGTTCGAGACCATTCTCTAGAAATGAGCTCTTTTAACTTCCAAATAAAGTGGCTGTGTCTTTATCCATCTGTTCCTGGAGTGTATGATCGGTCATCTTAAGTGTCTCACACGGGAGCAATACAGGTGACTGAGACGCAGATGTTATCCAGGCAGAGAGTGAGCCTGGAGCACCAGCTTTAATATGAGAACGCCACATGGGTGGCGTTGGCTTTGTCTCAGAAGTCTGGATTGGTGATGTCTAGGAGGGAGACGGAGGACAGACAGCTGACATGAGGGACATGTGTGTTGCCTAAGGCATCCGTGCTATTAAAACCTTCTCTTCCTGCTTCCTGTCTTCCCCGGAAGGAAATTGGCCTGGAGAAGGCAGCCATGGACATGACCGTCTTCCTGAAGCTGCAGAAGAGGGTGCGGGAGCTGGAGCAGGAGAGGAAGAAGCTGCAGGTGCAGCTGGAGAAGAAAGAACAGCAGGACGGCAAGAGAGTCCCGGTGCGTGAAGGGGCTGCAAGCCTGCAGGGGCACGCTCCCAGGGTGCTGGCCTCAAAATGACCCTGCTCACTCCTGCCAGGGCACATGGGCCGGGTGTGACCCCGCAGGGTCGTGCTGGGCCTGGGTGTCAGGGAAGCACTTCATCTCTTGTTGGTGACCTATTGAGTCTTCTCTGCCAGTGCCCACATCACCCTAGTCGGACAGGAGTCCACTTCCCAAGTAACCCCAGGGCAGAGAATTTCCACTAGTGAAGCCAGTCCAGTGGAGACCTGTATCATTGTCCCCCCCTTGCAAAGAGAACCAGGGTGTGATTAGAGTATAAATACAGGTGGCCCTCTGCACAGTTGCAAATTCACCTGTGACTCTAGTCAGCCGTGGTTCTACCTCTGAGGAGTCAACCAATCACCAATTGTGTCCTGCTGAAGAATTTACCATTGAAAAGCACGGAAAATTAAGACTCATGCAGTACAAACCCGGGATGGTTCAAGGGTCGACTGTGTAGGCAAAAGTCAAATCTGAGAAAATCGATGGCCTTTTGTACCTGGAATCCAGTGTGGGCTTGAGTTTAACCCCATTGGGTCAGGGGCAGGGCCAGTTTGCAATCAGTCACCCTTCTTTCGTAGGACTGTACCTTCGTCTCAATCTAAGTTATCATCCACATCTTGGGTCTTGAAAAGATATTTCTTGAAACCTTAGTGTCTCCAGATGTATGGCTCCATCTATGGACCTACCGGGCACCTGTGCAGCGCTCAGCGTTGTGCTGGTGTCAGACTCATTGTACGTGTTGAATGTTTATTAAATGAGGGAAATTCAAGCAAAAGAGAAATTCACAGATTGACTAGACTGTAAATTTGAGGGATGTGTAATCTAGTTCAGTAGGACCAGATATAACATAGATGAAAAATGAAAATACCACCGGTGGTATTTTTAGTAAGTGCCAGGTTGAGTACAGATGGGTTGGTGCTGTAGGAATAGAGTCCACTGCCGTTAGCAGTGATGCAGAGGTAAGCGCCACTTGCTGTAAGGACCACTTCTGATGGGACTCGAGGCCATCCTGCAAGGATCACATCATTAGCTGACCTCATAGTGGGTTTGTGGAAGGCCTTGCATCTATTTTCAGGCCCTAATTGTCCATTGTGGGGTTTGACCCGCTCCCTGCACCCTCAGCCCCGCCCCCATCCTACCCCATCCGACCCCCTTTCTAATCAAGCATGATACAGACGCTGATCTGTGTTGCTGGTAAATTCCTAGGCTTTTTCTTGAGCAGGAATTGGGGAGGTAAATCTTGCTGATGGATTTAAATCTCTCAGGTGGATTAGATGCAGAATGGAGAGTGAAAGGATTAGGTTTATAAATGACTCATTCAATTAAGAGAGAAGCTGCCCTGACAGGCACGCACGAATCAAATAGATGAAAAACTCACAGACATCAAACCAGGCCTGACCTGGAAGTTCCTGGCCGCTTGGCTGGCCCTGCTGGCTCATTCTGCAGGCTCCCCACCCCAGGGCTGCCAGATAACTTCAGAATCTTGGCTTTCAGACTTCTGCTTGTGTTGACACCAGAGAAAGTGGGTATGGTGGTGGTGGTGATTTAATTGCTCAGTCGTGTCCAACTCTTTGCAACCCCATGGCCTGTAACCACCCAGGCTCCTCTGTCCATGAAATCTCCCAGGCAAGGACTCTTTGAAACCCCATGGACTGTAACCACCCAGGCTTCTCTGTCCATGGAATTTCCTAGGCAAGAATACTGGAGAGGGTGGCCATCCCCTTCTCCAGCGGATCTTCCCGACCCAGGGATCCAACCTGATCTCCTGCATTGCAGGCAGACTCTTTACCCTCTGAGCCACCAGGTAGGCTCAGAAAGGGTATATCTCTCCTTAAAAATAATGACTGAGCAAGAGTTAGAACCACAGGTTTGGCTCAGAGCCCTGGAATGTGCATGAACATCTCTGCTTAAGAAGAATGGCCTTGTTTCCGCCAGAATTCAGTAAAGAAGGCAGAAGTAGGGAGGGGAGGGTATGGGATCTCTCTGCAGAAATCCTGAAACTGAACTTTCTGAGAGCATGTTCTGGGGTCTGCCCTTGGTCCCTGGAGGAATTCTGAGCCACCTGGGTCTTTATTCTGGAGCAGTATGGCCCCAGGCTCAGCTCCAGAGAGAGGCCAGGCTCTGGATGTGGAATGACAGGGAAGACAGTAGGGAGTCTATCAGCGTGGGTGCGATTGAGCCTGCCGTGGTGGGGACCCTCTAGGACAGCCAGTCGGAGTGTCTGACTTCCCATCCCCCCTGCTCCCTCTCCTCCGGCCTGGCTACCAGAGGGTTTCCAGTGGGCGATCCACTTAGAAACATAACTGCCAATCCACGTTAATACAGCACTTCAGGTTTTGCGTAGTCCATTTTCCAAGAACCTAAAGCTCTCAATGTGGGGCAAACCCCTGTTGCATTAGGACACCAGTGCAGGCCTCTCCCCAGGGCAGCAAGTCATAAGCTGACCCTGAGTGGTCACGGCCCCACCCCTGGGGATGCTGGGAAACGAAGCAGAGGCTGAGACCCTGGAGAGCTGCTTTCCCAGGTCACAGGCTGGAAACCGTGGAGCCAGTGTCACTGTCCTTGACCTCAAAGGGGCTGCAGGAGGGGCTCAGATCCAGCCCCTTCCTCCCAGCCTGGGACACACCTCCTCTGTCGACAGCTGGACTTCAGGCTGCCAGCACTCTGTATAATCTAATTAAGTTCTGTCAGGTTTAACTCCCTAAACCCTCTCATTCATGGACCGTCACCCACTACTTGAGATCACCCCAAGCAGTTAACCCTTTACAGAGGTTTGTCTACCCCTTCTCAGTGGACAAGTCAAGTCTAAGAGCTACCAGACAATTCCAAGAGTCATTGGCTCAGCTGAGTCCTAATGGGCGAGTATTCCTGTGGTTGTCATCGACAATCCCAGGGGTGCAGCTGTGATGTCAGACCACACCCACAGTGCTCTGCGTGGGCCAGCTGGCTCACTGCCTGTCGTAGGGTCTTATAAGGACCTGGAGGAAGCAGACTTCTCTACAAGGTGCTCAGAGTAACTTAGCTGGGAAAACAGACGGTTCATATGCACATACATCCCCCAAACAACCGAAGAGGAGCTCGTCAACCTCATAATAAGTACAGAATTATTATGTTAACCTTCTTAGTAAGCACGCAAGTCTGATGGTGTTAGTTTTGTAGGGCTGCTGAAACAAAGTACCACAAACTAGATGGCTGAAAACAACATGAATTTATCCTCTCATGGCTCTGAGCCCAGAAGTCAAAAATTCAGTGGTCGGCAGAGCGGTGCTTTCCTAAGGGCTCTTGGGAGATGACCCCAGTCTCTGCCCGCATCTTCAGGTCACGTGGCACTCCTCCCTGTGTGGGTTTCTTTTTTTCTCCTCATAAGGACCCCAGTCATATCTGACTAGGGACCATCCTAATGACCTCATCTTGACCTGCTCACATCTGCAAGGGCCTGTTTCCAAAGGGGATGACATTCACAGGCACCAGGGGTTAGGACTTCAGTGTATCTTTTTAGCAGACATGGTTCAACCCATAACAGTATGATTTGTATTCAACCTGTAGGTGCTCATGAAGATCATGTGAACGAAGTTATGTAGGGGATGTGGGCAGGCAGGGAGGGGTTATTTACGGAGAGCTCTGTGGTGACCTAAGGTAGGAAGCTGCACTTTGGAGGCAGAAAGGAGACGGACACACGGAGGGTGAGGGTGCTGGGTTCACGAGGAAGGGTCAAGCCCCTCCTGACCATGGAGGGAGGTCCTCCTGGGGAGCAGCTGTCCTGTGGCCCGTGCTCACCTCTCTGCCTCGTTATCCACACAGGCGGAACAACCAAGCAATGACTCAGATTTGGACCAGGATGCAGATCTAGCCTACAACAGTCTGAAGGTAAGATTCTTGGAAGACAAGCTTCCTTGAACTGCCCCTGTGGAGGCCTGGTGATGACTTGGGCGGCAGCAAAGCCTCCTGAGCTCCCATCTGCTCTAAGTGGGGCCATCAGCACGGTTTCCTCTTCCTGCGTTTGTTTCTTCATCTTCAATATGAGGGAAAATTTGTATGGTGGCTCAGATGGCAAAGAATCTGCCTGCCATGCAGGAGCCCTGGGTTCTATTCCTGGGTCAGGAAGATCCCCTGGAGAAAGGAATGGCTACCACTCCAGTATTCTTGCCTGGAGAAAATCCCATGGATAAGAGGAGCCTGGCAGGGTTGCAAAGAGTCAGACACGATTGAGCGACTAACAGATGTCCTCCACAAAACTATATATGCTAATAGGAAATGTTCCCTCTATACAACACCCCCGGCCCAAAATTTGCCAGTTTTCCACACCAAACAATTCTCCAGTTCTCTGTGGACACCAACTAGGTGTCCTTCAGTTAAATTCAGTTCCGGTACAAAGTACTGAGAGTTGACAGAGAAATGCCCACGTGGGCAGTGGAGTGGTGGGAAGGACCCTGTACCAGCCTCGGAACTCACCTTCTCTGCTCCACCCTCAGTTTCCTCATTCATTAAAGAAAGGGGTTATGCCCAGTGATCTCCCAGCTCTGTGATCCTATGGCTCTGTAACAAGTGTGCAACCAATGCCCGCTTATCCATGTTCTTGGTTTTCTCTGGGAAACTTTGAATTCCATGTATTCCAGGACCCTGTCAGCAATTTATATAAAATTATCAGACTTTAAATTGCCTGACTTCATCTTAAACACAAAGTTAAATATTTTGCCTTGAAATTTTAAATACATTCCAAAATTGAGTTTCAATAGTATTCTTGACTCTGTACATAGGCAATTTTTTTCTCTGCTAGCACTGGCAGTTGGTGGCTTTCTGTATGACCAAACCAATGTTCTTGGTCTCTTCTCCAAAACACCAGTCCGTGTGATGCTCCTTAGAAGATGGGGGCAGAGAGGCCCCTCTAGACAAATAAATTTAGGACATTGTGGTTTAGTCGCTAAGTCGTGTCTGACTCTCATGATCCCCATGGGGTGTAGCCCACCAGGCTCCTCTGTCCAGTGAATTTCCCAGATAAAAATACTGGAGTGGTTGCCATTTCCTTCTCCAGGGGATCTTCCAGATCCAGGGATCGAACCCGGGTCTCCTGCATTGCAGGCAGATTCTTTACTGACTGAGCCACCAGGGTTAGGATAACCTTTTGTAAAGTCAAAAAATATATTAACATATTAGGGTTCCAGGAAGTCCTCTGTTAACATGTGGACACTTTAACCCAGTGCTTCCATGAAGAAAGATTTTGTAGCTGGACGCATCTAGAAATACAAACCCTGCTGAATCACTTAGAGGCATGCGACCCTAGTAGGGGTATCATGTCGGATCCTTAGTACCAATAGCTCTGGGTTGTGGTTTCAAGTTCAGGCCCAGACTTTGACCTCTTGCTGACATAGTCAGAACCTCTCTGTGGCCCGACATTAAAATGGGAAGTTTAGTGTTAGCTTCCCAGGCGGGCAAGGCTGGTGATCAAGGAAGGTGGTGGAGGAGGAAGCCCTCCTGGGAAGGGTGCCCTGACCCCAGGGAGTGACAGGGGTGTTGCTGGGCCGCCTCCCAGAGGCAGGAGCTGGAGTCGGAGAACAAGAAGCTGAAGAATGAGCTGAACGAGCTGAGGAAAGCCGTGGCCGACCAAGCCTCGGAGCACAGCCCGGCTGCCGCCGGCACCCCCGACAGCTACAGCCTCCTGCTGAACCAGCTCCGGGTGGCCAACGAGGAGCTGGAGGTGCGCAAGGAGGAGGTTCTCATCCTGCGGACCCAGATCGTGAGCGCCGACCAGCGCCGCCTGGCGGGCAAGGGCTCGGTGAGGAGGGGCCCGCGGGCCAGTGCGGGGAGAGGTGCTTTCCTTAGGTGTCTTCACCCGGGAGGGTCTTCAACCTACAAGACCAGAGTCTTTTGCTCTAGAGTTGGCTCTAAAAGTAGAGCAAGCTACCTGCTGTCCTCCCAGCATGACTTCATGGGAGACTTTGCTGGAAGCTTCTTGAATCCTCTGAAGTTACTCGATAGGAGCACGTTCATACTCGATAGGAGCACGTTCAGAAGGAACGAGGCGCAGAAGCAGAGCGCACCTGGGCCACAGCCTGAGCAGCTCCCCTTGCCTGCCTTTTCACCTTAGGCCTTGTCCCTTGTTACTTTGTTACCTAGGTGGAGAAAGTCTTTCCTCTCTCTCTTAGCCTCCCAGGGTGACAAGTCAAATGCAGCATTTGTGCCTAATGTTTCCGCCTCCTGCACAGATTGAGGAGCAGGAATGGAGGGGCCAGGGGCCGCCTGGGCTGCCCTGGGCATGGGCCTAGGGTGTGGTGGGGCAGGTGTGTGAGCAGCACTATTTGTGGGGGATGTCACACCGCGACAGACTTCGGCTGTGTCCTCTGCATTCGGGGAGCTTTCTCCTCCAGGGACATCTTGCCTCCCTCCACCCCATCATACCAGCCCCCCTGCTCTGCACTCGCTGTCTTTCACAGCCAGGCCTTATTGCTCCCTGACTCTCCCCATGTGATTCTAAAATCTCATTCCTGCCAGGGATTAACTCCTGTTATCTGAAGTCTTCCTGGGCCTTCATCTTTTCCCAAAGGCTCATTTTTTTTTCCACCTCTGTGTATGAAGTCATTTCATGACAGTTATTCGTATAACCAGAGTTCTTTCTCCCTTAATCGGGCATCTCCTAGGAGCCAAACATCAATGCCCGAACCAGTTGGCCGAACAGCGAGAAGCACGTGGATCAGGAAGATGCCATCGAGGCCTATCACGGGGTCTGCCAGACTAACAGGTAAGCCCCACCTCTCAGTGACTGCGCCTGGGGGAGGCGATCAGGCAGGGGCCCTGCCCAGCCTGGCACATGAGGCCCCTCCTCAAGCACTGACGAGGCCCTCCTCAAGCACTGACCATGCGCTCGGTATTGGTTATTATAGGAGATAAGTGGGGAGGAGTGGAGTCGGTGAGTCCCACGCACTGAAGTAGCCCACTGTTAGCGTCAGGAAGACTCCAGTGAACACCCCTGGAGCATCTAGAACCCAGATCCTCTGAAAAGCCCTGGGGAAAGGAGCTTCCCCAGGGAGGCTCGACAGGAGCAGAGGGAGGCCTGACTGGGAGTGACTTCTGTAGAAACGGGAACAGGCGTCAAGTGAGCCCACCTGAGTGGTAGCAGGGAGCCTGCCGCAGCTGCTTGCTGCCGTGCTACCGTCTTCACCAGCCTGGCTGGTGAACAAATGTGACGGTGGGCCCCGTGCCCTGTCATTTAGGACATGGAACCCACGCCAGGCCCTGCAGAGGTTGGATGGGAGACTCTGACCACTGCCGGATTGGCTAAAGTGAGATTTCCCAGGACTTCAGTGAACTGACCACCTTTGGTTCCCCCTCAAGGATGAGCTACCCAGGATTAAGGCAAAAGAGAGTGGCTGAGAGAGGCAGAGGACCCGGGGTGGAGCAGGGCCCTGGCGGTAGCACACCCGAGCACATGAGAGGGTGCACGGAGGATCTGTCTGCTCACCAGCTCTTGAGTGACAGCGCTCAGTTTCCTCGTCTGACCTGGGGACAGTCTTAGCAGCCTGCCGCACAGGGTGACTGGGATAGGCAAGTTCGTCCGCGCGTAGCTGAGTGGTGCCTGCCTGTGAAAGCGTGCAATTAGCAGTGTCGGTGTAGAAACTGTTAATAGTTGCGCCTCCTTCTGCCTCTCTGGGCGCTTGTGTCAAGTTGGAACTGGCCCTTTCCCCTGGCCACCTTTCTCTCTCCCTGAATGTTGATCAGTCACTAAGCATTTATTCAAAATTGCAGAAAGTGGACGTTGTCAGCAGGGGGCCCTGGGAATGCGTCGTGAACCGTTGGTAGGAAAGTCGCTGAATGACGTGAGGACTTCCCAGGGCTTTGATTCCCGGTCTCCTCATCTAGCTCCTCTTTCGGCCCATGACGAAGCTGAGCAGCTCAGGCCACACAGCAGGCCCGTAGCTGAGTCAGGGTGGAAGGCGAAAGGCTGGGCTGCTTCCAGCCGACTGCATAGGCTATACGAAGGTAAAGGTATTCTCTCAGGCCCCCAGGAGGAAACCATTTATTTCAAGAGAGCCATAATTCTTTTCCATAAAGGAAGGAAAAAAGAAAATGAAAGTGAATTTCTGCATGCCAAAACTGCAGGCAAGATTTACTCATTTTAAATTATCTTGGATGAAGATAAGAAATGAGATGAATAAGAAAAAGGAGCACAGATGACATTTAAAAAAATGTTTTTAAAAGAAAGAAGAAAACAGGGAGCTTGGTCCTGATGGCGGAGTGGGAGTATCTTTCTGATCTCCCTTTTTATTCATCTAGATGGTTTGTCAGGGTCCCAAGTCAAGGTTTTCCCAGGGCATGCTTAATACCCTGGATTCATCTTCCTTTACAGCAATGATAATGATGGTGATAAAATAAAAATAGCTTTCCTTATATCTTAAAATAATTCCGTGCCCAGCAAGCCCAGGGTACAATAGGGAACTAAGAGCCTGTGACACCGAGTTAAGTACAGAAGGGAGCCGCTGCCTCCAGGAGGGGAAGCCAGGGGAACCGGTTCTCCAAGTGCCTGGAAGGGACGTCAGTGGGTTTGTCAGTCTTCTTGAGTCCCAGCGGTCAGGGAGGACAGCCGTGGGCAGGCAGGCAGGGCCGGAGGATTGGGATCTGATTGCTGGGGCCCAGCCAGCAAGCACATCCTTTCCAGCAAAGGTGCTTTGAAGGCACAGTTGCTCTCGGTCTCCTACCATTTTCCTGTGGTTGAGTGTGTTCTGGCTTAAATGTAAATTGTATTATGCAGGGACAGTTTTGGAGTTCCGTGGTTGGAAAGTCTGTCCTCTCCCTAGAAAAACTTACACTCGTAACGCTGAATTTTTCTTAGGTTTCCAGAGAGAGTGTAGACACACACACACACACACACACAACCCCCAACCTGATCACAGCCCCTCCAAGAGCACTGGTTCCCAAGTTCAGAACCTTTTCACTTGCTAACTTTCATAGTCTATAGAGTTACTTTTCTGATCTTTGCCAACTGTGTCTTTTGTCCTCAAATGTAGGTCGAAAAGCCAGTGTTGAGGACCTGCTCTGAGAAGAGCCGCGGGAACAGGCATAGCACGTCTGTCTCCAGACACTCTCTCATTTTCACATCTGGGGAATTCAGAGAAAACCAGCATCGTTATCAGCATTTTATAAATGGCAGAACAAGAGTAAAGACAGGGCTGGTCTGTGCCCCAGAGATGGGCTGCCACAGACAGGCTGGTGTTTGGAGAGACTGTCTTTTAAGAGCTGTCTGGAGCCAGGTCCATCAGAGGGCTGGGAGACAGAGCTTCCTGCTGCTCTGAGGCTGGCTTGGCCTCTGGGCATGCTGGCGGGGAGGGGCGGTCACAGAGCTGCAGGGGGCAGGGGTGTGGGCAGGGCTCAGACCTGGCTCCAGGAACCGGTTCCCTTAGTTTCTGGCAAGTTCCACCCACACCTTGCCAAGGTGGTGGGCTCAGGGTGCATTCTTGGACCCTTCCTCAGGTCCCAGGAAACCTCCTCGCAGGCCCCTTCCACCCAGCAGGTGCCGGGAAATGACCGGAGCCCTGGGCATGAGAGCAGCTTCGCCATTGCCACCTGGGCTTGGGCAGCTGGGGGGCGGTGTGGGGGGGTATGTCACCCGCTAAGGGGCCTGTGCAGGAGAGTGGAGACCTTGTCCCACCAGGGAGGGGTTTGTGCAGCCACCTTGGGGTGGGGTTGGGGCTTGGAGTTAGGGTTCCTTTAGACTGGAGCCCCAGCAGCTGCAAGCTCTCCTGCTGGGCAGAGTGAAGAAGGGGAACTTGATTATGCTCAGCTTGTCTCACAGACCCAGCTCGGCTGCTCCTGGCTGGAAGCTTTCAGCGTTTTCCTTAACGTTCCCCAAACGCTCTTGGCCCTGAGCCATCAGCACAGTTTGCTATGATTCCACGGCATAACCATACCTGTCCACAAGCAGTTCCCTGCTGCATGGCCAGGCCTGTCTGTGGTCTCAACATCCCTCTCGCTTCTGGTGTTGGGGAGCTATCTTCCATTTCTCAGAGGTCCCAGAATCTCCTGGGCAGTGGGATAGAAAGTCTGGGTGGGAACTAAAGACGGAGCACAAAGCAGTCTTTGTAGAATTGGGACATCGACTGTCTCGGAGCTGGCAGGAACCACGCCTGTTCTGTTCACAGGACAGCAGGCTCTTACACTGGACCAAGGGCTTGCGGTCAGGTCCTGGTTTCCACAGTCTCCACAGAGGCAAAGTCATATTATCCCAGGCCTTTCCTGGTGCACGACTTTACGGTTTTAGGTTGTGTAATTATAGATCTAGAAGAAACTTCCCAGATAAGTCAGCTGAGCACTTTCACTTTACACCTGAAGAAACAGGCTCGGGCGTGTGGGTGGCTAGCCCAGGTAGGAGCTTGTTAGCCGAGGGGAGTGGCTGCCATGTCTTGCCACCTCCTGTGTTCGGGGACTCTGCCTGCCTCTTACTCGTGTGTGTGTGTGGTCTCTTTGGGAACAAGGCTCAGCACAGTGAGACATATGAATATCAGTTCAGTTCAGTCGCTCAATCGTGTCCGACTCTTTGCGACCCCGTGGACTGCAGCACGCCAGGCCTCCCTGTCCATCACCAACTCCCAGAGCTTACTCAAACTCATGTCCATTGTGTTGGTGATGCCATTCAACCATCTCATCCTCTGTCGTCCCCTTCTCCTCCCGCCTTCAATCTTGCCCAGCATCAGGAATGATATTAAGTGACATGAAGGACTTAAAACATTTAAGAAGTCAATTCCTGAGAGTTTGTTTGGGGTTTTCCTTCTTAAGCCACCAGGTGGCGCTCTCTCCCCAGCTCATCACCCGCCCCCGCCCAGTGGTGTGGAAGGAGGAGAGGCAGACCCCTTCATGGGAAGCAAAAGATAGGCCTGGAGCTGGCTGTTGCTGCTGCTGATAAGTTGCTTCAGTCATGTCCGACTCTGTGCGACCCCAGAGACGGCAGCCCACCAGGCTCCCCCGTCCCTGGGATTCTCCAGGCAAGAACACTGGAGTGGGCTGCCATTTCCTTCTCCAATGCATGAAAGTGAAAAGTGAAAGTGAAGTCACTCAGTCGTGTCCGACTCCTAGCGACCCCATGGACTGCAGCCCACCAGGCTCCTCCGTCCATGGGATTTACCAGGCAAGGATACTGGAGTGGGGTGCCATTGCCTTCTCCGGAGCTGGTTGAGTGGTTCTTAATTTACTCGTGTGCCTGACTTCCGGAGCTCAGTGGATGACTGGGCTGCATGGTTCTCTACTCCAGTCTTTCTGCCCTATGCCTGGTGTGTTATAAGAATGAGGGATGAGACCTTCCTCACCGCAGGGCTCAGCAGCACATGTGGCCCCCTCCCCGAGAGGGGGTCTCCTGGGAGCTGCAGGGGTGAAGGGACCCTCCGAGGCCTGGCAGCCCCTCCTCAGGGTCTGTAGGACCCAGCCAGGAAAGGACCTGAGAGCAAGGCCAGGAGCCCTTGGGTTCTAGCCTGGGTGTCAGTGTCAGGCAGATAGCCTCCCCCTTGGTGTGTCCACCCGTGTGGAGATGAGATAGTCGGGGATCCCCAGGGGCCCCTTCAGAAATAAATGCTGTGCCCACCTCTGGGCCTGACCCCATGCTGGCCGTCGCTGTGCCTGGAGTTCCTGCCGGTGACCTGCCTTCTGGGTTAAAGCCACTAACACAGCAGCCACCAAAAGGCCCGTATTCAGTACTAAGGGTTAACACCCGAGAAGGGGAAGGCCTACGCTGTTGACTGCCCCTCTCACACAGCCCAGGCCACGTGTGGGTGTGCAGGGAGAGTGGGACACACAGGTCAGCTGGGGAGGGGGCGGGGAGCTGGCACGATCTGGGGAAGCCAGGCCTGAGGGAGGTGCTGGGCCCTGACTCAGGGAGGTCCCAGGGCACACACCCAGCTGGCGGGAGGCAAGCGTGGGCAGGAAGCAGAGGCCATATAGCCTGCCCATCACTAGCGCTCCCTCGGCTAGTTCCAGACACTGCAGAGTCGGGCCTGTGCTGGGTGTGACCGGCTATGCCTGGGAGGCGGCCCACTCGAGCCCTGCCGGGGCTAGGCCCTTCCTCATGAGGAGGAGCTGGGGGGTGTAGGGGAGATGTGACAGGTAGCTGCACCCCGCCAGACCTCACACACATGCTGACCAACAGGGCATCTGGTGGCCAACCACGAACAGAAATGCTCTGGAAACGACTGTCATCTCCTGAGAGTTAGATTGCTGGTCTTGACTGCAAGCAGAGTGGACACAGCTCCCACTTCCTGCTTCCTGCCAGGGTTCTGGGGTCCAGCCCGCAGGAGCAGGGGCCTCTGGGAACAGGGACGGAGGGGCCGAAGTTGGATGGGGACAGCAGGGCTCTGCCTGCTGCCCGCCACCCGGTACTGCCAGCCTTCGAGGGTCTTGTGCGTGCCCTGGGCTGGGCAGGGCTGGGGAGTCCATGCTGGGGGAGTCTGTGATACGTGCCTCCCTTCTCGGAGCTGCCTGGCCGTCATTGGGAAAACACAGGGCACACAGAGAGGACAAAGAGCTAGAAAGTCGGAGGCATTGCCCTCCTGCTTTTCCAGTTGAGTAAACTGAAGTGATGCAGTCCGGTCCCAAGGTCAAGGGGAGAAAGTTCACTACTCACGATGCCGGTTGCAAAGTTGCTGTTAGCTGTTTCTTGATGCCAGACTGCAGGGAGGGCAGGAGATGAGATGAGTTAATACTTTTGTGCCCTTGAGAAGTGACAGGAAGGGGCCACACGCTGACACACAGGCAGGACAGGTCGTCTCCTCCCCTGTCCTCGCAGAGCTGGGGTCCCTGCGGCTGTGGCCCTGCGGCTCCGTGGATCTGACAGCCGGGAGGCCACCACCCCCGCCCCGCACAGTCAGCCCGTGCTCGTTGCCTGCACCGTCCACCCTGTGTGGGTCCTCTCCTCCCTGCCCCGTTGCCTGGCCTCCCCGACTCGAGCTTGCTTTTCCCAGTCATTCTGGTAGAGGGAGGGATGATGAGGGAGCCCAGGTGAACACCTCCACCCAGCCCGTGCTGCTGTGGTTCACAGAGTCATCGGAACAAGTTGGCCCTCTTGCTCTGCCTTCAGCAGTGGGCCTTCTGGCTTGGGGCAATCAGAGGCCTCTCAGGAGGGTGCGGGAGCCACTCTCAGGACAGTGACCGGAAGCTGGGAGACTGGAGGGAGATGATGTTTGCAGGAGCCCAGATGCTGGTGATGTGAGGGGTAGGAGGGGGACTGGGCGTTCTGGAACCTTCCCTCCTGCCTTTCCAAGCCTGGCTGCCCTTGTTTCCCTTTCCCCGGCCCTCTGCTGCCCCCCTCTCTCTCTTCCCCATCTACACTGGACGCCCTGTTTTTCTGTCCTTTATTTCTAGCAAGACTGAGGATTGGGGCTACTTGAATGAAGATGGAGAGCTCGGCTTGGCCTACCAAGGCCTAAAGCAAGTTGCCAGGTCAAACGTGTGTCTTTCTTCCCGTGTCTGTTGTTCTGCCTGCTCGTGTCTATGCTTGATTATTTTTCAGCTGGAGGGGATGCAAGGGTACAATTCACAGGGGTAGGGCAGGGAGGAGTGTCAGAGGGAAGCCCCTTGCATCGCCGTCTGTCACTTTATGTGGAGGCTGCTTGTTTGCATCAAG
>NW_011494859.1:1930915-1938696 GCF_000754665.1 Bison bison bison
CATCAAGACAGTGGCTCTTGATGGCTCACTGGAACCTTGAAAACCACCCAGCCCAGCTCCCTCATTCTGTGGGTAAAGGAACAGACTAATCTGCTTAGCAGGCTCTCAGCTCTCCTCCTCCTCCTCCAAGTCGCCTCAGTCGTGTCCAACTCTGCGACCCCATAGACGGTGGCAGCCCACCAGGCTCCCCCGTCCCTGGGATTCTGCAGGAACGAACACTGGAGTGGGCTGCCATTTCCTTCTCCAATGCATGAAAGTGAAAAGTGAAAGTGAAGTCGCTCAGTCGTGTCTGACTCCTAGCGACCCCATGGACTGTAGCCCACCAGGCTCCTCAGCTCTCTAGGATGGTGGAAATTTAGTTCTGGGATTCCTGAGTCTGTGCTGCTTCTGTGCTCCATTTTGACCATCCTGCGTGCATATCAGCCCAGAGCCCTGGCTACATCTGTGCTGCTGGCCAAGCTCCAGGCAGCCTGCCCTCCAGCACACGTGATAGTCCCCATCGTGGTAACTGCTTGGAGCTCACCCGGGCTGAGCGGCCCGGCCCCAGTGTGCTGCGGTGTCAGCGTGTCTGGCCTCATGCCTTTGGGGTGAGGACACTGGGGCTTGTAGGGAGTGAGGAACTTGCTGCCTGCACGGAAGGTCCGGAATGTGGACCTGGTTCCATTTGCTACCAGAGTCTGAATCTGGCCGTTCGGCCATCAGCCCTGGGGGAGCAGCCTAGCACAGGAGATTAGACAAACCTGCTGCTGCTGCTAACTCACTTCAGTCGTGTCCGACTCTGTGCGACCCCATGGACTGCAGCCTACCAGGCTTCTCCGTCCATGGGATTCTCCAGGCAAGAATACTGGAGTGGGTTGCCATTTCCTTCTCCAATGCATGAAAGTGGAAAGTGAAAGTGAAGTCACTCAGTCGTGTCTGACTCCTAGTGACCCCATGGACTGCAGCCTACCAGGCTCCTCCATCCATGGGATTTTCCGGGCAACAGTACTGGAGTGGGGTGCCATTGCCTTCTCCCAGACAAACCTAGACAGCATAATTAAATAAGCAAAGACATCACTTTGCCAACAAAGGTCTGTGTTAGTCAAAGCTATGGTTTTTCCAGTAGTCATGTATAGATGTGAGAGTTGGACGATAAAGAAAGCTGAGTACTGAAGAATTGATGCTTTTGAACTGTGGTGTTGGAAAAGACTCTTGAGAGTCCCTTGGACAGCAGGGAGATCAAACCAGTCAATCCTTTAAGAAATCAGTCCTGAATATTCATTGGAAGGCCTGATGCTGAAGCTCCAATATTTTGGCCACCTGACGTGAAGAACCGACTCATGGGAAAAGACCCTGATGCTGGGAAAGATTAAAGGCAGGAGGAGAAGAGGGTGGCAGAGGATGAGATGGTTGGATGGCATCACCGCCTCAATGGACATGAATTTGGGCAAACTCCAGGAAATAGGGACAGGGAGGACAGGAGGTGCTATAGAGCACGGGTTCACAAAGAGGCAGACGTGACTTAGCAGCAGAGCAGCAACAGGAGGAGCACAGCCTGACCATCATGTCCCGAGTCTGCTGCCAGCATGTGGCCGGCCGCTCAGGGCTTTAGCACAGCGTCACACATCTGAGACTGCCAACAGCAGAGGGGGCGGAGGTCCTCAGGCTTGTTCCCCAGAAGAGAAAACAGGCTCAGCAAGGTGGGGTGAGGGCCATGCCAGCATCCTTGGCCTGATGCTGAGCCAGGGCTGAGCCAGGAACCTAGGGCCTCGAGCACCATCTTCCGAGTTCTGCCTGCCAAGGACGTCACAGAGGTCCTGGAGCAGCACGAAGAGCCTTTCTTATTGACAAAAGAAAGTTCAGGTCGGCTGGCTCTCGCGGCCACATGTCTCCTGGCTATGGGTTCAAACTTGGCCCCACCTGTGAGCCACGTGACGTCTGGCTCCATTTTCTCACTGGTAGAATGTGGATCAAAATCAGACCTTCCTTCTCAGGTTGTTGTCAGGAATAAATGCAGGTGAAGCACTCTACACACACCTGGCGTGGAGGAAGCACGGAATAAATACTAGCTGTTACTTGTATTATAACGGCTATTTTGGAGTAAGATCAAATTCCTGCCCCATCTAGACGTTTGCTTTATTTTGGGTTGGGAGTGGAAATTGGATGTGCTTTGATATGTAATGAATTTATTAATCGAGTGAAGAAGGCACAGCCCGATGACACATCAGGACACCTGCCCGACCTGCCCTGGGACGTGGCCTCAGACCTGTCTCGGCTTTAGTGGTCTCACCTGCCAGATGAGGTGGCCAGCCTGGGGCTGGGGCAGAGGTTCTCAGACCTTGCACAGAACCGTGGCCGTAAGCTCACTCACAGCACAAAGTGGGAACTGATCGTTTGGGTAGAGTTCCTAGAACCTGAGCGTTCCAGTCTATTTCTCTCATTAAATTTATAGCTTGCTGGTGATTACTTTCAGTTTATCGTAAACCAAGATCGGATGTTATCTAAATATCGTGCGTCCCCTAAAAGTGCTGGCTTAGTTGCCAAGTTATTTTCCGCAAAACCCTCATTATTGCTTTCCTTTGGTGATGAGTGAGTGACTCGGTCGTCCCCCCGTCATCCATTCATGTCCCTTTGCTGAGCTGGCCCCCAGAGCCTAGCGTCACCCCCGATGCTGCTGTGGAGCTGACCGGACGTGCGGCTCCGTCCACCTGGGACTTTACAGTGGAGACGTTCCCCTTTCTCTTGCTCCCTCCCGCCTTGGGGCCGTTAGCACCTCCCAGACTGACAGCAGAAATACAGAACCACATGGTACTTCCGGTCAGCATCTTTATCTGCATCCCAGGAAGAGGACGACCCCAGTCGGGAGGTGTTTGATGAAAGTTTCTTTAAATCATTGAGCCCCGGAAGATAGCACCATAGTCACAAAATCAGTAATTAACCTCTTAATGAGGACGCTGCTTCAGAGCCTTCCTTAATTCCTGGCCTTGCAGATGAAATGGGGGTCTCCCAGAATTGCTCCGACTGTTTCCCAAAACTTCTCCCCAACCTTCCCCAGATCTTCTCTAGGTGTTTCTGCCACTTGTCATGACAGCGGTGGATCTTAAACCTCCCCCTGATCATTTGCAATTAGTCTTAGCTTCTGTTTGGACTGTGGAAGAATGTGTATAAAAGGCCAGAGATGAAGTGGCGGGGTGGGGGGGTAGGGTAGGGGAGGAGTTGGTCATAGTGGTTAGGTAAATAAAAAGAATAAAAAAAGAGATCTAATACTTTGCCTTTCTCAAACTTGCAGAGAACCTTCTAAAGGGGAGATATGCAAGTAATACAGTTAGTTCTGTCTACCAGAGTTTTGTCTTAGCGAGGAGATTCTTGTGAACTTCGGGGCAGATATTGACGCTTTTACTGGAAAGATGCTCTAAGAAATGTATTTCTGCTGATCTCTTGACATGGAGACAGTCTCTCAACCCCAGACCACCAGACTGTGCTCAAGAGCGAAGGATGAGGGGATGAGAGTGGTGGCGAGATAGGCCTGAGGTCAGGGGTGCTGTGTTGGACCTTGATTCCCCGTCCTGCAAGAGGAAGGCTGGCCTGCTTGCCTGCCCAGCCCCGAGGGCCCGCTTCCCGCCCCCGCCCCGTGTCCATCCCCCATGGGTCTCATGCAACTGCTGCTGCTGCTGTGTCCCTGCTCGGCTGCTCCCCGTCGCGTGTCGCTCTGTGGCCCCTGTCTGGGGGCACAGACTCCAGCCCTGCTGTCGTCTGTCCTCCTTCCTCTGGGTGCAGGTTGCTGGAGGCACAGCTGCAGGCCCAGAGCCGCGAGCACGAGGAGGAGGTAGACAATCTCAAGGCCCAGCTGGAGGCCCTGAAGGAGGAGATGGACAGACAGCAGCAGACCTTCTGCCAGACCCTGCTGCTCTCCCCAGAGGCCCAGGTGGAGTTCGGCATCCAGCAGGAGATGTCTCGGCTCACCACCGAGAACCTGGTGAGGCCCCGCGCCACGCGGGGCCCGGCCCTAGGAGGTCACACTCTCAAAGCAAAGGGGACCAGTGGTGGCCTTTCACCAGACAGACAGCGTTCATGTCTTTGGCCCTATGGCAGGAACAGAGAGTCTAGAACTCTCCCGCCAGCAAGAATGCAGAGCTGTTTTGTTTGTCTGTTAACATGTAACTAGCCTCCTGAAAATTTAGCAGCCCTTCTGGAAGAGCTTCCAGGTCATGCAGGTCAGGAATTCTGGCAGGGCCCAGTGAGGCGGCTCATCTCTGCTCCACTGTGGTTGGAGGGGGCCAGAGGATGCAAGGCACCCCCAGTCCCAGGTCTGAGGCCTCAGTTTCTCTCCCGGGTCTGCTCTCTGCTGTTTCCATGGCAACTGACTTCCAAGAGGATGAGGTGGAGGCCTCTTAAGATCTAGTTCCAGAACTGGCCCAGGGTCACTTCTTCCACCTTCTGTGGACCAGGGCAGCTCTGGGCAGATAGAGTGGTGGGCGGACTCCCCACTCTTGCTCGGAGGGGCAGTGGGGAGAGTGGTCGGTGGCCCTCCTGGCAGACAGTCATCGAATGAGCCTGGGCAAAGGCCAGAGAAATGAGTCTCTGTTCTCAGAGATCTCAGGCGGGTGGGGGAAGCAAGATGGAAAAAAAGAAGAGGAGGAGAAATAAGATGTTGTTTCCAGAAACCCAGTTCTACATGGGAATAACAAGTACTACAGAAAAAGGGTTGTGGGGGAGGCTTGAAATGAGGCAGGAGGCATGAAAGGGATGTCGCCCCTGCCGATGGGCAGAGAGGAGGAAGAGGGAGGAGCCCGATGTCTTCCGAGGCTCCACAGTCGCATCGCTGTTGTCACAGAGTCCGTAATGGTCACGGAGCTCCCTGCGGGGACGGGGTGACATTAATGCAGTGCCAGGTCCCAGGGGCTGATTCCCTGCTGGGGCCATGGCTGCTGGGAGTCTGGCAGCCCCTGAGGGGCCCCAGCCAAGGGCCTGTTTGGCTTCTGGGCCCCAGGTAGCCTTGCTGGCCTTTGGGCTTGTCCAGCAGACGCCTCTCCAAGGCAGTCACGTGCCTTCACCCGTCTGTTCCTTCCCCAGGGCACCGCCCAGCCACCTGGGGCCCTGGAGGCTGAGGGTCTCCTGGGTGTTGCCGTGACAACCAGAGGAGGCGAGGCCTCGAGGACTGAGGCTCAGGCAGGGCGCCAGGCAGCCTGAGCAGGGAGGAGACTGCCATCTAAACTGAGAGAACGCTCTGACCCATCCCCTGCTTTGTGGGTCCAGACTGGGAAGCAGCGGGGGTGGGAGGTGAGGGAGCTCCTACTGGAGCGGGAGCCTGGCCTCCTCATTGGCGGCCTGATTCGCCGGGTGCCAGGACCACCACCCCACCCGGCTCCGCTCCTCCCTCCAGGGTGGGATTAGATGTGTTCTAATCACACTGCTGAAATGCAGTACTTGGATGCAATCTCAAAAACAACAGAATGATCTCTGTTCGTTTCCAAGGCAAACCATTCAATATTACAGTAATCCAAGTCTATGCCCAAACCAGTAACGCTGAAGAAGCTGAAGTTGAACTGTTCTATGAAGACCTACAAGACGTTTTAGAACTAACACCCAAAAAAGATGTCCTTTTCATTATAGGGGACTGGAATGCAAAAGTAGGAAGTCAAAAAACACCTGGAGTAACAGGCAAATTTGGCCTTGGATTATGGAATGAAGCAGGGCAAAGACTAATAGAGTTTTGCCAAGAAAATGCACTGGTCATAACAAACACCCTCTTCCAACAACACAAGAGAAGACTCTACACATGGACATCACCAGATGGTCAACACCGAAATCAGACTGATTATATTCTTTGCAGCCAAAGATGGAGAAGCCCTATACAGTCAACAAGCCTTGACCCGAAAGCCTTCCTCAGCGATCAATGCAAAGAAATAGAGGAAAACAACAGAATGGGAAAGACTAGAGATCTCTTCAAGAATGTTAGAGATACCAAGGGAACATTTCATGCAAAGATGGGCTCGACAAAGGACAGAAATGGTATGGACCTAACAAAAGCAGAAGATATTAAGAAGAAGTGGCAAGAATACACAGAAGAACTGTACAAAAAAGATCTTCACGACCCAAATAATCACGATGGTGTGATCACTCACCTAGAGCCAGACATCCTGGAATGTGAAGTCAAGTGGGCCTTAGGAAGCATCACTACGAACAAAGCTAGTGGAGGTGATGGAATTCCAGTTGAGCTATTTCAAATCCTTAAAGATTATGCTGTGAAAGTGCTGCACTCAATATGCCAGCAAGTTTGGAAAACTCAGCAGTGGCCACAGGACTGGAAAAGGTCAGTTTTCATTCCAATCCCAAAGAAAGGCAATGCCAAGGAATGCTCAAACTACCGCACAGTTGCACTCATCTCACACGCTAGTAAAGTAATGCTCAAAATTCTCCAAGCCAGGCTTCAGCAATACGTGAACTATGAAATTCCAGCTGTTCAAGCTGGTTTTAGAAAAGGCAGAGGAACCAGAGATCAAATTGCCAACATCCACTGGATCATCGAAAAAGCAAGAGAGTTCCAGAAAAACATCCATTTCTGCTTTATTGACTATGCCAAAGCCTTTGACTGTGCGGATCACAATAAACTGTGGAAAATTCTCAAAGAGATGGGAATACCAGACCACCTGACCTGCCTCTTGAGAAATTTGTATGCAGGTCAGGAAGCAACAGTTAGAACTGGACATGGAACAACAGACTGGTTCCAAATAGGAAAAGGAATACGTCAAGGCTGTATATTGTCACCCTGTTTATTTAACTTATATGCAGAGTACATCATGGGAAATGCTGGGCTGGAAGAGGCACAAGCTGGAATCAAGATTGCTGGGAGAAATATCAATAACCTCAGATATGCAGATGACACCACCCTTATGGCAGAAAGTGAAGAAGAACTAAAAAGCCTCTTGATGAAGGTGAAAGTGGAGAGTGAAAAAGTTGGCTAAAATCTCAGCATTCAGAAAACGAAGATCATGGCATCTGGTCCCATCACTTCATGGGAAATAGATGGGGAAACAGTGGAAACAGTGTCAGACTTTGTTTTTTGGGGCTCCAAAATCACTGCAGATGGTGACTGCAGCCATGAAATTAAAAGACACTTACTCCTTGGAAGAAAAGTTATGACCAACCTAGACAGCATATAGAAAAGCAGAGATATTAGTTTGCCAACAAAGGTTTGTCTAGTCAAGGCTGTGGTTTATCCAGTGGTCATGTATGGATGTTAGAGTTGGACTGTGAAGAAAGCTGAACACCGAAGAACTGATGTTTTTGAACTGTGGTGTTGGAGAAGACTCTTGAGAGTCCCTTGGACTGCAAGGAGATCCAACCAGTCCATTCTGAAGGAGATCAGCCCTGGGATTTCTTTGGAAGGAATGATGCTAAAGCTGAAACTCCAGTACTTTGGCCACCTCATGCGAAGAGTTGAGTCATTGGAAAAGACTCTGATGCTGGGAGGAATTGGGGGCAGGAGGAGAAGGGGATGACAGAGGATGAGATGGCTGGATGGCATCACTGACTCGATGGATGTGAGTCTGAGTGAACTCTGGGAGTTGGTGATGGACAGGGAGGCCTGGCGTGCTGCGATTCACAGGGTCACAAAGAGTCGGACACGACTGAGCGACTGAACTGAACTGAACTGAATCACACTGCTTCCTTCTGCTTTTAGGACCTTAAAGAGTTAGTTGAGAAGCTGGAGAAGAACGAGAGGAAGCTCAAAAAGCAACTGAAGATTTACATGAAGAAGGTCCAGGACCTGGAAGGTAGGGTGTGAGTACGGTGTGAGT
>NW_011494859.1:1938818-1941673 GCF_000754665.1 Bison bison bison
CCCCGCCCAGCGCAGACACATGACGGACTCACGCAGACCCTAGGAGCTCGCCCAGTCTCATTTTGCTGGTATCTTCACCCACAAACACAAACTTAGCAGGTGTTCGTGTGCTGACTCCAAGCTGTGTGGAAAGGGGACATTGCCTCATGGACCTGTCTTGGAAGGGCTAAAAGCTGGAATGCAAAACTTTCTGGTTCGAAAGATTGCTCTGTAACACGAAGCCAGAAACCACGGGGGCCCCCCTCCGTGCTCTAGTAGTCAGGGAAAGAGGCCAGTTCCCTGGGTAAACGTCCCACCTGGCATCTGGCCCAGAGAGGTAAGGCAGAGACTTCAGTGGATCTTCCAGAAACCCCCAGAATGTCCTTTCTCTGACTCCCTGCTGTAGGTCTGATCATATCACTCTCCATCCCTCTTTGCACATCCCGCCTTCCTGGGAACCCTCCTCGGTCCCCTCACCATCTGGGATGCAACCCCCCTCTCCCACTCCTTCCTCCTGAGCTCAGGAGTCACGTGCTCAGGCTCCAGTCCCCTCTTTCACTCCTAACACCACGTGCCTGCCAGGCACGTTCCCATCACAGGGGTCAGTTTGTTAATCACCCGCTGACGTCCACCTGCTGCTCTTAGATGAGGCTCTAGGAAGGCAGGACCGTGTCCTGTTTAGCCTTGAGCTGTCGCTCCTCATACCCCACGTGCCCCTCCCCGTCTTTGGATTTTTCTTTTCTGTTCCTAGACTTCTCAATCTCCCGGTCACTCAGATTTTTTCTTCTCTCCCTTCCTCCTCCTTCCCTTCACCCTCCCTCTTCCCTTCTCTTCCCTCCTCCCCTCCCCCCTTCTCATCTCTGGGGGAAGGGGGAGAAGCAGCCCCCAGCAGAATGGTTGTACATCCTGCGCCTGCATCCTTCCTAAGTTCTCTCTGGTCCACAGCCCGCCCTCTGCCATTCTGGGTGTTTCCCGGCCCCTCTCCTGAGTGGATCCGGCGCCCAGTGCTCAGGTCTCCTTGTCACACGTGTGACCCAGACTGCAGGGTAGACCATGTATGGAGTGTGGGAGCCCAGCGAACCCAGAACCCTGGGGCCCAGACCCTGGCCCAAACCCTGCCCACCCAGGATGCCTGGCTCCCAGGCCTGAGCTGGAGATCTCTCAGTTCATGCTCCGTCCCTCTGCCCTGCTCAGCTGCCCAAGCCTTGGCCCAGAGTGAGAGGAAGCGGCACGAGCTCAACAGGCAGGTCACCGTGCAGCGGAAGGAGAAGGACTTCCAAGGCATGCTGGAGTACCACAAGGAGGACGAGGCACTGCTCATTCGGAATCTGGTGACAGGTCAGCCCCGCCTCCCGTCCGCCTCCTGCACAACCCGCACCCCACCGACACCCCCACCCACTTTCACCTGCCCCCTCGAGCTGCTGCGTTTCTGACGAGCTCCCAGGTGAGGCTGATGCTGAGGTTAGTGTGTGGGCTGCCCCCAGAGTGTGTCTGGGGGGGCACCCACAGGGCTCTTGGGAGCTGCTTTCCTCGCCACCCTGGGCCTGGTTTGCCAGTTGTACCAGCTCTGACCCCTCTGGTCTCACACCCCCACCTGGCTTCAACAGCCTGACGTCCTGCTCTGCGCCCAGCCCACGTCAGCAGCCGCCTGCAGGGCCAGCAGGGAGGGCCTGGGCCAGAACCAAGGGGTCTTTGGAGGCCTGGTTCTCTGGCCCCCGAGCTGCTAGCTCCCTTCTCTGGTGCCTGAGTTCTCCCGTCTGTAAGACTTGAAATATGACAGAGGTCAAAGTGCTGTGTTGAATTGTTCGAGTGTGAGGAACTCAAAAGAGACGGAAGAATGGAGCGTGATTTCAGCCCGGCACAGGTTTTGGTTCAGCTCTTCGTTTGGGGTGTTTTTAGTAGCTGAGTATTTTGCTGTTTTTATAAAGGTTAATTTCCCCTACCACCCCTACAATTGCCTGACAACTAAATGTGACGTAAGTTCACCTTAAACAGGCTGTGTCTTGTTCAAATGCCGTTAGGAAAGAACCTTTAATCTCCGATGAATGAAACTCAGGGCTCACAGCATCAGAGTAAAACAGGGTGGAGGGAGTAACACTGGCTGCTGTGCCAGCTGACGGGCAGCTCCCCACGCTCATCGCTCAGGTGGCTCCAGGCCTCCACAGAGCACTTGGCCACCTTCCCTCTAAATGACTTCCCACATGAACTGGGGGAGGATTTCACTGACGGCAGCTCAGGTGCCCAGCGCTGGCTGTTCTGTGGATGATGACGAAAAGTAGAGCCATGGTCCCCACCCCCAAGATGCTGCCATTTAGCTGCTGCAGGATCCCAAATCACAGTGGAAAGTTCCAAGGCAGGAGAAGCTATTTGCAGTCTGCATAGGGGTCAGGCTCAAAGCCAAAAGGTTTAGAAGTCTGGGTCTTAAAAAAAAGGCACATTTTTTTTTTTCTGGAAAAATGTTATTGGTTTTCTAATTAGAGTCAAGGGCCAGTCTGCAGTCATCTGTTAAGCCTATGAGATGCCCGAACGTTAACCAGGCATCAGAGTATTATGGCCTGTAGGTGTACATTTGAGGTCAAGTACCCCCTGGAGATGCTGGCAGCCCATGCCGAGCCCCGACCCCGGACTCCCTGGTGGAAGATCTGAGGATGTTGCCCCTTCCTTCCCCCGGCCCACCTGCTGGTGGAGGGGAGGTGGCCTCCCTCATTGCTTTGAGGGGCTCGTGGGACCTGGATGAGGTGGAGGTTGGGGGTGGAGGTAACAGGGATATGGGGTGAGGGCTGGGGCCGCAGTCAGCGTGCTTGGGATCTGAGGCCCGGGACCTTGTGCCTGGGCCTCGTGCTTGCCTTCCCACCTTGCCGGTCCCTGGTTCTTTC
>NW_011494859.1:1941775-1954003 GCF_000754665.1 Bison bison bison
TGCCTCCTCCTCCTCTGGGCCCTTCCAGCACCCCTTGCTCTCAGCCTGGTCTGTGCCTCCCTGAACCTCCTCTGGAATGGCAAGCAGTCTGACAGCTTCTCCCTGGTCTTCCGAGGGCTTTGGCAGGAAAGGGCCAAGAGGCCAAGCAGGAGTCTGTGGTTCACGGGGAGGCTCACCAGTCCCTTCTGGTCCTGCCGGGGCACACAGCCCAGGAGGCAAGGGGAAGGTGGGGCAGCAGCTTCTCCTGACCACACCCCGGTTAGCGCTGGCCACGAGGGAGGTTGGTGAAATGGCTGTCAAGCAGCGAGGCGGTGGCTGGAGCCAGTCAGGGCCTGCTTGAGCTGCCGCTTCTGGCAAAGTGTGGGCAGCTGCCGCCATGAGGTTGCTGAACGGAAGACCAGATGGGCTAGAGGTTGCTCTGGCTCACCCAGCCCCTGGCCTGCGGGCTCTGTCTTTGGGACCAGGCCTTGCCTTCTTGCTGCTGAGGAGCCCACTGTGTCCACAGCAGGAAGTGCTGGTGCAGAAGCCTAGGGGGTCCTTGCCCCGGTCCCCTGATCAGGGAGCCTGTTCCTGCCTTCAGCCAGTCTCTGGCCGTGGGCCCCTTCTTGGCAAGGACTGTGGCCTGTGTGTAAACTTGGGCAGGGAGCCCCCCACCCCACCCCCTGCCCCTGGGGATTCTCTTCCTCTGTGTTGTAAGGACAAGGTGTGACAAGCCTATTTTAAACAATTAGGAATTTGTTTGTTGTTTTTTAACGCGTTTCTGAAATACTGGTAGACAGGGTCCAAAGGAATGTGTGTGTATCCAGGGCATCTTCTCTCCTACTCCTCTGCCAGCCCCCCACCCCCACCCCGAGGAGCTTCAGGAACCTGGGGAGACTGTTTGTATGGCGGGCCAGGATTCTTACAACCCTGAGCATCGAGCAGAGTCTGCTGTTGAGCTAATCGTTGCTGTCTGTTGTTGGCAGAGTTGAAACCGCAGGTGCTGGCAGGCGCAGTGCCCTGCCTCCCAGCCTACATCCTCTACATGTGCCTCCGGCACGCGGACTACGTGAACGACGACCTCAAGGTGCACTCCCTGCTGACCTCCACCATCAACGGCATCAAGAAGGTCCTCAAGGTCAGTGTCCAGGCCCCAGGTGCTGGTCTCGTGGGGAGCTGGATGAACACAGCAGCTCACTGTCACCTCAGTTCAAGTTCCTCAGAATCTCCAGCTCTGGAGGGAAATGCCGCCTGATCTCTGGACAAACAGGACCCCCAGGATGTTTTGCTGCATGCACCCCAGCACCCCCGTGCTGGACCCCAGACAGTTAAGAACCTGCCAGGCCATCTTGCCCAGTGGTCAGGGCAGAGCCCAGGCCTGCTGGAGTCAGGCTCATCTGTCTCCCTTGGCTTCGTTGTAGGAAGACTTCCTGTTTGCTCCGGACCTTGGGGTCCAGCTTTATCTAGAACTCACCCTTTCATGGTTGGTCCTCCCATGCTCTGCCTTCAGCCCAGTGACCTAGTACTATACAGCCCGGTTGCACCCCAGTTTTCTCCAGTGTGACTCCCAAGTGGCCCTAGACCCCAGCCACTCCCCGCTGGATGTGCACCACTGATCAGGGGCCTCCAGGCAAGGTCGTGCGTCCTCCCTGGGGCTAGAGGAGCAGGAAGGCAGCCTCGCGGGGAGGGCTTTCTTCCGTGTGCCCGTGAATAGTAAGGTCTGCTTGTCGCCAGGCCTGGCTGGGGCCTCCTGGGTGAGAGAAGGCAAGGTGGATGCGTCAGGACAGATGGGAACTACCTCTTCATACCCAGGCACATCTTCTTCTTTTCACAGAAGCACAATGAGGACTTTGAGATGACGTCGTTCTGGTTGTCCAACACCTGCCGCCTCCTGCACTGCTTGAAGCAGTACAGCGGGGACGAGGTGAGTGTGAGATGAGCCCAGGCCCCTGGAGGGCACGGATGCCACCAAGGTGCCCTGTGTTCTTCAGCAGTTAGGTCCTCGTTTCCTTGGTGCAGCAAAGCGTGTTCCACCTCAGAGCACCTCAGACCCCAGGTCAGAACAGGGGCAGGGCGGAGAGGTGTCGGTCCTGAAGCCATCTCTGTTTTGTCCACATGTCGTCCTGAGCTGTTTCGTGTGCCCTGAGGAGAGGGTGTGTGGTCTCTGGGACCTCTGACTCTGTTCACTGAACCAGGAATAAGGCAGGCCTCGATGACCCTGAGGGCCCCTGGAATGAATGGGAAGATTTGTGGGGAAATGTTTGCATAACCCGTCCATCATCTGAGAGCTCCCCAGGAATCTCCCTGAAAACCCCGTGAACTTAATTTTCTGAAGCAGCCCTAGAAGGGCCCCATTTCTGGGAACGTGGCAGAAAGCTCAGTGGTCTGGCAGATCAGGCTGTCTCCGAAGCCAACCTGTTAGTTTGTCTGTTCCAAGACAGAGATGGTCTAAGAGAAGAGGCGAGGTGTAACTGAACTGCAGATGTGCAAACTGACCCTGAAACCCAGCTTCGTGCTTCTCATCAAATTCAGTCCCTTCATCTGAGGCCCCGACTCATCCCATCACTTATTAATGTTCTGCTCTGGAGCTCTAGGGTCCAGCTTTTTCTAGAACTCACCATTCCCACTGTTGATCCTTGAAAAACCTTCTCCCATGCTTTGCCTTCAGCCCAGTGACCTAGTAACATACAGCTCGGTCTCACCTCCATTTCTCTGATGAGACTTCCAACTTGTGCCCAGATGCCGCTCACACCTAATGCCCTGCAGGCCTTCTCAGCTTGCTTCCTCCCTTTCCTTTCACAGTCTCAGTCCCTATACTCCCCACAGGGTAACTCAGTGAGGTGCAACAAAAAGCTTTGTTCCATCTTTTGTGCCAGAATAAGTTTTCACAGACTGTTCTCTCTGGGATAATAGAAGAACATGCCGTGCCAGGCAGTCTCACCACCCTCGGAATGGGACTTGACTCCCATATCTATCCTAGAATCTGAACTTCATTTCATCACCTGTTGTTATTATGAAAGAGAGTGGGTTAATGTTAAAGAAATAGTGTGTTTATTATTGGAAGAAATGGGGCTCATTTCAAACCAGATATTCTCTATTCCCTAACCCTAACATTATACACAAGCTTTTACTTTAAGCAGAAAACTGTATTTAAGGTTATCTCCCTGAAAGTCACCACTTGACCTAATGCTGTCTGTACTCTGCAGGGAACATTATATAGGGCTCAGGAGGACCAAGAATTCTGTTACGTTGGGCTACTCTTTCCTGTGCTTATATTCCCAGGGACAAGTCTTGAATCACAGTGTAACCAGATCTGCATAGCTTAGACAACAATTATCTTGTTATCCCCTCTTCTGCCTGCTTTTGTTTTCTTTAAGAATTGCTTTGTGACCTGACATAGTATGAGAGGTATTGCTAGAGACAGTCACCCTTTTGAAATCATTGACTTTTCGGCTGCTCTTGATTGCTTTTGGCCTGAATACAGAGATGTTGTTCACATGAGTTCTTCTGATACTAGCAGGTTTCTCAACTTGAATATTACTTCATCTAGTTAACAGGGAAAGCTCAGAAGACATGGTGCTATAACTGTGGAATCATCTTGGTTCATCCATTAATTCTGATACTCAATGATAGGCTCTACATAAAATTTCTTATTGTAAAAATATACACTCCGAGCCAGGTACTTCTTCAGGGACTTGTGTATAGTCCTAATATTTTAGGGTAACCTGGCATATTGGGACAAGAACTGGGTTAAGATGCAGGAAGCATGGATCCCTCTTTTCTGGGACCTGCTGCCAACCTGCACTTTGCTGCCTCAGGGAGACTTCAGGGATTTGGACCAAATGATCACAGACTTTTGACTAAGCAGTTTTCCGAGTCCTCTGTCATGCTAAGTTTTGACTCTGCCTTCAAATTTAAGAGCCATCCTTGAGAACTGGAAGAACTGACAGGGTCTTATAGGACCTCACCTGAGCAGACAGAACCTGAGCGGTCTCCCCACAGTAGGATACCTCGGAAGTGACTGGAGGCCTGGAGGTCTTCCTGTGCCTGGCACTCAGCACAGCACCCGTCTCCCTCTGCAGGGCTTCATGACTCAGAACACTGCAAAGCAGAATGAGCACTGTCTTAAGAACTTTGACCTCACTGAATACCGCCAGGTGCTGAGCGATCTTTCCATTCAGATCTACCAGCAGCTCATTAAAATCGCCGAGGGCCTCTTGCAGCCTATGATAGGTAAGCTGGCACTGGAGATCTCCAGCGCTCATTGTGGAGTCTGATATGAGGGTAAGCACTCCCTCCATTTAAGGAACCGGCTATCTTAGGACAGCCCTCAGAAAGCCCAGGCTCTTCCCAGAAAAGGCAACAAAGGAGGTGTATGCCGTCTACTCAAAAAGAGTCATGAAACTTTCAACACCAGCCCATCAAAGCTGCTTGAGTAGTGAGACTATAGATCATTTTCCCTCTATCTCCTTTTTCTGTAATGTACTGTATTATTTTTTCCCCAAACTAATTTCCATAGGTACTAAATATAAATTCAGAAAACGTAAATGCATACACAGTGACAAGATATAATACTCTTGCCCATGTATATGCTTTATTCATGGAAAAGGGAAAGAATTAAGTATGTTCATATAAATGAACACAGTAGTAAACACTCATGCAATAAATATTTATTGAACATTCTGTCCAAAGCAGGACACTTGGGCACTTGACATGATACCAGAATTGAAAAATAAGAGCAGTTATTTTTTTATGTTAAAAGTAACACACATGTGCATCACTCACTGTGCTCCTTAAAGGCTGGGGAGGTTCTGAAGCACGTGGACAGTGTTTTCCCCAAGTTCTGACAGCATAAGTTGGTTGTAAGTGAATGCCAAGTAGGACAGGGTCCCACATGCCATCCAGAAATATATCCCTTGGGGTAAGATTCATTCCAAATCCTTCTTCTTGTCTGAGAATCTTCTTAGGAGGAGCTAATTTATTCCCACCAGACATAGGGAGAACTGGGGATATTTCATGACTCAGACAAGGTGATAGTTAATTGCATCAGTCCTAGAATTGGACAGACCTGGGTTCAAAGCCTGGCCCTGCCACTTCCTGGTAGGGCAACCTTGGACAAATTATTTAATGCTTCAGTTTCCTCACTAGGAAATGGGTTGTTGGAAGATTAAAAGGAACACTGAATGTAAAGCACCTGACATGTAATTAAGTTCTGTGCATTAACTATGACAGACCAACTCACCTAAGATTTACATGGTCAGAGAGTGATGGAGAAGAGCTGTTTGAACAATTGTTGGATGATCTCAGAGTCCAGGCCCACACCCACGTTGCTCAATTCTCAAATTTTGGTCGCTCAGCACAGAAGCCAGTACAGAATTGAGTTGGTTTTACCTTTTACCTATGTCCCATCACCAATAAATTTAAGCAAAGATTTAGTCCACAAGTTTAGCTCAAGATTTCTATGTGGAAAACTTAACTCGGTTGTAGAGATCAACCTATTAGAAATCGCATGCCAAATGCTCTAAGTTCCTGAGAGTCAGCTCTGGGCAGGATCATGGCCAAAGCCTTCTGTGATTCAAGTGACCCCGAAGCTGATCTAATTTGGGAACATCTGTTGCTCTAATCGTGCTTTACTTTCAGTGTCGGCCATGTTGGAGAACGAGAGCATTCAGGGTCTGTCTGGGGTGAAGCCCACGGGCTACCGGAAGCGCACCTCCAGCATGCCAGAAGGAGACAACTCGTACTGCCTGGAAGCCATCATCCGCCAGATGAACTCCTTCCACACGGTTATGTGCGACCAAGGCCTGGACCCCGAGATCATCCTGCAGGTGTTCAGACAGCTCTTCTACATGATCAACGCGGTGACGCTCAACAACCTGCTTCTGCGGAAGGACGTCTGCTCCTGGAGCACAGGCATGCAGCTCAGGTAGGCGAGCGCACCCCAGCCCACCCCCAGGGGAGGGGACACCCCACACGCCAGCTCCACTCACACACGGGGGACATTTGTCTCTGAAAATGACAGCCAAATCCAAGTGGCCGTCCTTGTCACAGGCAGTGTGTG
Source organism: Bison bison bison (assembly GCF_000754665.1). Lineage (NCBI taxonomy): Eukaryota > Metazoa > Chordata > Mammalia > Artiodactyla > Bovidae > Bison > Bison bison. The sequence goes on from NW_011494859.1 coordinate 1,947,816, forward strand.
ACTCAGATCCATCACTTTTTTATTTGTTGATGAAAGTCATCACATACCTAGGAGGCTGCTGCTGCTAATTTGCATCAGTCGTGTCCGACTCTGTGATACCCCATAGACAGCAGCCGACCAGGCTCCCCCGTCCCTGGGATTCTCCAGGCAAGAACACTGGAGTGGGGTGCCACTGCCTTCTCCAATGCATGAAAGTGAAGCCGCTCAGTCGTGTCCGACTCTTAGCGACCCCATGGACTGCAGCCTACCAGGCTCCTCCGTCCATGGGATTTGACAGGCAAGAGTACTGGAGTGGGGTGCCATTGCCTTCTCCACCGAGGACGTGAGCTTGGTAAACAAATCAGTTCAAAGCTCAAATATTTGCAGACTTTATAAAGGTTGTAAATATGATTTGGCTAGGTTGGAGAGAAAAATCAATGATTTAAGAGGCATGATGGCTCACCGGAGTACAAATATGTTTGCGAATGTTAAATGTAAGTTGTTTTAACTCAGTATAGTTAATGCCTCTTTTCTTCATTAACTTAGTACAGACACTTTAGGCACTTCATCTTGGCTTGGTTTTAAGCACCCACTCATTCCGCAAACAGTTACTGAGTGCCACATACTTGTCACGCTCTTGCTCACATGAGAGAATCAAGAGGAGGAGAGTGATAACACTAGTGGTAGCTGGGCTGCAGAAGAAAGCCATGAGGTGAGCTCGTCCCAGTGAAGCAGGAGGACAGGCATCACAGGGTGCACTCTTCCTGTGTCTAAGGTACAACATTAGTCAGCTGGAGGAATGGCTTCGGGGAAGAAACCTGCACCAGAGCGGAGCTGTTGAGACCATGGAACCCCTGATTCAGGCTGCCCAGCTCCTGCAGTTAAAGAAGAAAAGCCCCGAGGATGCTGAGGCCATCTGCTCCCTGTGCACCGCCCTCAGCACCCAGCAGGTACGGTCACTGTCAGCCAAAGGGACTCAGGGCCAGGCCAGCTTCCGTTCCAAGTCAAAGGTTGTTTTCAAAGCACTCTGGGCCTTTTTCTGCCCTGGTGATACAGTCCTGGAAGTTCAGTCCATTGGTTGTTCCTGCATGAACCAAAGATACTTTGGTCTGCCAGTAACCCTCTGGTCTTTCTTATTTACTTAGAAAGATTAGGTAGTCAAACCCACAAAGCATCAAGCTTAAGCACAAAGGTTTTTAAACACTTACAGAGAGTTCTGGAATGTCTCTCACCACAAAATTTAAATTTCTTTCAGAAATTGGGAGTAGCATCTGTCTTTTGGCGTTAAATTGTTTCCTTTACAACTATAATTCCATTACATTTGTATTTTCACTTAGACTTCATATGTGTTATTTTATTTTATTTTTTTATATTTTTTTATTTAGCTGCACCAGACCTTAGTTTCAGCATGCAGATCTTCAATTTTTTTAAGTGGTGACACGAGGGATCTTTAGTTGTGACGTTCCAATCCTATTTGCAGCATGTGGGAAGTATGAGTTTCCTGACCAAGGCTAGAACCCAGGCTCCCTGCATTGGGAGTGTAGAGTCTTAGTCACTGGACCACCAGGAAAGTCCCTACATTATTTTAAATAAAGTCAGTAAGCATCTGACTTTAAATTTTCTTTCCTTTTCCCCCTAGAAGTTGCATTTATACTGGGTCTCAGTTGCAGAGATAGTTTGTTGTTGCCATTCAGTCGCTAAGTCACGTCCGACTCTTTGCCACCATATGGACTGCAGCACACCAGGCTCCTCTGTCCTCTACTGTCTCCCAGAGTTTGCTCAAGTTCATGTCCATTGACTAGGTGATGCTATCTAACTATTTCATCCTCTACCACCCCCTCTTCTTTTGCCTTCAAGAAGTACTACATCTGTCAAAAGATAAATCCTGTCACATAGGTGACCTTGCCCTCCATCATGAATGTGCCTGTTTAGAAATGGGCCCATCACAGGGTGGGGGTGCAAAATGAGACCAGCATGAAGAAATCGGGATTTTCCATATTAAATCATGCACCTTCTCTCTGCCCAGCACCTAAAGAACAACAGAATCCAAATTCACTATTGCAAGTAAACATACATTTCCTTACCACCTCCATTAGATACTCAGAGATGAAATACCAAGCTCTTAAGAAAGCTGCTTCCTTCTATACATGTTTACTGAAAGTTCTGAAACTTAAAATTTTGCTTTCATAAGTTTATTCCTAGACTGTACCTGGTACCGCTCTGCCACTGGGCAGGCCACTTCCCCCACACAAAGAAGTACCTTCTGTTTAGATAGGAGAAAAACCTGCTCTTTAGTAAGTGATTTTGGGGGGTAGTGAGAGATAGGAAAGTGCTGTTAAGACCTTTGTTATAAAAGGTAAGATACCCAGAACTCTTTTAATGAAACCTTTAAGTGGCTAGTAGATAAGGCGCTGAAGACTTCAGGCCAACAGTTTCCTAAAATCCTCATTAATTCATAAGTCATAGAGCATGGGGGAGGGTTGGGCAGATATATAGGAGAAAGGAGTCGGTAAGAGAGCTCAGATCTCCCAGGCAGAGCTTTGGGACCCTAATTTACTAAACGTGGATGCCTCAATGTCAGTCCAGCTGCTCCTGAATTGTGGGTCTTGCCCACAGAGAAGTGTTCTCTGGTGCCAATATCATATATTCTTTAAGGTTCAAAAGTGATTTTAGGTTCATTTAGCTCTGTGCTAAACTTTTGTTTTTATTCCAACAGATTGTCAAAATTTTGAACCTTTATACCCCTCTGAATGAATTTGAAGAACGGGTGACAGTGGCTTTTATACGAACAATCCAGGTGAGTTTTAAAATAGTAATCAATTTTATAAAGTCCTAGGATAAAACATGGAGAAGGCAATGGCACCCCACTCCAGTACTCTTGCCTGGAGAATCCCATGGATGGAGGAGCCTGGTAGGCTGCAGTCCATCGGGTCACTAAGGGTCGGACACAACTGAGCGACTTCCCTTTCACTTTTCACTTTCCTGCATTGGAGAAGGAAATGGCAACCCACTCCAGTGTTCTTGCTTGGAGAATCCCAGGGACGGGGGAGCCTGTTGGGCTGCCGTATATGGGGTTGCACAGAGTCGGACACAACTGAAGCGACTTAGCAGCTTAGCAGAGGATAAAACAAATTAAAAAATTGGTAGTTTAGAGTTAACCTAGTTTCTCTTTATTAGTAAAATACTGCTTCCATTATAGTCTAGAGGACCTTACATTCTTAGGTTTTCTCTTTTGGTAAATAACCTACCATATATACAAGGAGACTGAACTTTAATAATCTTCGCCTCTTGGATTTTACATTGTTTAAGTATTATTTCATTGACCATTGTGTGTGTGTGTTAAGTCACTCAGTCATGTCTGACTCTTTGTGACCCCATGGACTGTAGCCTGCCAGGCTTCTCTGTCCATGGGATTCTCCAGGCAAGAATACTGGAGTGGGTTGTCATTCCCTTCTCCATGGGACCTTCCCAACCCTGGGATCAAACCTGGGTCTTCTGCATTGTAGGTAGATTCTTAACCATCTGAGCCACTATGGAAGCCCCAGTTTACCACTAGCAAGTTGCTAAACTATAACACAAAGTGGAATTAGAAAGTAAGCAAAATGTCAACCCTACCCGTAAATGAAACTAAGAAATACTGTTGTTTTGTTTTGAATGTTTATTTGGCTTCGTTGGGTCTTAGTTGCGGCCTGCAGGACCTTTGTTGTGTCATTCAGGATCTTTCCTTGCAGCTCATGAACTCTTTGGTTTCGGTTTGTGGGCTTAGTTGCTCTGTGGCGTGTGGGATCTTAGTTCCCTGACCAGGGATCAACCTGCATCCCCAGCATTGCAATGCAGACTCTTAACCATTGGACCACCCGGCAAGTCCTAAGAAATACTGTTCTAAGGAAAAAAAAAAAAGAGCTCTTAAATCTTGACTCTTACAATATATAAGAGACAATATTTACCCTTAGGAACATTCTTGAAAGCAAGCATATTAAGGGAAATGATTACTTAAATCTGTCTTAAGAGTTTGTGAATGTTTACCTAAAGATGAGCTTCCTAAGCTGAGCCCTCAGTGATCTGTGCTGAGTGCCTAATCTTCATGTGTGACTGTAGCCGACAGCATCTAAAGGATGAGTCACATCAAGATTAGTCCAAAAACAGCGAACACTCCTCCCATCAGTACAGGTGGGGAGCACCCTGAGGAGACACAATACTTTTTCAAACTTTTAAACTGTCTCTTCAGCTGGCGAAGTAACTGTCAGTCTGAATCAAGGATAAAAAGAAATGGGAGAAAGTGATCAGAGAAGGAGGCAGGAAAAGCAGAAAAGAATAAATTACCTTGAGCATCATGTATAAGTAGAGAAGAGAGGCTGAAGGTCAGGGGAGGATGCCAGTCAGATGGAAGCTTGTTCTGTTAAGGGCAGAGGGGGAAATCCAGTGGTTTGTTAAAGATTTGGGTCAGAGAGAACCAGGCAGAGAGTCACCTCTATGGATGTTGTATCGTCAGCTGCTGAAATGACTGATGGCAGAAGCCACTGAGTTCTCTGACATGCCACTATTTTTATGGAGAGCTGAGAATTTACACAAAGCAGAGGGCATATTTCTTAGACAGTCTTTTTTTGCTTTTAGATATCTGAGACACATTAGAGGGAGAGCTCTAACTGCTTATAAATTGGCACTGTATACGAGAAGACAGTTCAGGCCAAAGGTCAAAGAATATGAGCCAAATCACACTTGGGGTTTAAGGTAGTAGGAAAAAGGCAGTGGAAGTTGGTCAGATAGTCTCTGGAGACACATACAGTGAGATTCTGAGTCACCCTTAGCAGTCAATTCTCGAGTCCATCAATTCTGTCAAAAAAATGTTGTGTGCGTGTGTGTGTCTGTGTCTGTTTGCCAGCTAGGGTTTTGGTTTTGTTTCTTCCTACACAGTGCTCAGAGGAAAGGCTGGGACGGTTCATGCCATCCTCCTGTACTTGAACCTTATGTAGGATAAATACAAGTTGCTTTTGCAAACCATTTGCTAGGACAAAATATGCTGATGTGTAAGAATGATTCCTGTGAAATGACTACCTTGTGAATTTTAAATAAATACATATATACCCTTTGCTCCTGAATTGTAGTATAGGTATTATTTTCTTTTTTGTCCCATTTTTATACTCTCCTTTAAATCCTTTACAATTTCTTCAAACCTTTTAAAGTGCAGAGCCTACTGCTAACTCTAAGGTGGAGAATTTAAAGGGTCTTAAGTGCTATGAAAAAATTTTAAGAGCCTGTTGCCATTTTACATTTTATGCACATTTTCTCATGCTGTGCGATGGCTTTGTAATAATAAATGCAGCAAAGCTTGGAGCCAGCTGAGTGCTGAGCTAGCAACACTCCTGGAGAGACTGCTCTGACAGGATCACATGAAAGCCGCCCTGTGGTATCTTAAGTTAGTGAAGTTACTTATTCATCCTTAAACGTCCTTGACTTTTCTGAACTTCTTTTCCTATTATTTCAAACTACTTTTTCAAACTTAAAATTACTTTATAAATTTGACCCATCTTTCAAGATACCAAACCTCATGGGTGTTTTTAAACTTGACACCTGGAAATTTAAACTGTTTTCCTTACCCACGTTCAACTCTACAGGTTCTTCTGCCTTCTTAGAAGCATGTCACAGTCCTACACTCATGCAGATTTCATTCTAAAAACCCTGTTTCCTAGCACTTTTCAAAGGCTACTGCATTGCATATTTATTGACCTCACCCCTTGCTTCAAGACGTAAGAAAATAGAGATGCTCTGTTAAAGTCAATGTAACATCCACACATGGGATTCACTTAGCAGATAAATATCCCTTGTCTTCTCTAAAGGGCAAATGATGAAACCTCTAGAAGGTTACAGAATATCAAAAATATTGTCACTATCTGGCATCTGGTCCCATCACTTCATGGGAAATAGATGGGAAAACAGTGGAAACAGTGTCAGACTTTATCTTTTTGGGCTCCAAAATCATTGCAGATGGTGACTGCAGCCATGAAATTAAAAGACGCTTACTCCTTGGAAGGAAAGTTATGATCAACCTAGATAGCATATTCAAAAGCAGAGACATTACTTTGCCAACAAAGGTCCATCTAGTCAAAGCTATGGTTTTTCCAGTGGTCATGTATGGATGTGAGTGTTGGACTGTGAAGAAAGCTGAGCACCGAAGAATTGATGCTTTTGAACTGTGGTGTTGGAGAAGA